>NW_012026853.1:83091-161004 GCF_000956235.1 Wasmannia auropunctata
TTGCATTACCCTATAATATAAGGTGATTAATGCAAAAGACATCAACTTAATTTTAATTTATTTTATTTAAATAAATACAATTTTAATGTTATAATTTAATTTAAATATAAATGCCATTTTTTTAGAATAGAGCTATATATATATATATATATATATATATGATTAAGTTGATGTCTTCTGTATTAATCATCTCATTTAGGGTAATGCAAACAATTAATAATAAATCTTCTCGACTGAATTAAAACCTTCTTCAATTTTAATTATTTTCCTTTAAAGTTCAATTAGATTCTTAGCAATCATTTCAGAGAGCTCATATATCAGTCATTGTTTTTAGAATAAAGCTTCTAATCTTTCATCGTAGTCATATATATATATATATATATATATGTATATGATCTCTCTATTGTAAAAAAAGTCATTTTATCTTCCGCGAGAGATCATCTTATCTTCTAAAAGGAAAGTGCAAAGAGGGGAATAATCATTCTTTCAATCGCGCATTAATGGCGAATTCCACGGTGAATTTCGCATCGATCTAATCTCGATCGCGTCCGACCGAACAAGAATTCAGAAGTAGCGAAGGGATCAAGAGTAGGCTTCATCAAGAAGGCAACCGGGCGGAAGGTGAGGGGAGCGAGATTATTTTTTTAATATCCGAGATCGGGACGAACAGATACGCGAGAGGAGCGTACGTTGAGTGCCTTGCGACGAAGGAAAAAGAAATGACGTTATGGAGAACGGCGACCGGCCGGAAAGAAAAAGAGAGAAAAAGAGACGAGGTGAAATTAATTTTAGAAAAGAAAAACAAGCGATATATTGGTTCATTTGAATATCACCGATTCCGCTTCTCAGTCGCGAAAAGAAGAGAGAGAGAGAGAGAGAGAGAGAGAGAGAGAGAGAGTCGGTTTTATGCTCGCTGCCTCTCAGAATATCGATAATATCCTTCCGGACGAATAATTTTATTTCTGTCTGCCTGGGATATATTAGTTCTTCCGGATCCGCGGTTCGGCAACTTATATCCTCCATCACGTTTGAACTTTGCATACACGCCGTCCCGCCACACATCCTCCACCTCCTCCGCCCGCCACTGCCGCCGCCGTCTTCTTCTTTTGCATCGGTATATTGAACGTGCTTTTGCGCCCTTATCGTAAAGGAACTTTTACGAGGCATTCGCCGTAAGAATTTTTTACCAACTTTTATACGCACGTATGTGAAATTTTACATATAGGCTATACCGTCGAGTCCGTTACTCCTCCCCTCTCGTCGATTCTATATCTGCCGGAATCGGTGCTTGTGTGTGTGCATGCATGCCGCCGTATATTATCCGAATGCGATTTATAAGAGAAAGCTCGACGTATTATTACATGATAGCGTGCACGGCGCGCGTGGCACAATGTGTCTACTTCACGAATTGCTCCGTAACGTGACGGCGAGAAACGGGCTTTTTTCCTTCCATACACCGTCGCTTCGTCAAAATAAACGTAAAAATGCAATGTTGACAAATTGAAGGCACTATATTGCATATATGTATATCTTGCATACATATGTATATATGTATGTATATCCGTAACTGCAATTTCACTACAAATTTTGTCGCTGTTATATTTATTGCATAATGGCTATTGAATAACGTCCAGAGTCCAAAAAGTATCGCGCCGTTTTATTATTTCAAGGTTGGCGGATCGTCTATAATTAAAATAAATTTGCAATCGTTAACACGTTTAAATCTCTTAAAAACGTTTGCAAAAAGTTAAGAAGTTTGTGTAATTGGTATTAGCTAACGAACAAAATAATTCTTTTGTATTACTTGACTTCAGATAAAAAAAAGGAGCATACTGCGTGCGAGCAGGAAAGTAATTACTGTTGTAGGATTCTCCCTGATTTTATCTACACGGTGTTCGAAATCCCGATTTATGTCCTTTTTACTCAGTAATCGGGGCGATGCTATCGTGATCAGGAAAAATTCAGGGAAGATACATTCCAAGAAGGGAAACAATTATCTGCATCGAATCACGTGGAGGAATAGGGGATCTCTTCACGATATTTAGGAGCCCCACACAATTATACGTCATATAAAAATCAACATAATAAAAATATATCATTCTTTACACAGCTTTAATATGTATAATTTAATATTTATAGTTTTTCAATAATTGCTTAATATAATAATAAACTTTAATAATTACTTAATATTGTGTTCAATATATTATTTTCCATAACCAGGAATATTTTCCAAATGTTTATTAAGTTTTTTAACTGGTTATTTAACTTCATCTTTGTCCTGATTTTACATCGCTTGTTTATCGTATCGCTGATACTTGTTAATTATATTTTCTCCATTTCAATGTTTATACTATTCATTAGAGAAAATACAAACGAGATTTAATACTCCGACGTTCTCACCGATTTCTCTTTCCGGTCGCGTGTACTTGCGTTAACTTTAATTTTTCTTTCCGTGCCATAGGTAAAATGGTGAAAACTGTTGGAAATCGAAGGCGAGTGGTAATGTACAAAGGCGCGTGTGCGTCTGTGCGGAAGGTAAACGTACAACTTTAATACCGTTGGACAATTTAATGGCCCTCTTTCTCCTTACTTTTGTCCGCCGTGGGAGGATATTACCGGCGCGGTAAGCAGGAGTTGCAACGAAAAAGCAATTCGAAATGAAAGGAAACGGCGGGACGGTACGGGACGGGACGGCGCGGCGGCGCCGGCGAAACCACGAGAAGAAACGACTTTATCCGCCGCCACAAAGAATAATTACTTCGAATGTTGAAAAGCTTTCGCAACGCCGCGAATACACAAAGCGCCACGCCGGGGGTGGGTAGGGTGGGCAAGAATGGGGGTAAGGAGGGGGCGGGAGAGGCCGAGTCAAGTAGCAAGTCATTCGCTTATCTTTCCCCCCGCGTTGAAAAATGTAACGCGCCGCTTGACTTGCCGCGAAAGTGGCGGTTCTCGTGTAAAACCGACGTAAGCCGCCCCGTCATACCTTTCGCCGCGCGCGCCTGCCTGGTATCGACGTATAAAATGCATGCGCGACGAAAATGGGAAAATACTGAATACCGCTCGCCGTAAGTCGTCTCATACAGAAAACATTACGGATACATACACATATATATATATATATATATATATATCCAGTAAAATAGAAACGTGTATATCATTCACGAGGTTTCCCTACCCCGTTCTCTTTATGTCTGATTTATTCGTGGCGATTTAAACGCTCGTTCGCCTTTAGCGAAATAGCATAGTAGGGATATATTTACGAGCGCGAGACGGAGAAACGATTTTTTTTTTTCAGGGATATACAAGTGGTCGCTTGTCTCTTATTTTCAGGTGACAGTATTTTCCTATCGGAAAAGGGCTTTCAAGATGAAATATGAGTATTCAGGATAATTAGCAAATTTATCAAAAAAGAGGAAGAGACTTTCGCGTAACATTTAATTTTAACGTGCGATCTGGCCGCGAGCGGAATATATACGCGGGAAATTACGTGCGCGATTACACGGTGTATAGCGTGCGGTAAACGAGATGAAATGGAATCATCATTTTCCCGATTTCCGCGCGCGCCGGACTTTTTCCTAGGGAAAACGCGATTTCCCTTACAAATGGCCGCGCGCTTCGGCCGGCCGTATTATTCGGCCGGCGTGAATGGATGGAAATTGCCAAAAATAGCCGGAAACGGATGTGCACGGGTGGCTGCCCCGCCGAAGCGTGGACGGAAGGGGCGCGCGACGGGGACGGACGGGAAAGGAGACCCCATTACGGCAGTTGCGAGAGAACCGACTCCAGTTACGAATTATTGTACCGATGTGTTTCGATCAATGAATGCAGACACGTAATGGACGGATGTGTGGAACCGTGATTCTTCGCAATGCCCCAGCGAGCGGGGCAGCTGTCCATACCGTCGAGCGGGGATTATTAATTGTGTCGATCACGGTACTTCGCGCTCCGTCGAATCTCTGTGTTTCTCGGACATTTTTCGGGTCGGAGACAATATTAAAGCAGTTTATTTGACATCAAGGCAATATACATTCTCGCTGTTTAATATTTTATTATTTAATAGTAATATCATGCGCGAAACAATTTGTTTCTCTATATTTTACACGTAATATGAATATTTACCGATGTGTTAATATTCAACGTGGAATCTGGAATAAAGATGTTATCCTACAAAAAAAGCGGAAAGCTTTTATCTCGAAAAATCTCTTGAAAACTTTTCATCTTTATGTATCCCGTGACCCAGCTTTCTACATTATTAACGAAACTCTGCAACGCTGTGACCATAATTATCTAAAATTCCGGGCGGGCGACACGGAGCGTTAAATAATAATCGCGCCCATCTTGCATAACTCCCGCGGGGGTTGCGCGCGCGCGGCATCAAAACACCGGGAGTGTGCCGGGCCATTCCCGCGGCTTGAGGGGTCGCATTACAAACGCGGAAGTTGCGAAATAATTCGTCACGCTCGGACGTGTACAATGATACTTGATCCGCGTGTGGTGTGGAGCGCAAGTGGAAGCCCCGGGCCGTCGCGCGGGCCGAAAAGTTTTTAAATAATTACAGAGAGCCGCGGGGGTTGAACGGATGCGACGGCAGTGTGGCGGATGGGTTGTGCGAGGTGAGGCAAACGAGGTAAAGGGGGACGGCAACGGGTGAAGGGTTGCAATTGAGTCGGATAGCGGTCCGTCGTCCCTACCTTCCCCCTCCCCCCGCCTGTGCCCAACCCCTTTCTCACACCCCGTTCGGCCGTACCTCACCCGTTCCTCTCGTTTCCCCCCTCCCCGCCACGCCCGTCCCCGCGCATTCGCCGCCCTTGTTCCTCCCTGCAGGCATTAATGGGAAAAGTTTGCTTTTATCTTTTAAACGCCCGGCAACACTACTAATTTCTAACTTCGGGCGTTACTTGTACCTACTCCAACGGTCTCGAGTGTACCGGCACGACCAGTAACGTAGTCACTACTTTCCCAACCAATAGAAAATCACCGCCATTCGTTCTATCCGCGCGCGGGATCTAATGGGGCGGCTTGAAAAAAAGGAGAGAACAGAGAGAGAGAGAGAGAGAGAGAGAGAGAGAGAGACGACAGGGAATGAGGAAAAAAGGGGGAGAAAGGGAAAAGAGCCATCGGCGCGTTTCTCGATGCATTCGCCTTCGATCGGAAGGGCGCCCGCCGCCTCGTTTCAGATCGGCGAATCGAGACGTATTTTATTTAAAAGTTGGTGAGTAAGAAAAGTACCGTAAGAAGTTTGCCAATTTAACATTATCGGATATTCCCTCTTTTTTTTCGCAGAATCCACTGCGTGTCAGTTGCATTTGAATGAAAATCTTACTGTACTTGAACAATGGTGTAAGTTTAAATTCTGTTTTTGCATCTCTTATCTTCCCGTTTATGGGAAATTGGCTTAAACTCTTTTATACTTAAAAATACACACACGGAAAGAACGATTTTGCTGGAAGATAAAGAAAATCTGAAAATAATTTTTGTTAGAGCATCATCAAAATAATTTTGTTGGAAAGTCAAACTGATTGCTGGAATATCAAAACTTTTTACAGCAATGCTTATTATTTTTGAGTTTCCAACAAAATTATTTTGATGGTGCTCTAACAAAAATTATTTTCAGATTTTTTTTTATCTTCCAGCAAAATCGTTCTTTCCGTGCAATATTTTATAATGCAAAATATCAAAATATATATATATATATATTATATTGTCTCTCTTTTTACATATTATCTTCTTTTTTTTTCAGGACAATCTTGAAATATAAAAAAGTGTGAAATATTATCATAAAAATAGCGAGATGGAGATTAATTTAATTCTCTCCCAGATTATAACATGTGATGTCAGCGACGTTATAAGCTTGGAGTATAAAATATTTCTGTAAATAACGCACGGGGCAAACTTTTTTTTAAATCGTTATAAAAATCACCACAGAGTTTTAACATGCAGTGAATCCTTGTATAATATATGCGATTTCTAATATAACTTTATATTAATACATATACATATCTATGTATTTATTTATTTCAGAGTCTTTTGCTTCGTAGTTAATTACTCAGTAGTAACGTCGAGGACAATAACGGGAAAAACGCGAGAGAAAGAGCCGCCATTAAGATGCTAAATCTCGTCTAGCCGGATCAAAACCGTCACGCTCGAATGCCGCGAAGGGCTCCCGGGAAAATGAAAGAACTACACGGTGGCGCGCCTCTTTCTCCTCGGCGATAAAACGGATTTTATGTCGCGTTTAAAATAAGCCGTGGGGCCGGTCGCGCGAAGGAGCAACGCCACTCGAGGTAATTATACCTCCGCTATCTCCCGTGCGAATCGTTAAGGTTTGTACGTAAGTCTAAATAAATTGAATAAGAGCAGAAGGCACTCCAGTTAATTAAAGAATACATTATCCGCGCGCGGTTACATTGCGCTCTGTGCATGTATTTCCGTCGCAGTCACGGAATTCACGGTGATGCGCGAAATTGCATATGTGCGAACCTGACGCCAACCGCTCTCGCGGTTTGCATGTTCTTCATTCGAAATTATTATTATTTTGCACTTTACATTCGGGCTTTCGGCGTGCAACTTCTAAAATGAAAATGTTCCTCAGTCGTCTTCTTTTTTTTTCATAAAACATTTATAAACATATTTATAAAATTGAATTAAATCATGTAACGATTTAGAGTTTAAACCTTGTATCGTTCATTCATGTCATGTTTTCTTTTCCACTTTAAATGCTATTCTTTTACAATATAATTTCTTCTTCGTTTTATACGTTATATAAATTGTAAAATGTGAGCGTAAAATATAACTACAAAATAATTAAATTATATAGTAAGCGAATGTATGATATAAAATTACTTTAATACATGTTAATTTCACGGTTGTTAATTTCATGGCTTGCTTACGGTCAACAGTTTCGTTGAAGTATAAACACAATATCGATTTGCTCCGTTTATTTACTGCGAATTAACCCGATAAATCGATCGTTGAGCAACGTTCAAGGCATTAAAACGCCAGCGCGGATCGAGAGAATTATGTATGCTTCAAAGGGGTCCAAAAGCCCGAATAAAAGCAAAATACAAGAAAGGAACCCGCCCGTTTTCTTTTCTTCAGTTCCTTAAACGGAACAATTAAGCTGGTTTTCACGTTGCATTTGAAATAAGCCGTCAGACCAGCCACGAAGGAGCAACGTTCCCAACGTGCGTCAATTACAACGTCGTATCGCCGGCGCGTCCGCCCTCCCTCCTCCACCCCCTCCCCCTCTCATCCCCCGTTAATTAATTCTCCCTCGTTTCTTCTCTTCCCGATCCTCTCCCGCGAAACCTTCTTGCAAGATATATCAAGGGAGCACGGAGAGAATTGGAGGATATACGAGATGATCCTCCGACGACGAGCTCGGATTCCACCGCGATTATTGGTCTCCTCGCGCATGATTAATTAACTCGCGCCGTATGCGGCGGCATGTCTGCCTTACCGACCTCGTCTTTCCGATGTATATACATATAGTATATGTACATACATATAATGCACACAAGTACATATACTATATATACGTGCGCATATACACTTGGGCATATCTGAGATATCGCGACACACGAAGAATTTTACCCCGAAAATCGCATTATCATTCCAACGATATTAACGATGTTGTACAACAATATTAATATTTGTGTTTTAAGATAAGCGCGGATGAAACATTTCCGGAACGTAAGACGTGCAGAATCGTAAAACGAAAAGGCTTAGCCAGAGCAAACGTACGAATACATACGCTCGTTATATCACATTGCGACGACGGCGACGGTATAATCGGAGTTATATCACTGATTATTAAAAGGAGTTATACATAATGCGCAATAATAAGCTTAAGATGCCTCGCGCGCGATATACAGAACTGTAAAGCACAGGGAATCGAACACAGTCAACGTATACCTCTCACATGTGCTTGGTAATTAATATTTTCTAAATATCACACACGAAATGTAATTAAAGTTAATTCCGCTCGTTGAAGCAGAATTATTAAAATATATTAATAAGCGATAATTGTATTGCACAGATAGCGATATAGCGCTTTGGGAAAGACTCGTCGCCGGAAGTGCACTCCGCGCAAATGTAATAAATTTGTGCTCACCATAACAGATTACGCGGAGTGTAATTAGGGTTAACCCAGCCGTCCCGTCGTACAACATTGCTAATCCTAGTGGAAGGAACCGCGATTGGTCGGCCGTTTCGTGTCGCGGCGAGCCGGCAGATAAAGCTGTCCGGAAGTAGTTTAAGCCAGCCACGGACGTAACTACATCTGGACCCATTAGGACCGGAGATACAGCTCGTTACAAGACAACGAGCTTTCGACCCCCGGACCCTCCGCCGGATGCTAATGGTAATCAGGAACCGTCGAAGGGTAAGTCGAACCGCGCTGGTATCAGGATACGAAGTTTGATCTCGTCCATGAGATAAGATAAAGCGACTTCCTCTCTCCGCGAGGATAATACAAATAAATGGCGTTACTTGATGTACGAAAGTGCAGGATTCTATAACGATACGACCTCACACAGAAAACTGTCCAGGATCTAATTAAATTAAATTCAAGTCAATTTTTCTGGTTTTTTTAAAAAGCATTATTGATCCTGATTGGAAAATTTATAAAAAATCAGACATCAGAAATGTTGTATTACGTAAACGCAAGTCTGTGAAAAATTTGAACAGATCCCACTTGCTCTTCCCATAATTTTTCTGAAGTTTTTCCTGATTTTTTTTGTTATCAGTAATCAGTAAATATTTAAATACTATATATGTATAGATATTATTACCAGATAGTTCGTTTTTCTAAATTAAGCAAATTATTTATAACGAGAATAATTTGAAAAAAAAATACGAAATGAAAGATCTTTGAGCTAAAGATATAAGTATGTAACATACACGGAAAGAACAATTTTTCTAAATTCAAATCCGAAAATAATTTTTGTTCAATAATCAAAATTATTTTGTGCAAAAGTCAAAATGATTGCTAAAATATCAAAACGTTTTATAGCAATACTTATCAGTTTTAACATTCCAACAGATTATTTTGGTGATTCAATAAAAAGTTTCAGATCTGTTTTAGCAAAATTTTTAGGTCTTTCAACAAAATCGTTCTTTCCGTGTAAGAATATATAAAAATGGATTTCTCAAATGGTATCACGATATATCTATTTGAATCAGATTTGTTTATTCTGATCGGGATCTATGTTGCATCTGAGAAAGAGATTTAGAGGAAATTCTACGCGGAATGCTACGGAAGATTCTTTCCACGATAACGTCGAATAATAGCGCGAGACGTGAAATGGCGGAGGCGTGAAATCCATAATGACAAATCCCGATAATACTCCGTAGCGGAACGCCGTTTCTAAGCGCTTTCTCGCACAAAAGAGATTAAGGGAGCCGGTTACATTGATGGAATACCGTATACATCGCGTGTCTGTGTGCCTCTCCCTACAACATCTCTCTCGCGTTGATTAATTCAACTTCCATATTGCAGAACCGTTCACGTGAATTGGCGTTCCTTGGCGGTGAGAGTGCCTATTCTTCGGTAGTGCAATACGCGTGACGCGCGACGCGCTACAAATCGACACATTCGATCGTGCGCTTTAATCCTCTTTTTAAAAAAAGAAAGAGAGAGAAAGAGAGATCTCTGTAAATATCCGTGCCCGATCGAGTGCGACATTTTTTTCATCGCGGCGGGACGCTTTACGGACGCGCGCGAACGCCTGCACGTTCGTTGGTCTATGCAAATTACTAGTGCAGCGGTGAATACAGCCGACTCGCGGCTATGCCGTATCAGGCTTAACGTGCATTAACATACGTAAGACCCGCCGCGCAACATTATAAAGTCTAATATATGTAGGAGGGAGAGAGGCGGGCCTGGCGCGTGCCGCGCGCGCGAGTCGCGAACAACTTCACCGACTTGCTTAACTTCGGTATTAGTATAGTTTGACCAAAATGGCACTACCGTGCCGCTAAATGATAATTGATATGCAAATAGCCGATAACGCTGAGTTGCCTTTGCACACCTTTCTTCCGTAAATATATACGAAGACGAATCTTCTCCCACCCGCTCTGTGCAATATATATGTAACAAAAGTACAAGTTTCCGCAATTCTGGTAAGGTTTTCGATAAACTTAAAGACGACATAGATATAAATATTTGATTTTATAAAATTCTTCTAAGATATTTGTGGAAAAATCGATCACGAATCAAATTTGTAAAATCTATTTTTAAATGCACAGAGTACAGTAAATGAATTTTATAAGATTCGCTACATAATTTACTCGGTCTCTGATTAATTGGTGATTAGAAATTCCGAAATAAAATCTGAAATAATAATATTTCTACACTCGCGCTTGAAGCGCTCTAATTTCCATCAGGTACAAGTCACCGAGTCATAGTCCATTGTCGAGAATGAGCTAATCGTATTCACGCGCGCTATCTGATTACGGCGCTACACTGTGTCGCCGTCATAAAGCGAAGCTACGTCTACTTTAAAATCTAGCATGCATAATGCATCGTATGCATGCGGCAAACAAGAGGGACTGGGGGATAAACGCGAACAAAAACACGTTATTCTCTCGCCGTATGTGCGCGCGCGTGCGCGAGCGCTCTATCTTTCTTTCTCTCTCTATCTTGATGCCAGTTAATCATCGGACGGTGGAGAAACCTCGTTTGGAAATGTCTCTCTATGACCCGTACTCAAAAGAGATCCTACATATGGAAATAAAAGGAGAAGCTCGAGCATGACGTCGCCACTCCGCCCGCACGTACCACGATACTTTTTTAATATCACTTCTGTTATCCTTTGACGGATTCCAATCCATCTGCAGCTGCACGTTTCCGTCCCCAGAAAGCTGACAGGATCTCAATGATGCTCGATGCATTCGTGTCATTTGTACACACGTTATAACAATGAATAGATTACAACTTTAAAAACATCCGCCTCTCTGACGATTTATATTTCGTTATTGTAAAAACTAGTTCATCATTTCTTTTCTTCTCGTAAAACATGATAATGAAAGATGCTTATCTGGCGGAAAGCTTTGAAAATTTTTTCAAAATTTCTCAAAATAAAAATTTCAATGGTATAGAAATATTCTATATATATATATATATATATATATATATATATTTATATATATATATACATATTTGTAATCTAGATTTTTCAATAAAATTATTAACAATAATAATCTCAACATATTTTTTATATGACTTATTTCTAAAAATATAAGTAGTAGGATAATGTATTGTTTGTTATTTAAAAAAAATATATATATATATATATAATTATAATCTATCTAAAAGATAGATTTTCTCACAAATAATAACTGACTAAGATACTCATTTTAAGGCAGCATTTTACAACGACAATATAAGATGCAAACCATAATTTAAAACGTTCTGATCTTTGAAAAAAGGAACAAAAGCAAAGAAAATGTGGAAAGAAAATTTAAGACAGAACTTTCTACGAGATTAATGCTACATAGGATTCCTCTTATATCTTTCCTAGAACACGAATAATGTAGACGTAACAGATATTAAAGTCACAAATATTACGAGAATTTTTCCAAGCATCATTAAAACTTAAATTATATAGCAAAATTGATTTTTTAATATTTTTCGTAAAATAATTCATTTCTTATCTGTAGTCATTTGTTGTATAATTAAATCAAATAAATCAAATGATTCAGATAATTGACTTTTTCCAGGCGTTAATAATACCCAATGACTTATTGAAATAACGTAAATACCTTTTATAATATAAAATAATATCCGATGTGGTCACGCAAGCATTATTTCTCATTCAGTGATTTTTCCCTCAAATATTATTCTTTCAGACGTGAATTGCGAATTGTAAATCTCTGCTTTAGCCACTCGTTTGGGAATAACGTGTTAAAGAGAAACAGTTCTGCAGCTAACGCAAACGTAATACCAAACTGGTATAAATCCATTGTTCGCCCTCCACGAGTAGCTCCCTGCCCGGCGTAAGAGGCGGATCGGAGGAAGCTACTGCTACGAGAGGGACCCAGAGGGTGGAAGTGCTAAATTCCGCAAAAAACGAAGATTAACCTTTTGTCTCTGGGCCCGCCACGGTGTTCCTTTGTCCGAGTTGAGCACTCTGTCGCGACACTCTGTTTTTGTCCAATGGCGCGCGCGATCCACTCCCTTTCAAACTCTGCCGTCGCCGCGCCCCCCCCCCCGACCACCCTTTCGCGTTACCTCCGCAGACTGGCCACCAGCGGTTCAGTCCTTTCGGGGTTCGTTTCAACCTCCGTTCCGAATGCCTCAGTACCAACCCTTTTACACGACCAATGCTCGCGTCCAGACATCCACCTCCGGCCACGCGCCCGACCCCTGCCCCCTTCCCTTGCCTAAAGTTAAATCCTACGGCTCTGTAAAAGCCACCCTTCTTGCGTCCCCTTACCCATGCCAACGTGTTCCTCCCGGCTTCACCCGGACTGCACATGCAAAAGGCTTGAAATATTTTAACCAATCCTCGTGAAATGTGGCTGTAAGTACGATATCCGGCCTCGTCAGTGTCTCCCTATCGCGGTTCTCTCTTCTCGTCCTCCTCATCCCTCCCCCTCCCCCGGCTCGCCGCCATTCGCGAGCTTTTTGAGGTGCGCGCGGATCGCACCGCAAATGAGCTATCCTACGTTAATTCCCGCTGTTTATTTTCCGCCAGAAGTCGCGCAGCAGCAACCGTGTTCCAAATCGGCGAAAAATCGGCGGGATAAAATGATGAATGTGTAGGATAAAGACCTGAAATATGGACTGCTTTTCTTGACTGCCAGGTAATCAATACATTATTTATGTTACGTAAGAAACTCCATCGACGTTACGTATGTTCCTATTAACAAATAATTACCTTCCATTAGATTTACTCCGCAAATGTAATGTCAAAATAATTTTATTGATAAAGACGTATAAAGTGTATAAACAGACAATATATAACGAAATCATTACCTAAAAAGTCATCTGTCAACGTCGCGTTTAAATAATTTCTTAGGTTCCGCGGTAAATGAACCTTAGGTTTACTCTCTATCATCGCAAAGCTTCTAAAATTTTTAGGACAAAAAATTGTTGCCTGTAACGTACTATAAATTTAATATTTATAATAAATGACATTTTTCGTATCGCTGACATCGTCTCATGTCCCTTCCGGCATACCAAAGTACAAAGTGCACTGAAGAACAATTCACGCTAAGTAAGTTATAGCCCGTAGTAAGACCCGTGGAAAGAGAATGGGTCGACCACTATGCGGTCGGTCTGACCTCACCGCGAGGCATTCCACTGCTACTTAACGCTCAATACGTTCCACTTAGGGCTGACCCGCGTCTACCCTCACCACTAACGCCGCCTCGGACGTCGACGTCTCCGCGTATTAATTTCGAAGGCCGAACTGGGGCACTCGTTCGCTCGAAAAGTACACGGAATGTCAAAGATTGTGCGCGAGAAATTAGATTGGACAGCATGATGAGATCTTATAGCAGAATTTTCAACGAATTCTTGTTAAACGTTAAAATTTTATTAGACGAATATGCAGTTTTAATAAGATGTATGTCGACGAGGAATCTTCAAATCGTATTTATTAATAGAAATGTTCATATCATATTGATATAAATAAATTATTGCAATTCAATTAATTCAGCTAATTCTGTAGGTGTAATAAAATACCAAGTAATAAAAGGGACTGAATATAATTATTTCGCATATTTCATTAAAAGATTGACTAATATCTGCAAATAACTTAGCCTTATTGAAAATAAAATGAAAAATACGTAATATTTAATATTATAAGAATTTAGACATTTCGATTACGTCTTAATTTTACTCAATCATAAATAATAAGATTTACTCTCGTTATTTTGTTTACTATAAATCACAACTTTTTTCGCCGTTTTAATAGCGCTTTCCCCCCTTTTTTTCTCGCTCCCACAGACAATAACACAATGGGGAGAACAATGGACCGTTAGGTATTTTTACACGGATTGAAATTCGGGTGACTTGCTGAGCCGACGTTTTCGCTAATCACTCGCCGGTATCCGATGCAGAATGCTCGGTTCGGCGAAGCGACAATGGCGAGACAATAGAAAATTTGCAGTCCGCCATCCACTTTATCCAATCGCATTTGGTTTTTTGGCGCTTTTTTTGCCGAACGAGAAAGCGCGACTATCGCACACCGGGCAAATCTACCTCTCTCTCCTCCTCCCTCCCACTCCCCGCTTGAATTATGCGATTATCAGACATAACGGCCGGCGTACGTGCGGTCGCAACTGTGCATTGTTACAATCGCGCTGCGATGCATCGACCGGCAAAATGTCGTTACGAACCCTACGTGATCGAAAAATAGGAAAACAAAGGAAGAATGAGCAAGAGAGAGGGGAAAAAAAAGAAATGAAAGCGAAATGGATTTGTTATGGACCACATTCTTAAGGAGACGTGAAAAAGAGCTCATGCTGAAAAATCACGCTGACGAAAGCAGGCGAAAAAGATAGAAAGTTTCTGTGTAACTAAAATAGTTACCTTCGTGTCTTCAATTTCATTTCTATAATCATGATCTTTTTTTCCTGGCAGTTGGCACGATTTTACGGAGCGTGGCGGAGTTATCTCGATCAACGTAAAATTCGCAATCGATTTTCAGGGGCGACAATGCGAACAAGCATTACCGATAGCGAAATCAAGTCCGATTGAATTTACGCAATTAATTATACCTATCAAACATAACGACCAGCGTGGCATCAAACATATGACCGTAGAGTGGTTGTCGCGATCGCATTGTCGTGCATCGACCATCACGATTTCGGCGGCAACGTGGTGATCGGTATCGATGATTCGCACGGAAAAGAGAAAGAGAGAGAGAGAGAGAGAGAGAGAGAGAGAAGTAAAAAAAGATTGAAGGTTCCGCGCGTTAAAAAAGGGGACAACGTGGTGATCGGTATTGGTGATTCGCTCGGGTGAGAAAGAGAAAGAGAGAGAGAAGGAAAAAAAAGATTGAAGGTTCCGCGCGTTAAAAAAAAAGGACCCGTCATCGGTGAAATACTGCCTAGAAAACCAAACGGTCTTCATAAATCCAGCGCGTAAATCAGTCTTTATGGAGTCTCCCTCTGAGGGGAGGAGAGAAACGAGAGGGAGACGACGGAGAGGCTATTTGGAACACTATGTGTATATACAGGGTGTCTCAGAGAGATTGGGATCTGCCGCCAGAGGATGCCATTCTTTAACGAAACTACGGTCGATTTTCTTCTCGCGCAAAACTTTGATCGATCGGCATGTTTTTCCCTTGTTTGATATAAATTTGTTGCGCCAACGTGCTCCTCGAGAGGCGAACCCTTAAATCGATCACATTCGCACACCTATCCGCGCGAAGTACATAAAATTGTATAAAAACAAATTGCGCGTTAACAGAACGCTGAATATTGAATTGACGAGATACAAAGTTGTGATACCACACGACGATTGAAAGCGTCTGATTCTTAAAAAGTATCACACGTTATCGCGGGGAAAACTGCAGTGGGCTGGCATGATTATCGGGATTATGGGATCGAAAATTAATAACGAAAGCCAGGGACGAACGCACAGGGATAAATCATTTTGCGCCCGATAAATATTTTCAACCGGAGTTGGCCTCGAAAGGCAGGGGCGGCTATCGGTCACGGATATCGGCCAGTGATTTATCATCGATTAAACGGACGTAATGCACCATTGTTGCTGGAACGTGCAGCCAGATAGGCAGGTATATGAGGTCGTATCAGGATTCCGCTCATCCTGGTATTGACTCGCAATCGGCCGTGTATCTTGGACTCGGCCAGCGTGGTGGGTCCAGCGAAAGGGACGCGAGACCAGAACGACCCACAATGCCGCGCATTATTGCCGCAATCGGTTATCCGACTGGTTCGTCTCCTAAGGATTCCCCCCCCCCCTCTCTCTCTCTCTCTCTCTCATTCTCTCCCAGAACCGCATACAATCGGTTCGATACATCCCGCCCGCCGAGGAGCACTTTCGCAACGATATTGCTGAACAATATATCGAAACGCGCTATTCAAAACCGAAACTGTACCAGATCCCTCGTCTGGTTTTCCATAAATAGCAGAATATCAGAGCTGGTCATATTATCTGCGAATGAAGACGACGAGACTCGAGAGGAGAATCTAGTCGTATTATAAGAATTATTTCAATTATTTAGAGTGCGAATATTTTGGTACTTTCTTTCAATGAAAATTTTAAGAGAAAACCGTCTCACTATCTTTTCGTTTCTGGCAGAATATCTCAAGTTTTGATTGTACTGTAATTGAATTTATACTAACAGACATTGTTCTGTGTGTATTTTCGAATAAGTGACACGTCAAGTTTTGAATGTTGAATGTGTATAGTTTTACGAAGCTGTTTGGATACAATAGAATTATTGTTAAGTACTGCAAGTTCTATTTTATAAACAATTTATAAAATCTCTTTCTCTCTCTTTCTTAGAAATCGCCGAAAGCCGCGGAAATGTGCAGACGAATACTCGCTATCGTAGTAGTCCTCCTTGCTAGCAAGCACGTTGTGCTTGAACTCGATATCGCGCGGACACAAAGGGGCTCGTCGATGCGAGCTATAGTACCGGCATTATGGGCACATAGAGGGTTCAATGTGACAATCCAAGGGATGTATTCAGCGCGCGTATCAGCCTTAACACTGCTCCACCACCTCTGTATTTTCGAACGTGAATTGAAACAGTAACGTGACTTCTTAACAGATTATCACGTTCGAAGGTTCAAAAAATTTGTAGATAGCCATCTTCTAGTAGTAAATTTAAAAAATTGCTTAATCTATTAATATATATAATTACTTTTAAATTTTTGTTCTAATTATATTGGAATGTGAAACAATATTATCTAAAGTCATTGTCAACATTCATTATTCATTTCGATAGCAAAATTAAAATATTCTACTAAGGCTTTACTTGTAATTATCCCAACTTCGTATTATTTGAATCTTTAAAGAGCAATTTGTCCAAACTTTGCAATTCTCATTGTTAAATACGTAATTCTGTAATTATGCCTCGCTTTAAATTCCAAAGAAAAGGTCGACCGAAAGTTATTTCATAAAGTTCGTACATGACAGTATAGTCAGCGCAATTCGCGGGATGTTTTCTCTCGTGGATTAAAACTGATTGCTCAGACGCGGGAGTCAAGGTGTTAAAAGATCATGTAAAGCCGCCACGTTTCGTCGCGCGGCGCACAGCTCTACCTCGGTCGTCGCTCCTCCTTCGAATGAAAAATCGTTTCCGAACGACGGTTTTTACGGTTTCTCTTCGTTTTCAAAGGAACGACTCGTATGAACTCCGGGAGGAGAGAGTCGCGCGCGGCGCGTGTATAAATCGGCAGTGGTAGCAATACAGAACGGGGGTTCGTAAATCTCGACCGGGCGATCTCGAGGGAACCATGTCTCAGTCACAGCACGCTGCCGCGGAAGTTACAGGATCCTGGCAGGAGTACACACACACACACACACAACGAAGCGGGCGGCAACCGGGCGGCGTAAAGGTACACGAGAAACCGGAGAAACCGCGTCAATCTCGCATTTAGTTAATGCGACTTTAATCCGCTAATTTAAGGTCGCGCCGTTACGGCCGGATTTATCGACGGATTCAACGCGCAACGATTTTAACGAACGACCGCGGTAAAAGCTACCGGCGACGGTGCCTTGTACGCGGTTACCGTCATGGTGAAGCATGTTTCGAAGACTCAAGTAATCAGATGAATCCTCACAGGTTCAGCAATATTTACTTCAAAAGAGCGTAAATTACATGATAAGTAATATTTTCACAAAAAAAGCAATATTCAAAAGCGATATCAAAATTTCGAGAAAAACTTCTACACGTATAAATTACAGATTTTTAAAATAAGGAGTTCACAAGTATATAGGTACAAATATATAAATTTAACCAGATAAATTTAACCGAAGCACAGTGGTCAATTAAGAAAAAAATTCATGTTGCCCTGAGTTAATTACTCTCAATCGACATGCT
Organism: Wasmannia auropunctata; assembly: GCF_000956235.1. Lineage (NCBI taxonomy): Eukaryota > Metazoa > Arthropoda > Insecta > Hymenoptera > Formicidae > Wasmannia > Wasmannia auropunctata. The sequence goes on from NW_012026853.1 coordinate 101,118, forward strand.
TAATGCATACATTGAAACATGCAAATTAATTACTTAACGCTCAAAGTTAACAGTTAAGTAGTTACGTTTAAGTTAGACATCAAAGTGACCACTGCATAACTGCTAAAGTTTAATCTCGAGTTAAACGGCTTAAGGATGTATGCCAACTACTTCTTATTTGCGGTGTTTCATGTTTGACACATCACTAAATGTACAATTACGATAGCAATTACTGTAAAGATATGCTTATTTTTAAAAATAACTAATATCGTAAGCATAAGATTAACTTTGCGATATGTAAGTTTGATTAAAAATTAAGATTAAAATAACAAATATATATAAGAAACATATAATTGATCAAAATCATTAAAAAGTTACACGTGAGATTGACTAATTAACTAGTTAAGTTAAAAATATATTCAGTTTAAGAAGAAGAATCTAAACATCTATATATATATATATATATATATATATCTTTATTTAATATATGTCTAATCTTATTTAATAAAGATCTCACAAAATCAAATATTCAGAGCCATTTTAATCAAATTTTCTTTTTGTTTCTCAAGCATTGTATCAATAAATATGTATATTTACGATACATATATTAGCAAAATATAATTCAATTTTTAATTAAAAAAAACATTAAAAAGAAAAGGTAACACCAGAAAAATGTATAATCAAAATCGTTGTGTGTTGATTAAAATTACAAAAATCAACGATAAAAAAAATGCAAAATAAAAATATATCTTATGTATAATAAATCCTAGTCGATAAAAAACGCGAATTATTGTAATTCTCATTTCGCAATAGTAAGCAATTCTTATTTTTCACATCTGTTCCAACAGAACCTATTTTTCCGAAAAAAAAACTAGAGAAGAATGGAAAGAAACGTCGATAAACGAGGCCGTCGGTCCACGAGATTCAGCCGGTTGATTAATTTATGCCCTCGATTTTCGGTGGCGCATGGATGGAGGGAGGCGTTCCTGCCTCCCTTTTTTAGTTACCGTGCTGGCGCACTGACATTTTTGCGCCGACTGATATCCGATGCAACGGGCCAGGAACACGGGGTCGTCGATTATCACGCTTTCAGAGAGAGAGAGTCGACAGCCCCGTCGCATTATTTCTGCCCTTCGTTGTGGATTTAACCCAGATATACTCGACGACACGTCGCATATTTGATTTCTGCGACACCGCCGGAAATCGCAAGTGTAGCCTATCTTTTCCATTTTCTCTTACGTCCATTTCATCAGCGACATCAAAAACCCGACCAGATTTATTTTCCTGGATAGAAATAATCTCAGAAGAAGAGTATTATTTATTTCAATATGTTGAGATACATTAATGTCATTTGCAATGATTAAATTCTAATGAATTCTTTTCTAAGTTTTGAATGTGAACGAACAAAAGATAAATGTTTTTATAGATACATTAAAAAACATTAAATATTAAAATGTCTTGTAAACAGTAATTATTGTTTACATTACATGATGCGCTGTAGATGCAAGCTAATAAAGTTATTTCTAAGACTTGACAAGAATCTCAGGTTCCATTACCAACTTATTAGCATTTTAATTCGCTTATGGACAATAAGATCTTCCATCCCAGCGACGTTGCTATACCAGGGATCGAAACTTTCCTTTTGTTTAATTTTATGAATGGAAAGCGACCTTACTGCAAGTGTGATTTAAATCGATAAAAAAATCGAAATTAAAAGATGAAATATTTCTTACGATCGAAAACAATATTATTACTTATGTCACATCTAATTTTAACAATATATTGTTACATTCCTTATGGACAATAAGATCTTCCATCCCAGCGACGTTGCTATACCAGGGATCGAAACTTTCCTTTTGTTTAATACATTTTAATTTTACGAATGGAAAGCGACCTTACTGCAAGTGTGATTTAAATCGATAAAAAAATCGAAATTAAAAGATATGAAATATTTCTTACGATCGAAAACAATATTATTACTTATATGTCACATCCAATTTTAACAATATATTGTTACATTCCTTTTTGAACTTGTATTAAAAAATCTTTGCTTAATAAATATCAATCAATATCATTTCTATATAAATTTTTCATAAATATACAAATAAATGTATCGCGCCACTGAGATTCTGCAACTTGAATCAAACTTTACTTTTTGCCGAATTAAAAAATTTTCCTTGTAAACATTTATTAATTGTTAATACATAAAAGATTCAGCCATTTTTTAAAGCTATTTTAATTCTCTTGTTATTGTTATAGGTGTATCATAAATTTTCGTTATTACGTATACGATTCTAACTGGGATCCTTTAAATAAATATCGATCAATTAACGAAATCTCTTCGAATCCCGCGAACGTTTCTGCTGTAGCTCTCGGTATCGGGAAACTATTGCGGGAAACTGTTATCGGCGAAAGTCAATTAGCTTCGTGCTCGCCGGCTTGAACACACAGCGGCACAATAATGTAATAAAATGTTTATGTTACTGCGCACCTGCCGCTTATCGCAGAATAAACTGAAGAGAAGATCGGCCAGCATAGAATTCACTGTCGATGAGGTAGAACTTGATCCAATGAATTATCAAATATCAGTTGTAACGATCTTAATTAGTATTAATTATAATATCGACAGAAAAAATTATTAATTATTACATATTTCAAATTTTCAAGCAAAATTCTTTTTCTATTATATTATATCTCCAAAGTTCGAGAAAAATATTAAAATTAAATGTAACAATTTTATAACGCTATAATGTATTAATGTATAGAAAAAGAGAATATGATTAACAATCATCAATATTAATTTATCTTATTTTCATTTATTATTGAATACTCATTTAATTCTTCAATTTTGAACTGGAGCTTCTCAGATTTCTCTGCTAAAATTGTAACTTTAATAAAGTTAAAATTAAATTTGCAAATTACCCTAGTTTCAAGTAGATTTACTATTTAAAAAAACCTACATAAGTTAAGTGGTCGACGTTTGAGTAATTTTAATTCTAAAGTTTTAAAAATATTTATATGTTCCACAGACAATTATTTAATCATCATCACAATTCAGCAAAGTCTATTCTGATATCAATAAATCATTCTGACAAAATATTAACACTAAAGATTCAAGAAAGTACGGCATTACCAGCATTTATCATTAAGCATTTATCACATCGCTACAATCGTGGATAAGTAACCCGGTTAAATTTCGTTACCATCTCGTTATTAAAATAATGACGATTTTAATTCTGCAATGACTTCTCCACTACTGATTCATAAATAGAACGAAGTGTTGTTACAGACAATAACTACGCACGTAATTGCATTACGCAATGCGGGACCGTTACGCATATCGGATGCGATATCGAGTGCACTCCAAGAGTGGTGCTCCAGCAAACTGAGACGCTTTAACGAGTTTGTTCATCGCACGCGGATTAATTCTGATCAAGGTATACTAATTCCAAAGCAAATACTGAAAGTTTATTGGAAATTGCGGAGTGCAATTGCGGCGTGTTTTCACGCCAGTGTGAGTATCTTATAGCCACGTTCGTGTATCTATCGACAATCAATAGTAATTACGAGAATTATCTATTCATTTATACGGATTTTTTCAATTTAATTTATTTCTCTTCTTCAATTTTAATGTAGCATTAAAATTACATTAATGATTTTATTAAACTCTGCTAATAAAATCATAATAAATCATCCATAAACAGATGATCCGTAATAATGGATAAATAGAATCTCTCATGGAATATAATAACATCCGTTATTATATTCAAATTCTTTCATTATTTCTTTAATCGCCAAGATGCAAACAATTGCGTAATTGTACATTAAAATATCAGAAGATTCGCCAATAAGACAGAGAATTTCCTGTTACAACAGCAAGACGAACGAGTTTTCTCTGATAAAATCCAGCGAAGTTTGATAAAAATCTGAAAAACGCGAGATAAATAGTGACACCAAAATCCCCTATTCGCTACCGAAAGGCCGCATATCACGCAGGTCGTTATTTCTTCCGTGACAAAGTAACGATTGCGTAAAACTCCTTCTCGCATCGACTTCGCGTAAATCCTCGACTCTTCTCCTCACGCTGATCGACGTCTCGCGGAGTAAAACCGGGCGGGATCCGAGCCCGCGTAAGAGGCGCGTTCGGAGGGTTGCAACAAGAAGAAATCGCGCGGAGTAGCAGGTACGAGGCAAGGGCGAGTTGAATTTAGTGGAAGGGAGGATAAGGCGGAAAGAGAAGAGAGAGAGAGAGAGAGAGAGAGAAAGAGAGAGACGCGGCTCCCTCTCGCCGGGGAAAGTTCGCCCTCATCCGCCTGCGGGAAGCAATTTCTTAGCGTAACCTTATCACCGCTCTCGTAAGGTAGGTGGGACGCCGCCGCGTACTCGATAAAGGCATACTCGCGGCTGTGGCGCCGCGCAGCGCGTGCCGAACGCGCGCGCTGCGATAGAAGGAAACTGAGTGAGTTTCAAGTTTTCCGCGAAAAACAAGTCGGAATGCTAAAAGCGGGGAGGCGGTAAAAGCATCGGAAAAGCTCTCCCCGCCATTGACCTTCGACCAAGTTTCGTGTATACCGCGCTCCCTCGCGTTTCTCTCTCGCATACATGCCCCATCCGCGCGGTAAAAACTCCTTCCCCCCCCCCCTCTTTCGTTATTTTTCGCGTTATGGTCGTTCTATCTCTTGTTTTCAGGTAATTGAGTAATCGATAGTCCCGCACACCCTCGCCCGACGGCGCGGCGGTACCTCAGCATATCGTGTAATTGCGGTTAAATGGCGATAAATCATCTCTTTGTGAAAAGTATACGGCCGGGTGGTATCTACGGTGTCGATGAAATTGATGATGAATTAACGAGATTGCGGATGGAGTGGATATGATAAACAAGCGCTCCGTCAATAATTGATGACAAACGATTACCGCATCCAGAGGCCCTCTTTTTTTTCACGCGCCCGCGCTTTCAGAAACGTATGTACACACATACGCGCGTACGGAGCGTACACGCGTATATCGCCGGGCTCGGGCCGTTAAATAATCGATTCGCCGGGGCACTTCGACGTGGGTCGGCGGCGCAACATCGGCGTTACCGCACTCGAGTGTACACAGAGGCGTCGTCCCGTTACCGGTAAATCGAACGGCCAAAATGCAACCGTCGCGTATCGTTTTCCCCGGCTGTACTCTCGAGAGATGTCACAATGGCGTTTCGGTGGCCTTTTAGCCGAATGAAAGCCACCCGGTCCTCACCTCCGCGTCCCTGTAGACCGCGACGGTTTCGGTTTCGAATCGCATCGATCCCCCGTCCGACCTGCGGACTAGGTTTACGGGACAGCGGTTCTCAAGCACGTGCACGCGAGCATATTCGGCATTGCGCGTCGCATTCTGATGGCGCGGCGAACGCATCCGCGTTTCTCCACCGCGTGGTTTTTTTTTTCCGGCTCAGATCTTGACACCTAAAATGCAAAACGTTCCAAGGATTCTGCATTCTTCGAGCCATGCATACGCACCGCGCTGTATCATTAAATGTACGTTTTTTTTAACCAATTAAGCTAAAAAAAAAAAGGTATCAGTTTTAGTATCAACGGTGGTATCAACGGTCCTTCAGTGTTCAAGCTTTCGATTTATTCGCGTACGATGTAAATCCTTTGTGCAACGCAACGCACCCATCATAAAAGACCAGTCATTCCTGTGTTATTTACACGTTAACTATATGTAGTTAACATAATATGTGAATACGTAACTACAACACGCCCGTCTGTTTGCGCAGAACTTTGCGTTTACATATAATACGTAACGTATTTCCCCTGACGTACGTTGTATATATATGCATTTTCGATATCCGAGCGAATATATGTGGAATCCGCGAAACAGCTATTAAATACACTGTATCGAATTAATTGTCCTAACGGCCACGCCATTACCAAATGAATATGACGAGAAACATTGGTATTAATTTAGTGTTAATTTGAATTAATATAGTATCTCTCTCAGGGAATGCGTACTTTAAAGAGAAAATTTTTTTAAAATTCGTAATGTTAAGATACAAATGGGATTATTTACGTAAAGCGATGCAATCTGAAGATTATTAGAGAAGGTGGCAAAATTCTTTCTTAAGTTGTTTAGTTTACAAGAGAAAGGAACTTCTCTATTGATTTTTATATTTGGATGTTATCAATATATATATTTTTTATACATCTATTTTACTTTTCATGCTATATGTGAAAATGTTAAGAATTATCGAAAAATTAATTACAGGAAAAAAATTACAATATATTTTTTTACGCATAAGAAATATTTCATGTACTCTTATCTATATATAAAACTATCTATATTCAGGACTTTCACAAAAATATTAAATTTTCGAAAACAATTAATTTAATTCACGTAAAATTTCTTTCAAAAGGCTACATTAATCCTTAAGATTTCCGAAAGAAATTTTTTATCGCTTGTAACAATTTCTGAGAAAATATATCATAATTCTTTAGTTAGAACTACATATTATTGATCTACACTGAAAATCTTGGAAAATAGAAGAGTAATGAACTGATTTTCAATCGACAGGAATATCATTAATTTGGGGCAATTTCTCTCATCTGAATTTTTTAATTAATAGTTACGACGAACTGTGTATGTGATCCAGCACGTCGCTGATAAACGCGTCGGGCGCAATATAATATAGTAGTCATAGAGGGGATGCGAGAGAGTTGCAGGCAATTTCGATATTAATATAAACATGGTGTTTACTGCACAGGCACATAACATAGTATATGACGTATAATCAATACCATATAGCAGGTAGCCAATTTCGCGCTTTATGTCGTTGCAAACAGCTATCTTATATTATATTAGATATTATATAAGTCCGCGGCTTCACGAAATGCATGAAATACGAGAACTCGTGTAGCAAAGAACTGATTCCATTGGCCGAATATCGAATATAATAATTCTGAAGTATAGCGTTGACAAATGCGTGAATATATTTGTTGCACGCGATAATTGTCACAGATAACTGAATTATATATCTAGTAACATCCATTTAAGCGAGCCTTGTGAATAATAGCAAAATCGATGTTAATTATCAGCAGTATAAAGTTTCAAACTATCTTAATAGATATTGTTGCAGATACGATCGTTATTAAGTTTATCGAAATTATTGTACGATTGTAGTATTGTACAAGACTATGTTTAAATAAAATATTCCATTAGATATACAAAAGAATATATTGTTTGTAATTTCTCCATCGTATCCTTTTACTCAAAGATGTAAAAGATATTGAAAACGTTAAAGAGAAATAGATTAATAAACAAAGAAGAGAGCGAGAAAGAGAGAGAGAGAGGGTGGGGAGGAAGAAAAGAGCTCCGACGAATGTGAAGCTGCAAGAATGTAATTAAGAAGCGGAAGCTGATTATTTAAATTGGGAAAAGTGAGCCTTGCTCTAATTGAAATTGAATCTGAGAGTTAATTATCGAGATGTTCGGAGATTAAAAAGAAAAATCGAGCGAACCCCAATGGCTCGAATAATCAGCTAGATGCTTCTTCACCGCAGAATATATGTACCTATACTTGAAAAATGCGTTTCGTGCAGTAACAAAGAAGCTGATCGCATGCGATGTAATAACGATAAAAGCTCAAGTGTTCTTGGAACGAAGTAAAATTTATTTTCTTTTGAAAAACTGATATGCCATGTTTGCTAAAGAATTTGGAGATTCGCCAAATTCAAATGGATTGATCAAAGAATGCGAGAAAGAGAGAGAGAGAGAGAGAGAGAGAAGCAATCCCGGGCACAGGCGAGTCGCCATCGAGAATTCTGATATCTCATCGCGATATCGCAATACCGTCCTCATTTTGCGGATGATACTTTTATAATTTTCCGCAACCGAATCGAACATCGGCGGGGAAATTACGGGATAGAGCTATCGCCTTTCAGAGATCTAAACGCACAGTCGGAAGCAATATAGCAAAAGGAACTCTTCTCGAAATGTTGTGTATTTCACAACTTTACTTTTTCATAATATATTATTCCGCAGAGCTTAGAATATTATATGCAACGCGCGATGAAATTCGTATCTGAAAATTTTCAACGTGTTAAAAAAAACCGTTGCCGCACTTTATCGCGATTTACGGCCGTTCTTCTCCGATCGAATCTTGTGAACGATGATGAGATTATAATTACTCGCGCGGGATAACGAGGTGAATTAAACGTCGTTAAGAGGCACGGGTGCTGCCCCGCGCGCGCGAGTGGCGAAAAAATGTGTCTTGCAGAAGCCGTCCACGGTGTTTTGCGGGACGGGGGCGCGAGGTACGCGTGTTATCGCGATCGTTTTGGCGGCGATAACGCAATTTCACGGTGCGCGGCGAAGCCGCACGCGCATTCCGTGTAATTGAGCCATGCCGCCGGTCGTTTGGAAGGCCAACATTCGGCCCGCATTCTCTCGTCGGGTTATTCTTCGGGAATAACACGTCGGCCCCGAAACGTCGCGTGTCAGCCTGTCTAACGTAATCTGCGATTTCGCCAGGAAGTCCACCTCATTTTGCAAAAGCATGTTGGTAAATTCCGTTTGCGCGCGTGCACGCGCATGCATTACCAACGAGGTGGAAGACACCGATTTCGTTTACTCGCTTTTTCATGTGTACGTAGCGTATAAACCGTGGTATTTTTCCGCGATACACAAATCGATTTCAAGGTAAATGTATTACGAAACGCGATGCATGGTTTCGAAGAGCAAGTAATTCCCAGCGGTACGTGAACTTTCACGAATACTTCGATGATTTTGTAATGTGACGTAACGTAATTAGTTAATACCGGTATTAACGAAAAGTCGACGAACTGTCCGAAAGGCAAGGATAAGTACAGGGAATTGTCTCTCTGTGATCTTTCGTTTGGAAAATCAATATTATCATAGCGTGCGTTTGTAGCGAGGCTATAGTTATACGAGTCGGAGCTTCAAATGAATGAGCAGCTCCCCGCGATTTAGATTGGCATACCATTACGTGTATTACGTGTATTATGACTGAAAATACTTACCCTCGATAATGGGATGGCGCGGCTTGTAGGACATGTCTGAAATGAGAAAAAAGGGGCGTTAGTATTAGTGAAATTAGTTACAAGACACATGTATTATATGTATGTATGTATGCATGTATGTATGTATGTATACGCAGTCAATTACTCGCAAAAAGCTCGGTATCTTTATGGATACTCTTACCGCCACCACAATTACGACACAAACATTCCACCATTCTAATTTTAAAGCGACGCAACGTTTAAGCTGCATTTACTGCCCGGCTATCGCATTACTTAATTCCGATTTTAATTTAGAACTTGTAATTAGTAGAGATAAATGATAACAGCAAATAGTTTTAGTCATTTTACGTTCTTACATTTTAGTTTTCGTGGTCCATCAAAATTTTCAATTACACCCACGATATATCTAGCATTAGACGTTGAAAAATAAGCTGCTAATTCGCCAAACTATATATAAGTTAAAAATAATGCTATCGTGAGACATGCTGCATATTCTGAAGTGATCATGCACCGGAAAACTGTATTGCCGGTACAATAAATTCATAAAACAACAATATTTCTTATGCTTCTCGTCACGAAACTGGCAGAAGCCTCCTATCTAGCCGTTTAAAATGCAAACTAATTACAACGACACAATTAGCATTGTGCGCAAGCTGTGAAAGAGATTGCCGCTCCCCTTTTCTCCTTCAAATTCTCTCTTTCTTCCTCTACATAAAATTAAGTAATTTATATTAGTGCTTACGTCGCGATAAGATTTATTCTATTTAACTGATGCAACTTAATTAAAGGCTTTAATTTAATTAAAGTCTTAATTAAGTGGCCATTCTTACTAGTTGTCCGGGACGCAGCTCTTGTCGTGTAACGAGCCCCACGAGACGCGGAAATATAAACGCACAAAGTGTCTACGCAGCCCGCGCTTACGATATACAGATGAGGCATAAACGTAACATCGATATTCCGGGAATAGAAGCGTTTGGCAGAGAAATATGATATTTCCTCTGATTTTGCTGTATGTTTATTAACAAATAATACATTATTGATCTTTGTTACAAAAATGGCAAATATATAATATATATGTGTGTGTTAAAAATAAATTAATACCTATACATATATGTATATATTTGACAATACGCCACATATCCGAATTTCCATTCTTCATTTTTCTAATCCTGTTTTATTTCCCATTATTTATATAATTTTACTTCATTTTAATTTTTCTCAAATCATTCAAATAATCTTTCTTAGCATGATAAATAAAAGATATGGCATCAATATACAAGATTAATAAACATTAGGGAAATTCGAACACCCCGTTACGTTTTGCAAATGAACGCTCCGAAGCTTCTAGTGAAACTTTTAATTATCCTATCCGAAGAACCCTTTAATGAAGACGTTCCATGCGGCCTTACGATGTCGAAAATAATTACAAGTTTCCATATGAAATTCGAGAGATGCGCGGAAAACGGATTGCCAAACAGCGAACGTCCATCACGAAAGCACCGCGCGATATCAGTGACGTATTGTGCGCGTCGTTGTCGGGATGGGAGTAACGGAGAAAATAACTGGAATTTCTCGAGGCAGAATATTAATCCTCCGCTTTCATCACCCCCGCCGCTCTAAACAAAATTCCGCGGCGAGCAAATGCATATCGCGAACAGAGGAAAACGCAGCGGGTCCCACATTAAATTCCAGGCGTTTATTCTTTGACAAATTCGGGAGAGCCGACTCCTTTGTAATTTAAATTGCGACATAATTACCAAACTTATGGTACTCACATGACACGCGACCATAATTAAATTACGAATGTCACAAATATACATTTGAGGAAGACGTCTTTGTGTACAAGACGCAAAAAACATTTTGTAGATAAATTGTCGTCAACTTGTGAATGGCTTAATAGCAATAATAACTGAATCTCAAACTCGTGAAAGGCCAGAAATCGAATTGCAATAAAACTCAAGTCATTATAATAAGTCTTGATAATGACTAAGAGTCGAGAACTTATTTGCCAAATTATTTACAAAAGATACTGCAACTGAGTATAAGGAACGTAAACGTCTCTATCGCAAATCAGCCTTACTCGTGGGCGTAACGACGTATTGAAATGCACCACGCATATAGAGTGGTGTGTTAAGCGCGCGAACCCCGGGTATCCCATAAATTTCCAAATCGGACGTTCGGAAGAGAGTGCACCGTCGCGTCGCCCAGGACAGATCGCTCAGGATTGCACGTGTATACCTGGTACGCCCGTTGCGGCGCAGTTCCAGCCACGCGGCGCCGCCAAAGCGTCGATATGTATGCAGGTCGACTGTATGAGAATTTGCGCGCGTCGATATCGCGCCGATATTCTCCCTTTCCGAGGTATACGGCACGCGAGATACGACACGGCGCCGCGCACCGCCGCGCCGGCGGCGGGGTTGACGCACCGCCCGGAAAACACATGTCGCCATGCTCCGCGGGGGATAACGCGCTAATTGGCTTGTGAGACGCACATTTGCACGCGTGTGTGCATCCGTAAGAACCACCGGCGAGCAATTTGCATAAGAGCTTGGCGCGCATACGATGACGAAAGCGCGAAACATGATCCTTCGCTAGTGTGAGACTCGATTATCATCCGTGAATATTGTATAGCTGTACTTCTCACTTTTATTGCTCATTTACCATAAATTATATCATATATGTATATATTATATTTCAATTTCTATTAATAATCTATCTATAGCTAAGCATATTTGATTTCAATTATACAAATTGATAACTGTAAATCTCGCAATGTGTTGTTTGATTTAAACAAGGTTTACGCAATTATGGAGCGTAAAAATCAGATATAATTACTCTCACATTCAGAGGAAATAGAATAGTTTTGGTATTTCTGATATATCCATAGACTTTATACAATTTTCTGAAATGAATTATAAGTGTATATAATGTGACACGCTTTATTTTAAAAAATATATTTTATGTGTTAATACAACTATTTTTTGTTATTATTTTTTTGTAGTCCACACATTTAATCATTATTCAAATAAATAATATTATTCTTAGTTTACAATTTATTCATTCTTCTTCTTATCACAATTTCATAATTCATAATTCATAATTGAATATTATTTTTTCTCAATTTTTAATTACTGACTAACTTTCTAATTAATGATGTTTTATTTACTGAATTGCGACTATTTTTTTCTCTGAATGCAGTACATGTCCATACAATTTTTCGGCTTGCACTTATATTATACGTGTGCGCGCATCTTTTGTATTTTGTGTATGACGAGTTCGCCTTGCTTGTAATGGGTCTGTTCGCAGGATATTTGGGAATTACTCCGCGCAAGATAGATATCGATGGGACGAGCACCATGGTCCATTCGGATATCGACTCGGCAGCGGATAACCATCGAGACAATAGGACACAACGCGGTTGAATAAACTTGTTAAACGACCTGGCTGTATGGATTTGCGCGTGGAAACTTCACAGAGACGGAAGGCATACCGTATCCGGAAGATTGTACGGATCGATTTTATGCATACTCGAGGGCTTGGCAGAGTGTATTATTCCTGGGAGCATTGCAGGACATCGATGGAAATGCAAGAGAGAGACAGAGAAAGAGAGAGAGAGCACAATAGAAGAGTATAGAAGTACAGTATAGAACCCGAGTAGAAAAAATATATAAAACCGTAGTATATATAAAAAAAATAAATTATAAATAAATTAAAAAATTCTTTTATTAAAATACCTATAAACATATACTTAATAAACTGTGTGTCAAGAAGCACACACAATACGTCTATTTGACACAATTTGTGTACATTTCAAGTCAAACGATATTTCTAACAGTGGCTTGGCTTCCGTGCGCAGCAGTTACATGGAAGGACAAAAACTGGGAATGAAGCATTTACAATCCAAAAACGACGGAAACGGAATACCTTAACGCGCGCGATAAATTCTCCGACAAATGGCGGCGTTGTAAATGCGGTTAAATTTAAACGTGCATAAATATTCGACGCGCGCGTAATATCACGCATTTTAGAACGATTGAGCGCGTTCGAGTCACAACGACCCGGTTTATTCGTACGCTTTATCACGGCGCACTTTATCGCGATTCATAAACATAATGTCTCATACGTGCGGGGAGCCCCGCGCCCCGCGAAGAGGGGGCTATTTTATCGCGGTGAAATTTCGCGCTTGGTGCACGCAGACGCTATTCTTCATTCATCCTTTTTGTATTCGACAGCGACGACGATGACGACGACGACGACGACGACGACGACGGCGACGCGCGCGAATATGGTCGGAAGATCTCGGTAGAGAACAGCGGTGAAGTACTCCCGACACGGTCCCGACTTTCTGTTTCCTCATCCGAGAACGTACGTACAAGGAACGGCCATATACCTCGCCAAGCAGACGAGGTCGCTATGTAGCGCACGTACTGAAGAGGATACATTACACGGAATATAGAAGAGTCCGTAATGTTATAAACGAAGCACACGAGATTTTGTCTGCTTGCTTTGTCATTTCGCCAAACGCTGAGCCGCAGAAAAGCTCGTATTATATATAGGCAACCCCGCGCAATAACGCGATGTACGGCTGTTCGAGTAAATTGAAGATACATACAACGGACAGAGCTGTATTATTAAAATTAATTACACGCCGCGTTGTTAAAACAACTTTATACGTTTAAATTATTTAAGTTATTTATACGTGGCAAGATAAACGATGTAATTTATGATGCTTTTTCTCCGTGGAACGCAAGGTCTGCGTGCGCGTATTATTGCATCGCAAGATAGATCGATAGATTGCGATCGTATTATGAAAACATATTATATCAAATGTACATCCTATAACATGCATAATAATAAATAAAAAATGGGAATGTTTGCTCTCCCTCTCTCTCTCTCTCTCTCTCTCTCTTTCTTTTTCTAGAAACACTTTTGTGATAAGAAACGCACTGTATTTTCTGTAAGTGCACTTTATTTTTCGTAAACAAGAGTATCGCTTTATCGCGCGTACTAGCAAAATGCATGCCGCTCCATAAAAGTTGTAGAGCGTCGCGCGATGTAAATGTAAATTGCATTCTGCGTACATGGACAAAAATATTTTCGTTTACCGCGCGAGGTGACGTTCATGCTACGACGAAATATTAGTTTTATTTATTAGTGCGTGCTTATTAGCGTTCAGTGTTTATCGAAATTTGCAAAAAAACAAAATTTTTCCATAAATCTGCATATTCGAACTATCGGCATATTATCGCGAAAATTCGCGGCGAATACAACCTGGCGAACTCGTGTTTCGAATCGAGATCATCGTCTGCAGCGTGACCGGGTCCAACCGGATCATTGGACACGTGTCAGTCTCAATACACGTGCGTTCTCCGTTATGAGAACGAGGTGGACGTGCCCCACTGTGTATCCCTGACCAATTGGATCATAGTTGGCTGATCAATCCGGTAAGCTTTACCCATGTAACATCAGTTCGATTGGAATCTTCGTCGCGGATATCCGATACTGTCGATAACTACCGCGCGTCTACAGAGTACCTGAGAGATGGAGTTTACATTGCAGATCTCTCGAGATTTTAAATTATCGCTTGAAAACGCTTCCTGCGACCTAATCCGAGATCACGTCGACGTGGAAAGATCCCGAAGAAGATGGCACGAGTTCGTCGCGGGACATAGATAACTTTAAAATTATTTCCTCTTTCTTTCTCTCGAAATAATCTCTTAAAAAATGAGATTAATCATAATTTCTTTTTTTTTATTACTATTCTCGCTTGTGTTTTATTATTACTTCTATTGTATTAATTAAGCGGTGAAAAATGAATTACATATTCAACGTGCGAAATCAGCGGGGAGGAAGTCTGATCGGCTTTGGTAATATCCACTGTGGAAGATCAACTATGTGTGTTTGTATGTTCTACGAATCTATCAAACTGTTTGCGCTCGATGTTGCGCGGATTACAGGATTGCGAATCTGCTTATCGCGTTTACTAGAACATGATGAGATTCCAATGTAAAAGTCAAACAGTTCCAATTCGAATTGAAAGTTGCTTCATTTTACACGCTGCTACAATGTTCGAATGCAAAATTTCTTATATCGCGCATTAATTATTACAATAATTATAGACAAACCTTTTGCGTTTGTGTGCGTAAGAGCGGCGCGTTTCGAGAGAGACAGTTCGAAAATTCTCTTTTTCTTGGTTATTAATTAAGCTACTAAGGACGAATTAGATTACATTCAATGTGCGGGAAAGAGAGCTTAAGAAGATTAAAGCGGCGAACGCGCTTCGCTCGGTCGACAAGATCAAAAGCCACTCCCAAGTTACTGTAACGGGCGTAAACGGGCAGCACGCTTGACGACTCGGCTAAACTAACCCATTACTTCTCTCCCGAGTGCTGGGAAAAGCGCAGAAAATAGGACCGCGCGCGCGATCGCGGCCACTCGCGCCGGCGATTGATTCCCGTGATATTTCAGAGGGGGAGAAAACTTACCCCGAGCCCCCGATCGGTGGCTCGGGGGCGAAAAATGAAGAAAGTTTCCCTTCCGGGGGAGAGGTTTCGCGCTCACGTCTTTCGTAACTGCGCCCACGTGCGCGATATACCTACTTACGCCGGACGTGTCGATTTTTCGTCCTCGGCGGAAAGCCACGCAGCGCGAACGAGAGAGAGAGAGAGAAAGAGAGAGAGAGAGAGAGAGAGAGAGAGAGAACGAACAAAAAAGAGACGCATGCGTTTAAGTGATATAAAGCGTAACAAAGTGATCGAAAAGTGTGAGGGCAAATACAGGGCGGAAGAGCGATTTCGACGATCAACGCAATACAATTGGCGCGACCGGATTACGTGCGGCGGATTACGCGATATCTTTAGACGAACGGTGATGGAACGGAGTCAGTATCGTCCATAAAAATAGCTCTCCCTTTAATCGAGAAATAAGAGCGACGAGAGGAATGTGCGATCCATTACGGTATAACGAGTTAAAGGCGATATCCTCCGATGATAGCGCGAATAGCTTCGGGATTATAATTATTAAATGAATGAGTCATCTCTCCTCTTCTTATTTCTCGCGCATTATTTTGCCGCCCCAGGTAACTCGCTTGTGTTTTAAAAGACCTGAAACTTTCCTTTGTCCATCGAAAGTTTCGAATAAACTCCCCTTATCAGATAATATTACAATTTTGTGTAAAGCGGCTAATGAACCCTTACGTGACCCCCCTAAGTATTAGGTGCGTGACAATTAGCTTTTTCCCCCTTCCGCCTTTAACGTCGTAATATCAAACTTTCATCAACGTTTTTCTTTCTTCCTTCGGAGTCGTATAGGGAAAAAAATGCCCTTTTCGCTCGACCAAGTAATCTCGCGTAACGGATCAATGGAATGATGATACAGCAATAATGCAAGACTCGTCGACGGGAAGCGCCGAAAGGGAGGACGAAGGGCCGCGCAAATTTGGTCGGCGTGATTGCGACCTACTCGGAAATTCCATTAAACTGTCAACTGTCACTCCCGCCGGACGTGATGACAATTGACGATGACGATGTTAACCGCGGTCAGTTGCGCTAATAACTGAAACTGTCAGTCGACACGGGGAATAAGCCTTGTAAATCAGAAGAAAGTCATGCCGGGCGACATCTCATCGATACTGTCGCTCGCGAGCCATCGGATATTTTGTAACACACATATGTAAAATGAATGTAAACGCACGACTGACACGCGTTCCCCTCGAGTTACCCCGAGCTGTTATCGGTAAAACATCAATGCTCACGGATTAGCCATCAATTTCACAAACATCATCAAATGAATCGAACATCGAATAGTCCAGGTGAGATCGAACAAAAAATTTGGAGTTTATCGCATAAAAAACTGCGACGGCGCGGCGCTTTGACAGACACGACTGTAACGGCAGAAATTGCCGCGACAGTTTTGTAACTCAATAGTTTCCTATTTCAGAAATCATATATATATATCGACAAATTGTCATGTCTCTTCGTATTGCGCACAAAACTTTTACACGTGTGTTGGACATGAGTATAAAATCCGATGGCATATACCCTCTCCGCGCGCGCATTGCACGTGACGATCTTTTTTCGGGACCAAAATTTTAACGTTTCGACCGCGAAATCGGAGGGCTTGGATCTCCGCCGATTTCGTCCGGATGAGAAATTCAATGTGAGGACGAGAGAGGAGCGTTCGTCTCCTGGTTCGCGCGCGGACGGACAAAGTTGGACGTACGGCACCGTGAAATGGGTTAGCGGATAATTACACAAGAAGAAAAATCGTCGATAAAACGAGGCGAGACGATACATCAAGCGACGGCAAGAAACGGCGGCGTTAAGTAGAAAACATTTTCGTATCGCTCGCGCGAGCGGAATATTAATGTAAGAGCGTAATTTACAATGGCGAGAATGTAGTCCGGCTTACAACATTAATTTCTTTCGAACGTTACTCGATAGCACCGTCTTCATTCGAGCAGTCGCGAATTTCTGCCGTAATAATGGATTAATGTCACGCGAGCGAGCGATCGATCTACTTCCACCGGCGACAGGCGGCGGGCAGCTGAAACTTAATGGTCGCATAATCGCGTACATCAGTATTAAGAATAAACTCTTGGAGCCACGCCTGATTTTCGTTGCAAAATCATAATAATTAAAGATCGGAGAACAGGAGAACAGAAGGGGCGGAGTACAGTTGAAATGTATTCAGCACGAGCAACATTAATATTAATTAATATTGGACTAATTAATATTAATTAACTTGCGGCAATTGCTAACACGCCTTAAGTAAACTGATCAAAGATAATTGCAAAAAATGTCTATAAAACATTAGTCTAAATCAGTGATGACTGTACTTCCATATAGATTTTAAAAAAGTAGAGATTAATGAAAGATTGCAATAAGCTATGTATGCATGTATATAAAAGATAATTCAAATACCTATATAAAACACCTCAGCTTTGTATATTTAGCAATTCAGTTACGTATATCTCGTGCAACTCAATATGAATCCAAAGAAAAACTTGTTTTACATTCGTTTTGTTCTATCGAAATTTATGAACGGTTTGTACGGATTTGCGAAAAATGATCTATACAGCAACAGTAATAATCCACAATTAAATGTCAATTGTGCAAAATTAATGCGCACGTAATTTTCACCCTCCCGATTTAGCGGAACGCTCTAATGACCTCGGTAATCATAATCGACACCCCCTCCTCCATATAGAGTTTATTACCAATTAATTAACACCCCACATAACTTCACGCGTCTAGCTGAGCCGGCGCGCAGATGACATTACTTCGCAAAGATCCGCGCACACCCGTTTCTTTCGACGGCCGAGGGAGGCTTGTAAAAACGCGCCGGTCGGAAGGCGGGCGTCAATCAGCGCGCTGCGCGCGCTGGAAATTACAAAGTTCCGGCAAACTCTCGACCGTAAGTTTGACGTTCTTAACAAGGTGCACCCCGGCTGGCTCGCGCAGTTTTTCCGAAGAAATTTTACACGGCATCCCGGTACGACGACCGGCGACCGATACCCCTTCCCCTCCACGGAAAGGGGAAATAGCGCGGAAACGCGGTCCCTATACGCGCGAAATCGCGCGCGCAAAAGAAAGGCCGCGACGGTTTTATTAAATTAAACGTCAGCTCGACCGACAAGGTTTCCCAAGGAGCCTCGCGTCCTTAGCGACCGGCTCTTTCCGCCCGTCGGAGTCGTGAAAGTTGACCATGTCGGTTGTTCCGTGTTGTTCCGCACGCGGCTTCCGTCAGCCGAGTTTCTCGTCTCGCGTTGAAATTAAATTTCCTCTTTCTCTATCATGCGTTTATTTTATAAAAGTTCGCCCAAGTTACGATTCCCTTATGTATAACAATCAAGAATTCTCGAGGGGTGCGCTATACATTGCTACGCATTGCTTATTCTCTCTCTCTCTCTCTCTCTCTCTCTCTCTCTCTCTCTCTGCTTTGAGATCAAAGAAAATTTCTGAACATCGATACCAGATCTCTTCTTCAAGAGAATAAATTTTCTTACGTTTAATAAATTCATCTACTTCTGAATCCGTTCGCGTGCTCCGTCTGTACAAACGCTACGTAGTTTTCCCTCTAATGCTCCACGAATTACAAGTTCAGACAGCGGAAGTGAAATAATCCGTATTAGCTGTTTCGTGACACCCGCCCGGCCCTCTCGACGCAAAATAAAGCACAGCGCCGAGAGTAAATGCCGACGCGAGAATAGCATAATAGGAAAACTATTTGGCGTAAGTAATCGCGACAAAAAGCGCGCGGATTCCTGCAGGGAACGGTCGCTGGAAAGGACGCTCGGAAGCGCCGGGAGCTTCTTGCCGAAGACCGCCGATACGCGGTGCTTTTTCTCGCCGCGAAAGTTTTCGAGTTTCAGAAAGCTTGAGGAAGGTTCAGGGCGTGGAAGCGTAGGGACGAGAGGAAACGTTCCTAATGGGGCGTCGGTAGGGAAAGCCAGGCATGGAGAGAGAAGAAGATAGAGAGCAACACGGTGAGGGAACACGATATAGAAAGACGACCAGAAAGTGGGAGGATGGGAGGGGAAGCTAGGAAGGGAGACAAGGAGTTGGTGGGATTTATAGGTGCCGGACTTATTAACTCCGACGGCGAAGTTAACATTAATCTTGACTCCAACTCGGTAACTCGCGAACAATCCCAATCGCGAACGATTGGCGGCGACCTTCCCACACCCACACGACATCGGTCGGCCCGCGCCGCGCTGTTCATCTTCGTCCTCTCTGAAATCTCAGAATCGCCGCGAGCGAGAACGCGAGTGGAACGAGAAAAGCGCGGGCGAAAGAGGGAAGAGGGACTTTTCCTTAGTCCGGCGTAGAAACGAATGCCGGAAATGCAGAGGCGCGCCATTGTGCCGGTCACCAATTTCCGAGCGGAGAGAGAGAGAGAGAGAGAGAGAGAGAGAGAGAGAGAGAGAGAGAGAGAGTAGGGTGGGGGATTCGCAAAGTTGCTCGTACGACAATCCCAGCGGAGAGTTAATTCGAGGCGAGCACCCGGAAGGATCGGACGAATCTACGTGGAAGAGGAGGGATCGAACTCGCCTCGGTCGGGAACCCCCCCCTCCCCCAGCCCCGGACACCCCCCGGGGAGAACTCGATGGCACGACGACCCCCTCGTGCTTAAATCAACTTGATACTTCGATTAGTTTCTTTCCCGTGGAAAGTTTTCGGATTTGCATGCGCGGACGAGGATACGCGGCGGGGGGATTCTCGCGAGATACCACGCGTATATACTCGATACGACATCGCGTTCTCGCGAAGGCGATAACCGTTCGGGAATTGGCCGGGATATATATAAATTCGACGATCGTTCTCATTTCACGCAACGAAAGTTAAAATGGAATTTCTCCTTATCGCGATCACCTAAGTCCCGCCAACATATAGTTTTACCCATGCACATATGAATGCATATCGAATTGAATTTAATTTCTGTTAACTCGGCGGTTTAATAATTTATTTTAATTTCCGATTACACACGAAGGAGAAAATTTCCACGTCTTCGTTGTTCTCGGCGGAATCTACATAGAAGATAATTCACATAAAATTTAGTCTACCTTGGGTGCTTCTCTAATTTAATGCGGCACACGAAGCAAGATGTTTCGTTGTGACGAATACGACGTTCCGCGTAGTACTGAACTTTCTATTTCGCTACATTCTCTTGTGGACGACATTTCCTCTCTCCCTCTCTCTCTCTCTCTCTTTCTCTTTCTCTCTTGTAATAATGTAATTTGAAATCGCATGAAACAAACGCGCCAGCTCCTTTACGAGATGGTAAATCGCTTCAAATCCTCCGGCATACGAACTCCTGTAGCTCACAGCGCTTTTACAGCCTGAGAATTTATCTCGCCGGTGAATTTGGCTTGTATCAGTTAAAAGGGTGCAAGTTTCGCCTCGTAATTTCCGACGGTTATCGCGCGCAACTTAACGAATTTTACAGCCGCAACGCAATTTCGCCGATTTTACAAGCGTCATTTCGAAAGTGCGATAAAGCGTATCGCGATGGCAGAGGATATCGACGCAATTTTTTTTTTTCAAAGCTACATGTCGCGACATGTGCGCGTACCAATCATTAATATCGCCGGGGATATTCGCGTACATTACTTCTAATATACATCTACTAATTCCGTTTGTACTGTTGAACATAGACATCTCCGGTCGTAAAGAAATCTTGGTTAACTTTCGAACTTATTAATAAGTTTCGCTGTGTGTATCGATGCTTCCAATTCCAAGCATTTCCAATATCGAGTGCACCGTAGTTCCCCCCCCCTCTCTCTCTCTCTCTCTTTTTCTCTCTGCCTTTTTTATGCTGATGTCGATACCAAATATTGATACGAAATCTCGCAACAACCCTATCCGTGTTCATGCCATGGTAGCCCACAATCTCGTCCAAGGTGGCGCCAGGCAACTCCGTTCGCGATTTAGCTATTACCCAAAGATCCAATTTCACCGCGCCTTTTTCCACCCGTCCGTGCTCACCCGTCGTTCACCAGGTCACAGGCGCGGTGGCAATCGGCGTCGCTCTGCCTTCGCGCGAGACGGGGATTGCGGAAGGGCGTTCAAGCACATTCGGTTCCGCTGTCCGTCGCGAGTGAGGGACGAGCGAAGTCGATGGATTCGCGAACGATCCGCCTATCTTTCGTGCGGCGATCAAGCGCAGCTGCGGCGGGGTCGCGCGCGGGGAATCCCACGGAACTTCGCGCGTTCGTGCAGCTGCATGCGAATGCGTCGTGTAACGCGATTATCTCGAATAGGAGACGAGGGGGTGGTTTACACGTGCGGCCGCGAGACGTGGAAGTATGTATCGGGTTAACAATGTTGAGCGGCGGGAGGGGGAGGAGGGGAGGCGAGAGTTGCAGGCGCCGCGCCGCAATCTGATTCGTACGCTGAAACGCACGCGATAAGAAACGAGAATCGCGCGCGCTGTGTGTTAACTTCCCGAGTTAAACACATTCCGCTCGTCAGGATGCCAAATTTATCTGCCGCGCCGCGTCGAGTTACGCGCGCGGTTGTCTGAAACAGCGTTCGGAAACATCCGCAAACGCTGCAGTAGCTCTCTCGCGACCCTCCGTTTAGGGCATTTAAATTTTTAGATGCAACTTGTTACCTTCCGGGAAACGAACGCAGTCCGTTTAAGGTTTAAAAACGACGGAGAAAATATAGGTTCAAGTCTTTTATGCACCATTCAAGATAATATCATCTGAATCCGGCTGTTGTTTTGAAGGAGTATCCTGCTCTATTCACGTAAAGGACCGCGGGTATGTTGACGAACCTGCGGCATTTACATCAACGCGCAGGTATACACATCGGGCGGCAGTATATCCAGAAGCCGGCGCGCAGTCTCTCTCTATAATTTATGTGGAACAAACCCCCGACTGTGGGTTTATGGGGATCGTACGACGGCGGATAAGGAGCAGGCGAGATATCTCCGGCCTTAATATGATCGGCGACGCCCTTAATCCCGAAACCCCGAACCCCGCCCTCCGCGCGCGCGGCAAGCTTGCTCCTAGAATGAGGACGAAATGGTGGAATCGCGGGGAGCTCTCATAAAGGCAGATGCGGACACGTGCCTTACATACTAAAGCCCCGATCCTGCACCAAAGCCGTCGCACTGCACGTTCCATGGTTATGTATAGGGTGTTCCAGAACTGTCGCGTCGCCTGCCAGACGTGAATTCCTCCGGCGACTTTGGGCAGGGTGGGGGACTAGTATTCATTCGGCAAACATTTAAATAATCCCGATCCCGCTTGTTGAGCTATTTGATTTTACCACCGTATACCCAACTTCGTTTCTCCAACAGCAATTAAGTAAATGTCACGTAACCGTCAGCGGTATCACATTGCAGTTTGCCACTTAACGCCGGGCTCTATGAGATCGGAGTCGTCGCAGACGATGTTGCAGACCGCGCCGGCATCCGAATTGAATTTCCGAAAATTCCTGCGAAAACACGTCGGTCCGACGAGCCCCCGCGCGCACGCTCGCGGACGGACGATAACTCTGGGATTCCTACGCGCGTCGGGATTCCGTCGCCGTGGTTGTTGTATTGTCCGCGCCGGACAATGCGCCGGCTGATTGCGAAGCGGCCGGGCGAAAACTTGACCCGAAAATAAACCCGAATCGCTCGAACGCCCTGGTCGACCGCCGCCAAGCGCAGCCGAAATATAGGGAGAAAAAGAGAATCGACATGGGCTTCTGTACTGGGTGTCTTGGAGCGATGAACTGAGTCCGCCCTCAACCGTATATGCCACAGGCCAGGCTTTGTTCACGATAAGCATCAAGCATAATAGAATACTAAGTTTCTATTTATTTCAGAATGGAAATTAAATCGACAGAAATTAAATTTCAGATTTAATCACAAATCACTTTTCCGTCAATTACGCAGATGAAATTTCAAATTGTGCAGCTTGAATACTTTCTAAGCATGTAGCATTTAGTCATTTCAGGTTTTTTTCATTCAACGTTCAATATGAAAATGTTGCAGTTACATGATATATCATCAATTAAATTTTTATCAAAAGATAATAGAAAAGATTTATAGAAAGATACGAAGAACTTCTGATTGCAGAATGAACGCCCCATATGCGAGCGGACGCTGAAACAGTTCTTCGATCCAAGCACTGGCCGATGCTCTATTGTCATGCCATCGCAGGCGAAACGTCGATTCCGTCGCTGTCGCGCGGGAAAGCAGACGTGGACAGAAAAAAGTGGCTTACACGGCCGGCGGTGGCGAGTCACGGTGATTTGCGAAAGAGAGCGTGCCCACGCTCTCCTCTCTCTCTCTCTTAAGCCGCCTGCAAACTGCGCATGTCAATTGTCCCGAATTTAAGTGTTTCCGCGTGCTTTACGAGTCTAATTATTGCATTATCCCACAATTATTGCATTATCCCGTGCTCAAAATGCCACAAGCTATCGTTGTAAAAGTCGTAATATGCACACAACGATACAATATAACGTGAACGCGTCGCACGAAAAATCTCGGCTCTATTTGCTAAAAAGAGATTGCTTCCATCTCTATATCCGCTAATGGATTCCTCGGAAAAAGGCGGGGGAAAAAAACGAATGAGCGACGCACGGTAAAACTCTACCGGCGTAAAAGTCCAGTAACGTAAAACACAACGGCGGTCGTTCTCAGACGGCAACAACATTCCGTAAACCACGTAAAAATGGTATTCGCCCATATCGAATACCGCGCCCGATATCCGAGAAGAGGAAAACTGACGCGGGGATGGGCGGCAACTCAGTTCTTTCCTCCCCATAATAATGCACTTCCGCTCGATTATAAATACGAATTGGAGCGTGCGTTGCTCGTTTCTCGCGAATGACTTGGTCCGCCCGAGATGGTCTCAACGAGACGCTTTATATTCTTCGCGGGTGCGATGGAAGCTCGCCTGAGCGCGTTATGGTATCTCATAAACTCATAAGAAGCACAGAGGATATAGAAAACTGTTCTTAGAGACGAAGATCATACACGCGTGATCCACATTTATTACGTAAAATCTATGCAAACATTGAATGACTTCTAAAAGACCAAAATTATATTACAAATCTTTATGATTTTCTTAAAATAAAAATTAAAGTATACTATTGTTAATTAATTATATTCACATTTTAATTAAACGAACATAATTTTGATATAATTATTTCAAAACCACTGGATTGAGCTTATTATTCGAAGGTACATTAATAAAATTTAGTCAAGTGGAGTTTTGAGTAAAATTTCTAATAATTTTTCAGTGTCTAGTCAGGGAAATAGCATTATAATTAATAGAATTTTTCCAAGCGAATTATTTTATCGCCACTTTTTGGATTTACCACTTGAAATTGATTTCACACGAGCAAGTCGCTTCACTCCGTCTTGCTTTAGTATAACAGTGGGTTTATTTGTCTCTCTTTTCATTTCCAATAAACGTGCGTACACGTCGGAGGAAAATAAATTTCTATCGCGAATGATACGTCCTTTTAGGATGTCGTTAAAGGATGTAGTGGTCTTTCCTCGTATATGTAACACGTAATCCACGAGCCGTAAACAGGTGAGCGATAAATCTTTATGGCAAAGTTATTTCGGAAACTTATTAGCAATGATAGGCCGAACATGCAAGATGCAATTTTTTCGAGCTAATTACATATTAATCTATTACATTAACATATATTCTACAGAAAAATTTTGACTAATTTGAATAGCAATGCATGAAATTAAAGCAGCAGCTTTACTCTGAAAGTTAATTCCTTTTTCCTGGTTATTAAATACGTTTGGAAAAATATTTTTTCACTTTTTTCATTGCATATCATACATAAATAAGATATTATATATAAATCATATATGTATGTATATTCATATATAATTATTAAATAAAAAATACATACTTGTATATGGATATTTCATTCACGCGTTTTACGTCGCAAAGGATCGACAAAATTTTATAGAATTTTAACTTAAAAAAGTATTCATTTTGCAAAGTTTATAATTCACTAGAAAATAATTGGAAATAAACCATCTATGTGAATTATACGAGACAGCCGACTGCCATAGCAAGGGCTATAAACTGTTATGATCCTGTACTATCCTATAACAAGCTTATCTGCGGGGAGGGGTCCCGGTTTTGATATAGGGCTTGACCATAACCGCGTAAGCAGAAAAGTACTTCTGCACACGTTTTCACAATGGTATTTATCGCGATATTTCATACACAGCGCGCAAATATCGTACGCCCCTTTTTTTCCCCGCTCCGCGGAAATGTTTCCACCTGAAAATGCCCGGTAGTCCAACGTTACGTTAACATCCGCGTTCAGCGCCGCGTTGTATACGTTTACCTCCTAAAATTTTTTAACAGGATCCATTAGCGAGTTTGGCGTTGAAATTAATCACTCGCGCGCGCGCGAATCGACGAAGTTGTTCAATTAGTTACTCGCTACTCGTTACACGGTAAACTAAGTAAAACGTTACGTCCACTCCGTATTCCTCCTGCTCTCTTTTCTTGTTGTGGAATACTACAATTTTTTACACGATAGATTTTCAAAGTTTGATCGAAACTGAAGTCAAGTTCCGCCGATTTACTCTCTCGCAAACACCCGAATCTAGCGCGAGAATCCCTAATTTACCTTTACATTAAGGTTAAAGTTAAAATTGCTGGTTAGCCCTGAATAATGCGACCTCGCGTACCTTCCTGTTGCCATTCGTCCTCAACAAACACGATCGCGCACGAAGCGAAAACGGATTGGTCTGTCCGGCGCGGTCCCCGTCATTCTTTTCCACCTATTTTCCTTAAACCCACCGGTCCACCCTCCATCCACTGGCCGCATTGTAATTCCGACCGAACAGTTTCGCTAGTGGCAAGTCCCTACGTGCCCGGCATGTCAAATTCGACACATAAAACTGCCGTGGAGAACAGTAACCGTTCCGGCTTAACGTATCGTCGGCACGTGTCACTGTCCTCGCCATCGTCTTCGTCTCCGTCGTCGTCTCCGCCGGTCGTCTCCGTCGACCGTGCTAGCCGTCGTACTATGGCGGCTATTACTATGGCAAACGCGAGAACGCCCGTAAATAATTGGTATCGGATGCTCATTAGCTAAATCACCCGCCGTTATCGCCGAGTCGCCTCACGAACGCTCGTAGCGTTACAATAAAATACATTGGGTGCAACACAGGATGTCTCGAGAGAAATAAATAAAAACTTCCACATATGCAATGGTATATGTCGGTCATTTCCTTCCACGAGCTGAAGTATATGTATTATCATCGCGAATTTGTACAGATTACAGGGAAAACGTCGGAATATTCATGCTGTGAATATATTGTTGAAAAATGAGGATTTAAGCTTCGAAAAGATTACACGTCGTAATCTTCAGACAATTTTGAGCGAGCTTTAATGAAGATTTGAGAAATTTAGTAAATGGTGACAAATATAGGACTCTCGTCCTTAATCCTTGAAGAAGAAAAATCGTCTACGTGTTTGCTCTGCATCTGTAGTAAGAAGTGCATCACATTTAGGACACCGTATATAAGGACAAATGGCACGTTTTATTAACTGGCGGCGAACGAAGGAAGAAATAGTGCGGAAAAGTTTATTAGCAGCGGCCGCGTTCTCGAATATTCCGTCACGGATCGTTATCGAGCGTCCGTCGAGCATTACCCTTAATTAGCTGTTGTCGGGAAAGTAAATTTAATTGAATCGACGAACGTAACTATTCGTTCGACATTACGTGTTGAAGAGGAAAATTTGCTATTTAACCTTTTCGCTGCGACTGATACCAAAAGCTATTTCTGAAAGTTGCACTTAAAGTTCAATTGTTTCATGTTTGACTGCATAATGCTCCTTATTCCACAACGTAAAATTTGATGTAGAGTACGTAAATAAGCTTTAAACTGAATTCAAGGATTTAGCAAATTTGTTACGCAAAAAGCCGCACTATCGTCCATAATGAATTACACCGAACAGAATTATACAAGCTTTAAATACGTAATATAAAATTAAATACTAGAACTAACAACTTTCAAATAAATTTTTGCATATCGTTGGCACTAGAACTCGACGAATTTTGTTGCATGCAATATTTAATTTGACGAATGCCAAATACAACAAAATTTCTGTAGTAAAAAAATATTTGCGATATAGAATGTACTTTTACATTGAAATACATTTCATGCGAAAAACGTTCACGAATTATTTTTAAGCGAACAAAAAGCCGAACAACCTTTTTTTATTTTTTTTTGTAAAAATTGTACATGAAAAATAAAATGTGAAACTTCTCGCAAAAAAATCGTGTCGTGTCAAATAATGGCAGAGACTTACAATTAAAGTACAACAGTATTCCAGCGACGAAGACGAAGATAACGACCAGGAGCACCAGCAGGAGCAGCAGTATCGTGGGCCTGCACCAAGGGCTTCTGATCACCTCGGTTTGCCTGCTGTCCTTGGACCGTTTCTGATCGACCACCGCGGACTCCCCGCTAACGTTCACCACGACGCCCTTGTAGGTATACTGGGGCGCCTTCTTGTCCGCCAGGAAGCCGTGGTCGTCCTCGGGATCCGAATAAACCCCGTAAGCCTCAAAATTATTCTTCCTGTATCCGTTCATCTTCTCCGCGGCGCCGGTCTCCTCCTGATCCTGGTGCTTCCTGACATACGCGCCGGAGGAGGACGAGCCCAGCTCGCCGATCTTCAACGTCTGATCGTACGACTTGTCCTGGTATCTGGACGACGAGGTGCCCTCATACTTGGTTGCCCTCTCGTAGCTCTTGGAGCTCGTCAGCTCGTACTTGGATTCGTAGGGCTTAGCACCGCACTCGTACGACTGCTCGTCGTACTTGGGCTCGAAGGTGGGCCTGGACTCGTAGGTCGGCTCGTAAGACTTGCTGGTCTCGTACCTGGGCAGAGTGCCGTACATCTTGCTGACCGAGTGATACTTGCTCTCATACTGTCTGGCCGGCGGATCCTGCTGTCCGGCGCAGGTGCCCAGATCGTAAGCGGAATCGTGAGTCTTCACGCCGGACTCGTAACCCTTGGAGGCAGCTTGCTCGTAGATCTTGCCCGGGTGATGATGGTGATGGTGCGGATCCTTCTTGGGCTCCAGCTTCAGCGTCTCCTCGGCGTAGCGCGACGCGTACTCGTAGTCGGTCAGGTCGCGCGAGTACCGCCTGCTGGGGTCCTGAAGCTCCGGATAAGCCCTGCTGAGCTTCTGCGCGTCGTTACGATTGTAAGGCGCGTCCAGGTCCGATTCCTGGTAGGTGTGCTGATCCACGCGGCGATCGGCGCCGTATCTCAGCCCGTCCTCCGGGTAGATCCTGTTGTCGTACCTCTCGAGGTTCTCCCGATCGAAGCCGACACCCTTACGATCGTAGTTCCGGTATCCCCGGGCCTGATCGTGATAGGCCCCCTCGTAGGCCGGCGCCGCCGAGGCGGACGACTGGGGGTCCTGATAGGACTTGATCTCTTGGTACTCCAGGTAACGGGAGGACCTTCGCTCGCTACCATAGTCCATCGAGCCCTCAACCACGTTAGGCAGTTTGCTGCTCAAATTCTCACCGGTTCCGGCGGACAGCGCCTGGCAGGTCTCCGCATGCTCGACCAGATTCGGCAGCCGCGACAACGAGCTACCTGGCGTGTTCTCCGTCAGGTCGAGCTTGAGGCCGTTGCTGCTGGTCCTGCGCATTTTCGGGGATTCGCATGATCGTTCCGCGGGAGGACCGCGTTACGACCCGATGGACGATAGCGCCGACGACAGTAGCGGTGGTCGGAGTCTGTCGCGCTGGTTAGTTAGGAGTGCATTTTTTATGTTAGTAGAGGATTCTTCGCGGGGTTAGTGAGGATGAACACTACTACACCTGGAAGCAAAGAGAGAAAAGGAGGTGACGGTTAGTACGGTTAGTGAAATTTCTTTTAAATAGCTATATTTCTTTTAAAGAATTTTGGAAACTTAATAATAAATTATTAAATTAATAAATTATTTGGAAAATATTTAATAAACATTGCAATACAAGTATATTCAAATGCGATAATTAGTTATATTTATGTGCCACTCGATAATAAATTCATAATTTTTCCTAGCGCGAAAAGTTTTAGTTGATTTTAGTGGTTTAATTTGCTTCTAAATCTTTTACAGCAGTGGATCTACACAGTAGTGGCCGGCACGTGCGCTTATTTATTAGCGGTTCGTTATCAACGCAAGTATCTCTCGATACAATATTCAGAGGCGGAGGAGGGGCAATGTAAGCGCTTCTCCAGACCGCGATTGCCCTCTGCATGCTCGGTAGCTCACGAATGGCCGCTATAGCCAATGATGACGATAATACCTGATCGTGCGTGACCGAAATGCGGCTGCATCGTAGTCAATGATAATGCAGCCGTCGAATGCATATCGGAGTTCCCGGAAAATTGAAGTTGCTTAAACACAATGCATATACGATGGCAGCGTTTCATGTTGAGCAAACAATGTCTCTCGCATAAAGATTCGCTTCTTATTACAATTTCAGCTTCTTTCCCTCCCTTTATTTCGAAGTTGTTCTACCTCTCAAATAATTTCTACTTTATTATCGTTCCTATATTTACGATGTTTCCTCAAGCGTTCAATATGAGCGCTAATAATATCTACACGTTGAACGTATACATATGGTCACGCAACGAGAGTCACGCAATCTGCGTCGTTACGTGTATTTTAAGTGACTTTGTTTAAGTAAATTGAATCTACGTTAATTCTAGCGTATAAAAGCGCTATGCTCTCGTTACAAACTTCATTCCATTTTTCAAATAACGTCACTAAACATTATTTTCTATAATTATAGAAGGTTCTACAATATTTTCCAGAATACATTACATAATAATTACAACGGTATACACCTGAAAGTAAGTCTACAATATTTTCCGTAATACTTAACAGGAGGGTAGAGTGAAACTTCACTATTGTTATATTATATGTTTAACGAGAGTTTATAATGTTTCAAATTTGAACAACGGTTTGCACCTGACGTAAATCCAATCGCTTTCGTCTTGTTTTTAAAGTACATAGCTACTCCGGGAAAGTACTTTGGATCTCACAGATTTAACGGAGTCTACATTCAATAGAATTCCGATTTTAATTTGTTGAATAGGCCGGCATGGGCGCCGTCAAATCGACGCCGGATCGATAAATCACATTATTGAGCTAAGTCTTTCGATTACAGTCATATAATACCGTCTGCCCGGCTCCGTTCTCATTGTCAGTCGGCGGGACGTACTCCGCGATTGAACGCCCACGGGCGGATCGATCGATAATTAATTAAACGCGATTGCGGAGGAACGACAAACGTCGCGCACCCGGAAGTTTCTGCCGGGAGAATACCGACAAGAATACCACCGTCTATCGTCTTCGCCGTAGTTGCGGACTTCCTCGAGGAGTGTTTCGCAAACCCGCCGGCTGCGACGACGTTTGCCTTACATTGTCATATTGCATCCGAAACGGCTGACTCCGCCTTTAATCCTTAATGAACGAGCGGGTATTACGGCGTAACTTTAATCGAATAAAGTTTCGATCGTCGTTGTGCGCCGATTTGCAGAAATTATGGGACTCACGGGAGACGGAGACTCCACAGTTGAAAAAAAGATACGTCCATGCGGAGATAATTTAACTGTACTGCGACGCTTCGGACGTTCAAATTGCTATTTAATTTTCTTCGATAAAAGGTACTATATGTTTCGCACGTTCATTTTGTATTACTTCGAAACGAGCGAACAATCTGTGTGATGTCCTCGCTTTATATCAGTTCGCTTGGTTAAAATAAATGCGGGCGATATGTCGTAACTGCGGCACCATTATCAGTAATTATTTCTCGATAGTTTCAAGTAAGCGGTTTAACGTGACGAAATGAGAATATTTAAGCGCTAAGCGCATCACGCCGATAGGAGGCCGCATCCTCCCTTCCGGGTGAGGGCGATCAATCGCTGATGATCCTCACGCCGCGCCGCGTTACAACCCGGCGCTGTTCGTCATAAAATTTTCTCTAGCGACTAAACTGGAGTAATAAGTATGACAAGGGCTCAAAGGAGATTGCTGTTCCGCATGCAAATATGATTAGTTCCGGCGCGTAACTTCATTTGCGTATATTAAAAGCGCGGATAGCTCACTTTATGCAAACGACGACGGGATGGGCGTCGAGAATGAGGAGGGAGGGACGCGGGAGGGGCGGAGGGGGTAGGTGGAGAGAGGGCTGTTGAGGGAGATGAAAAGGGTGAGGAAAAAAAAAATGTTTCGCGAAGAATTATAAAGAGCGAGAGAAGCCGCGCTTGGGGTGAGAGAGTAGGCGTGGACGGGCGCGCGAGAAGCGAGAAGGTGGCATCCTTTTCTGGATCCTGGATTGCCGGTCGTTAAACGTCCCGACCGCGCGCGCGCGCGCCCCGACCGACGCTTCGCACTTAAGCGTAACGTAACTTCGTAGAGAGAATGGTAATCGCGTGTCACCCGTGGCGTTCGCAAAACTACATCAAGCAAGTAAGTTTCTCGCGTGGGGGAAAAAAAAAAGAAATATTAACCGTGAGAAACGTAACCCCTCCAGTTTGTCTCTGTCACGCCCCGGCGTTCATTTGTCAAACGTTCGGACCTGCCAACGTGGCAGAGCATGACAACAACCAAATATGCTTGATACCGGATACACGCTTTTTCAAGCCAATGCGGCGAACCTTCGACGCGTTCCATTTC
This sequence comes from Wasmannia auropunctata, assembly GCF_000956235.1. Taxonomy (NCBI): domain Eukaryota; kingdom Metazoa; phylum Arthropoda; class Insecta; order Hymenoptera; family Formicidae; genus Wasmannia; species Wasmannia auropunctata. The sequence continues at coordinate 133,288 of NW_012026853.1, forward strand.
CATGCCCATCTCTTTCTCCAGTAACTCAAAATCCGACACGGTGTCGTGTTTATTTGTCACAATGCCCAGCATCGAGCGATCAGAATGACAATAGGTCACTTTAATAAAAATCACGATACAGTTTGAAGCCAAGCATATCTATCGTATTTTCAGCGCTGCATTTGACCCGTACTCTCTTTTTGGCAATGTCTGCATGCAAACGACAGTGTACGGGAGAATTTCTCCTTTAATGGGCATGCGCCGGAAGACTTGGAAACTGCATCTCGTACCCATCTGCCCCCATTCGCCCCCATCGTTCGGACAAAACTCGGATTTCGTAAACGCGTACGGGAACGCCGGTGCTTCGGCTCGTTCGGCTCGTTCGTAAAGCGAGAGCGGAATATCCGGGGCTATCGGCGTCGAGAGAGCGCGGAATTAATCCCGCCTCTCGCTTTTTGCCCTCTCGCAGTCGCGCTGTCGCGCGCGCGCGCGCAAGCATTTCCTCTGGCGCGTTTCGGCGTCGAGTGGCGACGATTATTGTCGTCGGGAAACGCGCGGGTCCGCTGACTGCAGCCGGAAACAATTCCGGGGCCGCGAGCCGTCGGATTAGCAAACGCAAGCCCGCGCGCGCCCCATTCTCTCGTATCCCGTTTCCCGTCGCGTTCGAACTCGCTCTCGCCCCCTGCCCTTTCTCTCCCCTCCCTCCCCCCCACCCAAAACTCGAATACCGACGCGTCGCGCCGCATGTACGATCGTACGTATGAAACTATTTTGCTTAATGAAGCGCCGTTAAAACTTTCCCCGATAGGAACCTCCGAAACCCCGGGAGGGTCTCTCTCTCTCGCCCAGCCCTCCCGTGATTCCCGACTTCGTCGTCGGATCCTTCGAACGGCAGATATTCCGAAATTGCGCGCGGCATATCCCGCCGACTAATAATTCCATCTTGGTATGCGCGGCCATTCGGTGCCGGGGAATTCATGACTATAGTAGCACAACATATAATAAGATCGAGTTCCACATAAAACGTTTTAGTTAGAGACATCGGCCAATTGGGATCGTCAAGAAGGATAACGTTGAGCGACATTTAATTGATTTGGACACATTCGAGGAATATGCAAATCTCAATAAAATGTATTTGCCGCACACCGACCTTTTGTATGACTACGAAATGCCAATAGAACACGAAGTTCAGAGAAGCTACAACATTTCTAGAGATTGTATCGTGCATTATCATTATGACTTCAAATGGAGAGTGGCGTTTAGCAATTGAATGAGTGGAAAATATTGCGCAAAAAATAAATGTATCAAGTTCGTGATTTTTCAAAGGCTTGCTATTTCCAGTTCTGTTATTGCATGTCACGGTATATACGAAACGAGAACATCGAGTGGAGATACTGAGTTTTTGAAACGGAAAGCCTTGCGTTACGCTCGGAGCGTTACTGTCGCCGCGCGAGGATGTCGAATGCTCGTAACACACATTCGATCTCCCGATTGCAATCCGACTGTCCTTATCTAGTCGATTCCTATATTCACGCACGTTGGAATCTCGCGATTCTCGCCGCGAAAGAATTTCGTCCCGTGTAAACGCCTCTCCCCCCTCCCACGTGTAAATTCGCCTTAATTAACAGCAGGCACTCCGGCCGGTTATTAAAAGAAAATGTCTAACAAGATTAATACCAAGTCGCAGTTGAAGTTTCGCAGAGATACTTCGATGCTTCGTAGAGGAGGAGAAACAGGAGGAGATGGAGAATATCGAGGAATATTCGAAAGAAACAAATTAAATTACCTTAGGGCGCTTAACTTTACTTACTTCAATTTGCTTGTGTATACAGAGAGTCTCTTACCGCAAGTCTCATTTCGCAGAACTCATAGGCGTGTTTTGATGAATTTTTCTTCAGAAGTTTCCTGCATTTCTACTTTTCAATTTTAAATGTATATTGATAAGAAATATACATATTGAGTTTCTGTTAAAATAAATTCTTTTTTAAATTTTCGTTAGAAAACGTAATAAATTAGTCTTCGATCGTTAATGTATTAAATGCAATATAATACTAACGCTATCGAGAAAATCGCTATCTTTTTATTTATCAAATTATAGCAATTACAGTCAATAGAAAATACGCGCCACTTTTGAAATCTGTTAATTGTTATACTCTTCTCTGTGAAACCTTCACAAAAGCTATTATCTTTGCCACAAACATTTAAGAATAATTTTTTGACGTTTCATAGAGTACATCATAGAAGTAACGGCCGACGTTGTTCATGGACGCAACTACGGACGATCGAGAATAAAATTGCGTTTTGTAAAGTCTCGATGAAAAAATAAATAAATAAAGCGAGTCCCGCGCGAAAATATTTACAGCCGCGGTTACGAATATTTGATTCCCACGCGCAACCAAATAACACGCGCCTCGAACGATTTCGAATTCGATGGCACACGACTCGCCGGCAATTTTTAGACGCGTACTAGAACCGAAACTGGATTTCGTACGTTACATATCGACAATTTGCCTACGGAAAAGCCGAATTAGCTCCAGCTAAGATTTGTTTGGCCGCCAGCTGCATCGAGATCGATATTCCTGGCAATGACGTTACAGGCAATCGTCGATTTCAGGGCATTCTGGCCTGGATTTTCTCCAGGCAAATGGCAACGGCAGGAAATGAATAGTACGATCACTGCGTAAGTCCGTCGATTGAATCTCCGCGCGAACGTTCTTTCGTGAATTTAAATTTGGAAATTCTGAAAAATATAAACTCCCAAATATGTAGCCGGTGAAAAAACTGTGAAAAAAAATGTTATGCAACTAAATGATTTAACGCGTGTGATTTTCCATCGTTCGAAAATACGCCACCGCACCGTGACAACTACGGTAACAAACATTAAATTTTCGGCGCAAGGTTTTATTCGAAAATTGCAACGCTGCGAACACATCTGCCGGGATGGTCCGTGCCGGTTATTCCATAAACAACTTTCCAGCAGATATTCCGTCGTGCAAAATCTGCCCTACATCGAAAAACATTATCGGCTTTTCGTAGCTTTGGCGCAGGCGAAACTGCATCGGCCGGGACTCGGCATCATTTTTCGGCCGTTTACTCGGCCAAGGTTTCATGACTGTCCAGCGCCCTTATCACCCCCGCAAATCACTCGCTCTTGTGGCGAATCTCGCCATCATCCCCTCCCTCCCCTCTCAAATCCCCTTCGCACTGCCCGGCGACCAACTCCCGACAGTCCCGTAAAAACTCTTGAATTATTTATGTTTTTTTCCGGGAGCCCGCAGTTGCAGTGCGGGACGCAAATGCATCTTCTTTTTTGCCGTCCCTTTGAATGTTTAATGTCGGCCCGCAAACAGAACTCGACTCCTCTTCTCTCGTCCACCCCCCCCCTTCCACGCGGGGTTTCCATTTCCCTCTCCTCTCTCAGTCGGTCAACAAGACATGGAGAAGCAAGACCGGACGTACAAAGGTAAACGGGGTAAAAGAAAGTTGCCGTGAAAGAATGAAGATGGGAGACTGTAATTACAGGGTTGAAATTTGTAAAAGAGGGATTGAAATACAAGAAGAATTATTGAGGGAGATATTGACACCAATCATTACAATTCCAAAACATAACAAACGAAATAATAATGTAAAATTCAAAAGTAAAGTTAATAAGTAGACAAATTTTAATATTCCCGAGATATAAACGTCTATATTTAACTACAGTAATTAAAAATTCCAGATACCAAACGGAAATGGTCTTAAAAGTGCTTAACGAAAAGAAGATTCTCCTTTAGTATTTCGTAAATATTATGTTATATGAAAATATTTGCAGAACATCTCATCGAAATTAGATAAATAAGGAAACGTACACAGCATATAAAAAGGAGTTTGATTCTTTCTGTTTTTCATATTAATATTAGAGCAGATATAAACATGAAAGACAGAGCAGCCGTGAGAAAGAGAAGGTTAAAAGTGGCAGGAGAAGGTTAGATGAGAAAGCAGGCACAGGTGAAATCGATTTTAGCCGGCTGGTGCACCGACCTATCGCACGAGTCTCGAAAGTTACGTATTAGGTGCTTCAGCCGTAATGGGCGCAATCAAACGTTAGGATTACCGGGCGGGAAGAGAGGGGAGCGAGGTGAGGCGGCGGAACGGTTGAAAAGGGTTGCCGTGCAGTTTCAGGTGCATAAACGAGCTCCCAGCTGTGCAAGAACATGTGCACCTGCAGTAGTGACTGTGCACTAACGTTCAACCGTACAGGGGACTATATAACGGTACGGTGCTAAAGTACGTTGTTTGCTAATAAAAAGAAAGTTGCGACAATGAATCTAACGCAATCGAGCTCCATGTCTCGAAAACTGATGCCAATTACCCGCGCCACACTTCCTCCGAACAGAACTTCTTTAATTGTCAGCACTGAGAGAGAGAGAGAGAGAGAGAGAGAGAGAGAGAGAAGCTTGATAACTAAATTCCAAGGCTGAAATTTCACTGAGGTTCACTTTAAATTAATTAGCGAGTAAGATTATATTTATTCGCACGTCACTTAGCATTAATATTCCAATGTTTTTCTCACAAAACTAATAATTCCAGCTGGAAGAAACTCTTCGCAGAACTATTATTATCATTAACATCTCGTAAAATTAATAATTCCAGCTCAAAGAAAATTTTCACTCAAAAATATTATTATTCTGCAACGCATGTATACGCTGCGCAAACACGACGTGGCAAACATTTTCATAAGATTTATCGCGGCGCGCAATTGCGGTATTGGCGAGAGATCCTCCCGGCCGCAATTTGACGTCACCGCAGAGTCACGTGATAAAGCACGTGTGGACAGAATTACGAACGTCTTTCCCCTAGTTTTTAGCTTTATCACGTCCGCCAACCCCGGCTTTATCAACATAAATACACGCCCGGACTCTTGCCGCCGTATAATACGCTCGCCCGGACCATATAACGTTCGAAAATATGCCGCACCCGACATTTTCGCCCTTGCGCGTCACTGCCTGCAATCCCTTCTCCCCTTTCTCAATGTAAGCGTCAACATGCTACCACCATGTGGTTGCCCTCCGATCTAATTTTAAAAAAGAACGTTCCGCAGTTCGATACAGCTCCCCACATCTTATTGTCTCAGCACAAAGTCCACAAAAGGCTTTGCACGGTATCGATATTATTTTCGTGAGAAAATATTGCAAAATTTTATTTTTACCAGAGTATAATCTAAAATAGAGGAACACCGTGCACGTTTTTTAGCAAAAAATTTTACGGACCACGTTCGAGAAAGCTGAAACATTGCCACCGTCTAACAAGAAAAGCTCCTACAGGAATAATTGCTTCAAGATTGCTTCCAAGATCGCGTCTGTTACTCATAAATGTTAACGCGAGGACGCCAAAGAACACTAAGAATCGCCATTTTATTCTTATCGTGGTAATGCTCTTAGGTGCACGATGTTCCGCTTGCAGCTGCGCGAGTAGAGAAACCATCCGATAGCCCGCCATATTGTCGGAAACACTGCACGTGTGTGCACTATTGCGGATAAAATATACACTGTACCCTCTTACACAAGCGCGGCAATTCTACTATAAATTTTTGTCTGTGAATTGAATTTGTCTTGACGAGGATCTGCTCATGACTTATTTAAGTATCGAATTTAAAAAATGTTTCAGTTCAAAGTTGTCTGACAAATGGAAACACCTCGTGGCGTCCATTTACATCGCCGAAAACTCCCAATTCACCTAGGCCCTCTAATTCACCGTGCTAAATAACTCCGTAGCGACGTGGTTGATATTGAAACGGCAACCATTTTTCTCGGTTTCGCTCGAGGCAACCGCGGCAGCTCACGGAACACGCGGCAGCTTCGCAGGACACTCTCTCTGTACACACACGTAAAGGCTGCTCGCCGCCCTCCGAATGAGGCGGGTTGCGCGGCGCATTGTGTACGTGGCTGTTAGGCTACCCCCGGTATGGCCCTTCTGCGTCCAGCAGGAGTCCGCAGTGCGCCCTCGAGGGCACTTTGGCGCTCGTGCAGCGTCTCGGCCGGAAGGACTTTCACGTGGAGCGACAACGGCTATCCACCCTTATCCCCCTCCTCCCCCCTCCCCGTCTACCTATTTTTCTCCACTCTTCTCGCGCACACGACGCGCCTCTTTCCCTCTCTTTCTCTCGGCGCCGTTAAATAAATATACTTAAATAAAAAGAAGAAGAGATACGGTGCTTTCGTCTCTCCTTGTTCTTTCCCAAAGCGGAGAACCATTTCGCAGGAAAGCATATTATTATCCCCTCCCTCGACCCACCATCCGCGTCGCTTATCATTTACGTAACGTCTGACTTATGACGCTCCTTCTACCACTAAAAGGTTTACCTCATCTAGCGTTGTTGAGGATGAGGCGACTAGATATAGATACTCCACTCCATTACTTATATAAAATATTATTTCTAAATGAGAAGAGAAAAAGAGAGAGAAAGAAGACAACAAAGTGCAGATATAAATGAGTAGTTATCTAAATATATCCAATCGATTTTTTATTTTTGGAGTCATATTTATATTTGATATAAAACTATGTTAATACATTTACATATTAAATTAATAAAATCAATTAAACTTATACCAGGATATTAATGTTACTAACATTATGCGTCTTTATATATTAATATTCAATGTATAGATTTCTTGTATTGTCGTCAGAAAATATCAATTACATCCAGATATGCAGAAAGGTAAATGTATCTCACAAATAACAAACGCAAATAAATCTATCCAAATACAGAACCCAAACACATCTGTATCCAGATTCTTAATAACACTAATTTCGTGCTAGAAGAGAAATCTCCTTCGTGTTGCAATTAAGTGCGATTTAAACGACTAAAAGCCGTCCGAAGGGCGTCGATTTTTCTCTTGCACTTCTTTTTATGTTCTACTGACCGGCGAATGTTGTTTCTCGGCCAACTTCCTTTCGCCCTTCGTAATTCGGTTTTCCACGGTCCAGTTAATAAAGATCGAACATCAACAGTGCAGAACAAACACAATTATCCCACGGACCTTCGAAAGCGATCACGAGATTTTCCAAGTCGCATGTGAAACTCTCAGTTTTTGTTTATTTTTAACAAAATTGACAAAGATACACACCTTTGATAGTAATTCTAGTTTTTCAACGTTAACATTAAAAATTATTTTACGAAAAACTACATTCTATTTCAAATTATCAATATATTTAAAGTCAGAGAAAATTATGATCTTTCCTAACCAGTCAGTCAATCAAAATAATTATACATATATTAAATAACAGATTAAATATTTAAGATGATTTTAGATATTTAACGTTTAGATACTTATTTACATAACTAAATTTAAGTTTTTTAATATTATATATATTAAATAAATATATATAGTATAGATCTTATAAATAGTTATAAATGACAGGACTAATAGTACTCTTCGATGCAATTTCCTCTGGAGTGACGCTATTTCGGATTAACTTGACGGCATCGTTAATCGAGAATCCATCAAGCCGCGCCGTCGCAGTATAAACATCCGGTTAATCGCGCATAACATTATCGTGGGAGGGAAAAAATACAGTTCGAGAAGGGTGGCGTTTAAGCCGTGGGAGCTTCATCATCGAGTTGCGAGAGGAAAGCTCCGCGCATAATACGAATTTATCGATCATCGCGGCCTTTCAGTCCGAAAGTTCGTTTCCAACGAGGAGTAAAAAGAAGAAAAAAAGAAAGGCGAACTGAATTACGAAATTTTAGAACGGCTGGGAAGGTGGATCGCGCGTAAGCGGGACGACGAGGGGTAAGCGGGATCGGTTTACGCCAAAACCCGCTCGGCTAAAAGACTGCAAAGATAGCAGACAGGAGATAAAGAAAAAAAAGAGAAAGAGAGAGTACAACTCTCTTTGCCTTCAGAACGACGCATTCAGACAACTCTATCCCCGGGATTTTTCTCTCTATGCACACTTACGCGGTACGGCCTCTCATCGCGCTTTATCCGTCTCCCTCTCTCTCTCTCTTTCTACAAAAACGTAGAAATTAATTATAAAAATAATGAAAGTGGTTTGAATCTTTCAAATGCAACTTTTCAAAAAGAATTGTCACGTTCATGGTTTTCAATACAAAAATATATATATCAAATAAACATTATAAATAAATAGCTTAAGGAAAGAGAAAGAGGTAATCTCTCTTTTAAATGTATCAAACATGAAAATTGAAGTGAAGAACTAATATCTCCAAATGAAATTTAATAAACATAAAAGTCTGTCGAATCTCCTATCAAATATCGTGCAGAAGCGTGAAGCTAACGCGCTAATACTTTTCAGCACGATAGCTTCGTATTGAAGAAGAGGGAGAATTAAACGATCCCGGACGCATCTGAAGGTAGAACGTGGATGAAGCGGGTCGAGAGAAGAGAGATCGCAAGATAGAACGATGAGATGCCACCAGTCGAGTTTACGACGCAAAGGAACGGGAGGAGGGGGAGGGGCTTAAAAAAAGCGGACGAGATAAAAGTGCTGGCAGCAAGCGCGACCGAAAAAAAGCTCTCTCTTCCGCGCGCGCCGCGATCCATCCCCGCATAATTAATCAGTTTCGTGGGGCAGTAATTACGGTGTGTTTCCGCGCGATCGCCCGGATGGTTTCCGCGGGAAAAAGAAGCGTGAGAGTGAGGCCGGGAGGGGCGAAGAGGGAAAAAAAAGATAGAACAGCCCGTGGCAAGGGAAAGTCAGCTCCGAGGAGAGACAGGATGAGGGGAGACGGGGAAGAAAGTAAAGGGATGGTAGCTGCAAGGATGCAGTTTTTTCAATTCGCCGCAAACAACGTGCCGTCGATAAAATCTGCATTATTCCGCGCCGCGCCGCGCGCCGTGCCGGTTCGTTAGTATTACATATACTGTTAGGCGAGATTATGCTCCCAGAGAGAGGATGGTAGATTTACTGGACTTATTTAGAAGTGATTATGTAGACCGGAAGAGAAAGAGGGAGAGAGAGAAGGAGGGGAGGCAGACGTCTGGTTTCTCCATCCCTGCTAATAAACAACCGCTATTAGCATTATAGCTAGGGAATTCCTAAACTTTTCCGTCGCCTCCTATCTCCTTTGCCCTCCCCCCCCCCTCTCTCTTCCGTCGATTTTATACAAAGTTTACATTCAGAATTTTCAGCGTGCAGCATCGTTAGAAAATTTTATCCGTTTAAAATAACGTGAAAGAATAAATAGGGGTTAAAGCGCCTGAGAAAGATACATAAATCTATCACTTTATTTTCTTTTCTTGGGTTTTCAATGCGCGTATTGTTACATTGAAATTATTGTCAAATTGACAGTATAAATTTACTGAGAATCAATTTTGACATTTTTTTCACATTTTGTAAAAATTATTGTTATTATTATTAAGATCGCGATCGATAATATGTTCATTAAAGTGTTATAAAGCTTCTAATTCTGTCGTTGGCGGTTATTACCATTGTTATACGAATTTAAACTAAAATCTCGTTCATATGCAATTGCATTTACAATGCTAAGTTCAAAGATAGTTCACTAAAAATCGTGTGCGTGAAATGTTGGCAGCGACACGTTAATAATAATTGCTGCTAATCTATTAGAATGCAATAACACGGTACTACCGCATTTGCGCAATTTACAAACGATAATATTATCATTACGGGCTCAATGCCGGGGTACCTGTTTAAGAAATCGATTCCGTAAACATCAAGCGGGTGGAATCAGGAAGTAGAAGCGACGACATTGTCTGTACGACGCTCAATATGCGTAAATCGCGCGTGCATAATTAATCGGGCGACTGATAAACGTGTCTCTACGAGAGCGCGGGATAACATTTTCCTCGGAGTTTCGCGCGTCGAACGGGACTGCACTCGTTTGCCCGTTCAATTTCTTTCTCGTGGGCTGCGTGTACACGTCCCGCGGACGTTTTATTGAAAGCGGCCAATCGCTCGGTTCGATCTGCCGATGCCGAGGCGTTCGGCGGCCGCTGTAAAACTCCTCCCCTCTCGCATTAAAATCGTAAAACCGGACGCGCGTCGAGATTGCGGCGCGAAACGCCGTAAAGCGTTACCGACATCCCTGAATTACGACTGGTCTCGCCCTTAACACCGATCTGTTCAATTCTCTTCCGCGATCCGGTTTGACCCAGCGATTTCTACCACTTCGAATTCGTTTGAATTCCTCATAAACGCTGGTACGGTCCTTCTCACGTTTACGCGCTTTCTGCTTTTGCCAGTAATAAAAATTTTTCATTACAATAATATGCATCAAAATCACGGAAACGCTGAAGATTCATCGTAGAATTTAAAACGTTTCGCAATCTTTAGTTTAGATTAAGGCATTATTTTTAACACAGTACTCGACCTATATCGCAGACGTAGAAACGTCTGACTTTTACTGGCCGTATCTACTTGCGAGTGACAGTTGCATTAAAAATAACTACTTTCTTGAGCCGTCGCAGTTGTATTACAGCTTCAATATTGTACCAACGTCGGATTACAAGCGGCATTCAAGTGCATCAACTTCTCTCCGCTGCTCTTTTTATTTTCTTCCTTACGATATAAATGCAAAGCGAAAATTCGCCGGGGTCACCATGTAGACACGCAAGATGGCCCTTTGCGCGCGCGGAGCGGCAGTATATTAACTTATTCGTGCGTAATATGAAGCATTTAACTCCAATAATACCGGGCGGAACAATACGGCTGTACCGCCGCATTTTCAACGCTATATGCATTAACCTCGCGAGAAGGTGCCTCGCGTATTGTTCGTACGCCTGCACGTGCACACCGGCACGGCACGGAGGTACGCACACGTGAATATTCGCGCAGGTAGAGACGACATCGCGCATAAAATTACAGGACGGCCCCCTCGGAATCCGTTTAACCATTAATTCCCTCGATTTTCGCCGGGTAATTCCACGCGTCGCGCTAAATGTACCGGGTTGTAATAAGACATGAGCTTCACTCGGTCTCTGCGTCAGTGCATGCTCGATGATTCATGAGAAGAGTCCGCAACAATCTTGTCCCGTATCGGTCCCGCAAAGATATTTCTGAACGGAAGAAATATCTTTGCCATAATCGAGAGAATATCTTTTCCATAATCGAGACGATATGTACCGATCTTGAACGACAACGTGAAATCGTGGTTGTTTAAAGTTCGAAAATGATCTACAAATTACAGAGAAAGAGTACAGAATAAAGATAACAGATCGCAATATGCTCGATATGCAGACTCTCCATATTGTGATAAAGTTAATTACCATTTGAAAAAGCACTCGTCTGTATACGTAAGCGGTTTCGATTTTCAAGGAGCGCAGTGTGTACAGTAACTATAAAAAGTTGCAAGAGCATATGTGCGGAACAACGTGGTTAAAGTTAAACACGCGTTCCTTCCCTTCTCTTTCCCTAAACTATCGACGAGTTTTCAAGCGCAAAGAAACAAAATTCTCGCAAAAACTCTCTTCCACGCGCGTGTACAACGGACGAAGGGTTGCAAAGAGTTCGTCATGGAGGAAGAAGAAATACGAGCTGGTGAACAGCCGACGAGAAAAAGCAGTTAGAAGTCAACAGAAAAGACAGTGAGAAAAAAGAGAGAGAGAAAGAGAGAAATAAAGAGACTAATCCAGACTTTCCCGAAAAAAGGTGGAAAAGAGTAAAGGCCGAAGGGTCGAAGCGCAGACTCGCCTTCATACGGTCGTAAGGGTGAAAGACGACATTAATTGCGCCTAAAAAGCAAGTTATTTCTTGATATAACATAGCCGAAAACCATGTACCGTGAAATGGAATCGAACGAGACATCGGAAAAAAGGTCACGCAAAAATAAAAAGAGGGAAGTAAAATGGAAAAAAGAAGACGTTAATTGCGCCCACCATTACTAGAGCCTCCATTCTCTTCAGGCAAGTTATTACAAGATAAAATACAATCGGAGAATATTCTTCTAGTTATTACGCATTCGCAACAGTGCGATACATTTTCTAAAGAAAAGTCTGATTTTTCTGGCTGGTAAAAAAATGTTGATTCACGTCCTTTTTACAACGATCAATTCAATTCGAGACAATAGCGTACGCTTCTCCTTTCTTTTTCATTCCCTTTTCCGTCTGTTCCTCCTCCCTTTTCACCTCCTCTATAACTTTTCAGCAGACACGCCGATCGTCATGCGTCTCGAAAAGAGTACAAGTCACTCTTGAATACGCTCCTCGCGCTCGACGGCCAGATAATGGGGCAGTCGTTATGAAGTAGAAAGGATGCTAAAGATCCGCGTTTCATCTCCGTCCGGCTGGAAAATTACGAGGTACTCTCTCCCCCACGTACCACTTCGAGCCTCCTTTCCTAATTATCAACGGTTAAGAACCGTCGGGAGCGGAGACGCGCGCCATCGATTATCGAAGCGGACAATAGTCTGAGCCCTCGTCCGACGACTTAACAACGTGGTTCTCCGGACCCTGGAGCGGAAGTCGATCAATTAAAATGATTGGGGAAGAAGATGATTCGTGGCTCCTCCGCGTCCGCAAGAGATGTTGTACACAACGGCATATTGAAAAGTAGTCGTTTCCAGTAAATTCATTCGAGACTCGAATCCGTATATACATATCGAAAAATAATCGGTCAATAAATTATATTTAAAATATGATCTACAACAATTCCATATCTAAAATATATTTTCTTAATGTAAATAATTTTCCTCCGAACAAAACTTTACAAGAGACGCAAGTTTACGAGGCTGGACTTCGTATGCTTGTATGCTTCTATGTGCCACTCTGTATCGTTCGACGAGCGCGATCAGCCGCGCCGGCCTTGAAAAACTCCGCAATCCTTACCTCCTTAACTTTTACGAGCGTTTGGCTGGTTTACTTTTTACGGCGGCGAAAGTTCGTTTGCGGCAAAGTGGCGCGGCGTCGGCAGAATGATTTCGCTGCTCCTGTGTAACTGCAGCCCCTAACCGGGATCGTGCAGGGAACAAAAGAGAGGAAGGTCCCAATCCACCATTGCCGATCCGTGACAAAACGGTGTCGACCGAGGGGGAAGGAAAAATAAATGTGTCGAGGAATCAGAAGGAAAAGCTACTATATATCCTCAACGCGCCCCTCGCCGTTAACCCCATTTGATTAGAATTTAAAGTGACGCTGCCGCCAGAAAACTCGTGGTTTTCAAGGAGTAATAAGAAAGTCGTCAAATTTATAAAAAGAGAAAAACTTCTTTTTTTCTCGTGAAATATAGACCGTATTTTCTCTTAACGGCCACTTATTCTCTGTTTATAATTTACTCAGATAATTTATATGCTCTCTGGAGGAAAAAATACAAATAAAAAACGAACTCGCAGAGCGACAAAGGAGATGGTACGGCATATAAGCTTCGTTGATACAATCCTCTTTGTAGAAGCTAGCTTTGTCCGATGATAACAAAAATTCTTTTCGCGCCTTTCATCTCAGAATAATCTTCTTATAGTGACTAACTTTGTTTCACGATAATAGAAAATTCTTCTCGCGCTTTTTGCACGAGGATTGGGAACCTTCTGCAATTTATGAAAACAGATTGCCTCTCTTTAATCTCGCATTTCTGCATATTGCGCTATATATTTATTATTTCATCTTACAAAGAGCAGAAAATACGTGGCAGTAGAAATATTTCTCAACATTATTAAATATAAATATAAATGCTCTCTCTCTCTCTCTCTCTCTCTCTCTCTGTGCGTTACTGTATACTATGGATACATCGTCTTTATTTGAGCTTCTTCTAATCTACAGAATTGCGTATTCCGTTTTGCGCACAAAAGTGCCTACTTAAGCACCGCGGAGAACGACTCGTAATCAGCAATGAGTCGCGACGCGACGGCGGGACGCGAAATCGAGAGGACAAAAGAAAAATGGTGAAAGGGTCGTGGCGATATAGGACATCCCGGTGAAGGAAGAAGCGAGCGCCGTTACGGTAAATTACGCCGGCGGGGTACAATGCAAAATATAAAAAGCGGGGTTGTAATAGGCGGGCGTAAGTCGGTGACGTCTAAAAGGGGAGGCGAGATACCGTGACCCCGACCGACGAACGGCAGCAATTCGCGAGATAACCGCGATATATTCACGGTACAAGCGGTCGAAGGAACGCGAAGGGGCGCGCGTTCCCCGTACGCACGTACACGAATTTGAACCAATCGAAAAAATATATAAAAAAATCATCGATGGACTCTAGAATCTCTTTGTTTATCTTTACACAAATTTGTCAGTGCGAAGCGTTAACACTTTTTTTCCGACAAACATCGTCGACGCACTAACAAATATATTTGCGAAAAAATGTCCTGTGATGATGTATGTATGCGCGAGCTATTTGCAAGCAGTCGGCCGACAGACGGATAAGCAAACAATCGATGTATTTTGTTTTCTCTCGGAAATGGAAATCGAAATGCAACGTTTGCGGACCCCGGACGTGTTCGGAAACGCTGATACCGGTCGGCTCTTCAGTTTTCTTCCAGTTTCGTCCAACGGCGCAACACGTGGTCGACAATAATATTAATTTTAATACAAGACGTGCCCTCACCCATTGCCTTTCTCTTCCTCTCTCTCGCAAGGTGTACTCTTGTCCCGGCTGTACACATTTTATAAGATTGATTCTAAATTCTAATATTGCATGCCGTTTGAATGGTTATCTCGTTTATTCGTGACACTCTATACATTTGCGTCTTTGCGAATACGAGAGATTTCGCCGAGAAGATTGCGCAAAATCCAAATTCGCGTTTATCTATATAAAACTGTCCTTATCTATTTCGAATGCGTGTGACGACACAGAAGCGTTACAGGAGGAAATCGGTGCGAGTGGATCGTACCCCCGGGAGTTCTCCCGACATAAATTCCGACGTTTCTACTCGGTATAAATCACCGAATGACGCACAGTCGTTCCTCTGGAAGGGGGTTACTTTCCACTCGCGGCGTCGAATGAATCAATTCCTGACGCCGGAGTATTTTCTCTCGAGAAACGGAAAATGAAATCATTAATAAATCAATCTCTCGCCGAATTCAAATGCGCCGTCAAATACAGAGAGACGCTTTCAAACATAGCAAACGAATACCAAAATTGAACTGTCATTGAAATATTCAAATTACTAAATGTTGTCGGAGATATCATTAGTGGCCTAACAATGGAAATTTCTGCGCTATACTTCAAAATTGACTGAGCTAAAAATGTATTTTAATATAATTATCTTGTGATTTTTTTATATTGAGTCACATTTAT
The DNA here is from genome assembly GCF_000956235.1 of Wasmannia auropunctata. Lineage (NCBI taxonomy): Eukaryota > Metazoa > Arthropoda > Insecta > Hymenoptera > Formicidae > Wasmannia > Wasmannia auropunctata. Next base: position 148,456 of record NW_012026853.1, read on the forward strand.
CTTGAGTTATTTATCTAAGATTTTCAATAATCCTTAAATAAGGATTATTTTCAACGTATTTACATATTCTCGAACATGACAGTTTTAACGGAGAGAAAATATTATCAAAGCTGAATTATACGATATAATTTAATTAAACCATGAATAATCTTATATATAACTGATGCATCGATACTTATTCGGCGATATTTCGCAATATAATCCGTATATATTCTTCCTTGAATCATATTCTTTACAGAAAGATATACTTTAATAACAACAAAAGATTTTCGGAAATTAAATCTGTCGTGTTAATGATTTTTTCCTAATAATTCTTATTGTTAGATTCAAACTTGCGGCCAGGCAAATCTGAATCGAAAAAGCGCGGAGTGATAGCCGTCCCATTCATATATACAGGAAAGGAATATAAATTTCGTTCATATGTTCATAATAGAATGAAGCGGAGTTTCGATCACGGCGGAGTATCCTCCCCGAAAATAGGCGGCTGATTCACGTCGCGCGAAGTAATTTTAATTTCTGCACGCTCCGCGCAACAGGCGGTGATACAAACACGCTTTTTAAGTTTGTGTTTTTACGCGCGCTTCTCGATACCCCTTTTAATCCTCTTACCGCGTTTAAACTGCTGTACATTTCGCTCGGCACTTGGCCATCTTCCTTCCGTCGCCGAAACTCGCCTCGCCTGCATGCTTCGCTTCTGTTCGCCACATTTGCGCTTGCGAAATATCGAGGAATCGTTCCGCCGGTTTCGCTTACGCTTAAATTAATTTGCGCGCCGCGTCAAGGGGTATTCGCAGAGCCAGTCCTCGGGCGTTCAAATCTGAATTTACCGTAGTTGAAGCTATATGTTCGGCCGACCGAATCCGACTGCAGCGTAAATGCATTTCGCCGATAAACGCACTTGATAAACAATGCACGCGCGTTCTACGAACAATTTTTATTTCAGTCGCAGACAGAACCACTTGATATCCGCTGATATCCGAGCTGATATTCGTTGCTGAAGCTTCGTTGCAAGCCGAACTCTAAATTACGACAAATCTCGAGATGTAGAGACCAATCGATCGTTAGTTTGCATTTACGCAGAAACCTCATGGAATTTTTTCAAATATATTCAAATGGAATTAGGACCATTCAAAAATTTTTGAATCCGCGGATGGACTCCCTGAACTCCTAGAAAATTTATCTCTAAAATATTCCTTTAGAATTCTCAATGAACACTCTTGAACGCGTCGATCTGCATGGATGCAGTTTCACATCCGTCTCTTATTTATATATCGACATAAATAAACGGCATTCTGTATGTGCTGAATAAATAGAAGAATTATGCGTAGAAGGAACGGTTGAAGTTTCTAGCACGGGAAGATTTTTTCTCGTGCGGCTGCGTTTTTGTGGGCTTCTGTTCCGGGAGAAACGGGATTCTGATCCAGGTAGTAATCGTGAAGAAAAAAAAAAAAAGAAGAACTCGGCCCCTCGCGGAACGTTGACTTTATGGATTGTAAAAGGCCTCACGAGATGCCTCCTACGCGCTACGCGCTCGACTTGCGCTCGAACGTCCTTCGTGCTCGGCCCGATATATCTTTACGTGAATCTCTCGAATCTCTTCAGATGTTCCCCTCCCGCTCCCCCCCATCGGCCGCGGAGATTTAAATCGCGCCAAACTTTCTGACGATCCAGTAAAGATTCCTCCCACGAGGGCAGTTTGTCGTACCGGTACTGTCGCCCTTTCCGATCCGGTTTGTACATTCTCGTATCCCCTTGAGTCGTAACACTGGGTGTCACCTTTACCGGATTTCCTTTTGTCCGCTTCGGAGACTTCGAGCGATGCGCAAAGCCGACGTCTCCTCAGCAAAAATCAGATCGAATTTTCTCGATCCTTCGACTTTTTCATATGCGATGGTAATGAATGCCGCAATTTCCTGTAATTGTGATTACATTATCTTTTCTTTATCGAAGTGTCTTTTGTCTGCTTTGAAGATTTTAAGCAATGCCAACGTCTCCTCAGCGAAAATTTGGTCGAATTCTGATCTTTTGATGTGCAATAAGAATGAATGCTTGCATTCATTATCGAAGTTACGACTTCGTATATAATAAAAGTACTTATGCATAGATAGTCTTTTCATATTAGATAGCAATAGATAGCAGTAACTGTTTATTTCTCTCTCTCTCTCTCTCTCTCTCTCTCTCTCTCTCTCTCTCTCTCTCTCTCTCTCTCCATTACAACTTACTTTTACAAATGCAATAGATAAGCGATGTTGTACGGCGGAAAACATCAACATAGATATTTGCAACATAAACGCAAAAGTTACGAAGAATTACACGGGCTTTAAAACTACTTTTCGAATCACAATTTTGTTAAACTAAAGTTCATTTGTAAATAATGACGGAAAATAAAGTTTTGCTATGTTACTGCAAGACTATATTCTGCTCAGTACACGCTTAAAAAAATGAGTTAATGTTCTGCTATTCTTATCTGATAAAAAGACGCAACACACGGGGTATTAAAACTTGACTGACGAGTCTGAAAAGTTGGCGACTGAAATTCCTCATTTGCCAATCAAATTAGTTCATGCTCGACTCGTCAAGAGCTTTTTATACCCTGTCGTTATCGTTATTCGCTGAAAATGTCAGCAGTGTACCTCTACTCAACGAGTGTTCTTAGTTAACAAATTAACTCGCAACCAAGGTCGAACATTAGCTTCGTAACAGTTTTAATTTCTCTATGTAACATTCTTGAGATACTCTTTACTACGTCTAAACTGTAGCTGCTTCGTTCGTTATCAACTTCAAACTTTTTCAAGACACACGAAATAAATAAAACAGAGAAAAAGTATAATAAAGAAAGCTCCATTACTTCACAGTCTACTTAACTTCGTTAAAAAATGGATATTTCTTTTAGCAGAAGTACATAGTTAGAAGTTTCAAATATGACAGCGGTAAAAACGTCGATAATATCGGATAATCCAATATTGGAAACTTCGTAACGAAGAGTTTAATAGTGTGACGGATCAGATCAAATATATAAAATTTATAAAGGTTCGTGACGTGAAAGGCCAATGGAAGAAGAAGATTCCCGTCGAGAAGAAAAAGAAACTGAATTAACACAGTATTGTAACAGAATTCTTAACGTACACAGTACCATTGATGTCAATTTTATGCATAAGATATAAAACGTGAGAAGTAAGCGGAGGAGTTGTAAAGTCCGTGAAAATCTCGGACGGAACTATTTTCTAACTCTTTTAGTCTCTTGCAGTTAACGACGACAAAGAGCGAATGACATGAATATAAAGTGAAAACAGCAATGCAGAAAAGTCCCTTTTTTACAAAGCGTATAGAGCTAATACCGTTAAAATTAACTGACCAACTAATTAAATGCGAGTCTCATCAATCTTTCGATCCACACATGTCTCTGCCATTTCTATTTTCAATATTCTGTTGCAAAAAAAAAATAGGAGCAGAGCTCTCCAAAGCGAATTTAATTAAAATGTTTTATTATAATGTAAAGTCCGCATTCAAAAAGTTTCAATCAGGTCTGTTACTATTAATCGGATGCGTACGATGCGGATGGGACGAGATGAATTTTAGCGTATGGAGAAACTTTGTACCGCGTTCATCCTTGCTGTAAATTAAATAACGCACGGATACGTGTAGTCAAACGAGCCACGGCTGCGAGATCAAAAATACGAATGGAAAGTTTTCAGTCGATGTTGAGGGAGGAGAGAGTGGTTGCCGATGTTTTGTTTCCCTATATCTTTTTGTTTGCGCTATGCAATAGGCGCGCCGCTTCGCCGAGATTTTCTCCTAACGATTTGAAATCCAACACCAGCATCGAATAAAAAAAAACTAATAGTAAGCAAAAATAAATTGTACGTAACATAAGAGCACGTTGTACAAAATGTTTGCGATAAATTTGTCCATGTTATGATAATTTTTGAAATGAAATTAATAGAATTTCTGTTAATACCTGCGTGTTAATCAAATATTAATAAGTGATTGAGATCACTTATTAATATTTGATTAACACGCAGGTATTAACAGAAATTCTATTAATTCAGATGATAATAACAATAGAATTAGATAATTCAAAAGATTTAGATTGTAAATAAAATAATTCGTAAAAATTTTCACACAGATTGGGAAAAGAAATCTGCATTAGAACTTTCAAAATCGAGAGTTCCGATTCGCAGCATTTATCAATTTTGAAAGTCTCCGTTTCCGCATTATTTGCGAAACGAGAGGGTCTTCCCTCCTTTTCCACCCTTCAGGTATCGCTTTATATAATTGATGACTGATGAAAACAAATTGTGCCAGCACAAATCGCGTCTATTAATCGGGAATCGCGACGAATAAACGATTTGTTGCGAATAATGTTGCGCCGTTTCCAAGCGATATTCAAACCGGTAGTATAATATCGACAGGCTAATGGCTGCGCTCACAAGAGACTTCCAGTTTCTCCTTCCGCCCGCCGCGCCGTCGCCCCCGTCCGCCCTCCGGCTGCTTCTTCGATGTTCACAGAAAGTCCACGATATTCCTCCCGATCGTCTTGTAGGAGTGGTATAGATCTGCCGATATCCGCTATTGTTGTCCCGAAAGCCATTTGTCCCGTGAAATATGCACGCGACGCAAATGCTGCGCGTGTCCCATCGGAGCAGATCAAGAAATGGCAGAAATCAAAGTATCGAGGAACGCCGGAAGGCTTCGAGGTAATATCAGCCGTTTCGCCCTCCCATCCCCCTCCCCCTTCCCCCCCCCCCCGTGATTTCCGTCCGGACGTTTCTTTTCCTTATTCCGTTCCGCGAATCATTTCCGTGACGACAGTTCTGCCGTATAAAAGAAACACGTATAAAAGGAGAATCGTGAGCCCTACGATGAAATTTCGCTGAACGCGACAACACTCTGTGGATTTGACGGTCCGACGAAAATCTCCTGTGGAATTTCGAGAATTCCGTACGTATTAGCGCAAGAATTACAAGGGATGCCTCACAGAAGCCAGTGGAAACGCAGTCTCTACATCAAATTTGAAAAAGGCACAAAATATATTGTTGTTTAATATTATTATTATTATTTATTATCCATTACGCTCTTTGAGACTAATCGACTGTAGCATTTTTATCTTTGATATAAATAATTAATGAAGATTAGAATGTTAAAATTTTCCCTTTGAATTAATTCTCTAAACAATAAAAAACATACATTTATGTCGTACGTTCTGTAGTACAAACGCACATGTGTTTTGAATTTTGCATCAAAGCAGTGTTTTAATCTACTAATAAAAGTAATACGTAAAACAGCACGTTGAAATCTGATTTCAAAAAGGATAATTTTAAAAGCTTGATGCAAAAAACTCACTGCACATGGCCAACTAGAACTGGAGAAACCCATTGCTTAATGAGTTAAAAAGTTAATTCATTAGAATTATGTGTGTGTGTTTTTAGAGTGTGTTTTTAGGGATTAAATAATCCGCGAACCTGGCTAATACGTCGCTATTTCGTGCTGTCGAACACGGAAGGTAAACGGAATCTGCAGTTATCGGGGAAAACAATGCGGCGGGAGCGGACATTTCTCGATAATGCTGCAAACGGAAAGGTCCGCCGTCGTTGTTGCTCGATCAATCGACATCCACGTTCTTGTCTCTCGATATTTCCTGCGCGAGTGGCGAAATGAAAAATGGTGCATAGGAGTGCAAAATCTTGTTGAGCGCTTTTTCGAAGAGCCCCCTCGGTCGGCTTTGACCCTTTGATGGGCCCCGTCACGGGGTTAATTGGGAATCGCTCGATCGGCGTGCCGAAAAAGTCCAGAAAGGGACGGTGGATGAGGTCAGCTATCGAAAAGAATAGTAAGTGGTGGTGTGTTGCACATGAAACAAAAAATTTTTATACGAAGAATAAAAAAGCGGAATAAAAAAACTCGAACAATTGCGTCTGATAGCGCGAGAGTAACCGTCAAAGAAGAATTTGATGCATTGAGCAATACAAATATACATAGTTTCAATTAAATAGATCGAAATAGAGAAGAGTGGAAATTACAGTGCTGTAATTGAAATTCCTATTCTTTTTTTCACTTTCATGGAGAAAAAGTTTGGCTTCCATTAATTCTGCTAAAAATCCTGGAATCTCAATCAATCACGAATATATATATGTCGATATTATATATGTCGACATAGACAATTCTACATAAAAGCAAAATATATCGGGTTTACGTCCAATTACAGTCGCATTTAATTACATTTGACACTGATTACAGCGCGAGATATATCCTCTCGCGCAACGAAGAAACGTCATAATCCTGGAAAATCTAAAGAGACAAGAAGATCGAGCGGGGGGATGAAAGCGCCACAAAGTTTCAGCGGAACGAGTTGGGGCGGTCGGGGTGGAAAAACGCATTTCTCGGAGCAATATATCAAAGAGATACGCGTGTCCGGGCAGATCACGAGCAGCGCCTGGCGGTGCCCCGACGTCGTTCACCCCCGTCACCCACGAGCAACGTAAACCGCCGGCGCTACCCTCGGTCCCGCCGGTAAGCCCTGGAGAGATAACCTAATGCTTGGCCCTATTAACGCGGGAGTTCACCCTTCCCCGCACCCGTCCCCTCGCTCCACGGCGCGCCTGGCACCTCGGAGCTTACCCCCCGGCGCGTGGATCCGGCGTCGCACGTGGAATGGGCACGGGCCCAGTGGCTGATTCACCGTAACGCGCGGCCTTATTCCGATTATCTCCGCCGCTTTTAATTGCCAGCTTAATAAACTCGGCCGCCGCACTTCGCTCCCGCCATCTCGCCACGATCTTGGTCGCAGTCGCGAAAACGAGAATTTCACGGGCATTGTCTCCCCCATCTCGCGGAAAGTTACGTCGACGGGGAAAATTAATCGCGGCGCGTTACGTCGAGAAGAGGCAAGGTAACGTGGGGGTGGCGCCGAAAGTCGAATGTTAATAATACCGGTATTCAATAAAATATTCACGGAATTTCTTTTCCTCTCCGTGTCAAAATTTTTGCTGCAAGAAGATATTGTCTGAATTTATCCAAAAATTAACTACATATTACATAAAATGCGTCAAAATGTAAATATATTGTATTTTATTATAATCTATAATACAATAATGGACACATATACTGCACACGTTGTACTTTTATCATGATTATATCATATTTACACATTCCTAAAGCTTAATACAAGCTACGTGACACAGCCTGCAAATCAATATTGCTTGAAGTTGTAAATAACGTTAAAATGAAGTCGTTTCTTTCTTGCTTAGAGTCGCGACTTTTATTGAGCATGTAAGATGGATATCGGTCGTTAACCACTTATTTCATTCTTTAAACGTGACTCCGAGTAAGTAACACGTATAATGTAAAGTACACAATGTCCGATTCGTGTCGAGCCGTCTGTTCCGATAAGAGTGGATTTGGGAGTCGCGCGGGGTGATGAACGACAATTATAAACGCGTAGCCTCGGGGAACGAGTTACTCCTCCCGGAGAATCTTATACGTGAGAGAGAGTACCGCGCCCAAGAATGCAAAATTCGCCTGACAGAACGAAGTAAATCATTCCGGGTTTGTGATCAATGAAATGGATCCCCTTTGTAACATTAGCGGTACATCAGTAACAGCATGAAATCATCGGTGTTACAATCACGTAGCGTCCCACTCATATCGCCCTAATCAAATTAGATACCTCATAAATCACACTTACAGTCGGAGCTGTAATGAATGGTCGAAAAGGTGGAGACGAGCTGATAGATGATACGCGTCGGAAGCATATAGCTATATGAATTTGCAAACATTGCTTTAACCCCAATTTACGAATTTCGCACCAAAATGCGATAATATTTGTACGAATTCTTACGTATGTAAAAAAAATCAATCTTATTTTAAAATTTAATATAAATTATTCCTTGAAAATTTAATTGACAAAGTGGCTCTGGAATAACATTCAAAATTGATAAACTAAATTTTAATAGGAAGATAAACGATTATTGCAACAAGAAATAAAATTCGTAAGAAGTATAATGAATTTTTCGAGTGTGACGCTTCGCGTGCGATCAACCTGCGATTATCACGGCCACTGGTAACATTAGCTATCCATCGCGGATGCCAGCTAAATTTAGGAAAGCACTCTTTATCCCAACCTGCATTGGCCGGTAATCGATTCTGCACGGAGACCACCTACCCGGGCCTAATCTAGCATTTACATGCTCGTCTGATTGCGTGTACGGACCTGGGCGAACGAAATCGGTTGTTCCTCGTGGGATAACGGTTGACAACCACTGCTTCCTTCCTTCGTAACTCCGGATTAGCGTCACTATCGAGGGTACTAAATGTCCGATCGCTATCGTATGGGCAACGCTGATAAGGGTATAGGGAGGCACGCACGCCTAACACGCCCGATTCTCGTGCTAATCACTGTTTTAATCCAATCCGCGATAACGCCGAGGGTTAGTCGTGACGATAAATTGCGCGATAAAGCCCCGACTCTATATATTTTTTCCCCTCCTATCCCCTCCCCCACTCCCTCTCTCGTCCGCGCCTTCCTTTTTCGTTAACCCGACGAGACACTTTCAGCGGAGCACCGCCCGTCGCGCGACGCCGGCTCGTAAGCAACGCGCGGTCTCGTGTAATCTACTACACGAACACGACGATGATTATCCTAATCTCTCTCTACGAAAGTTCAAAATAACATTTGCACAAAAAAAAATTTCGCCTGCAACTTTGTTGGGAGATACACGCCGGTAGATTAATGAACATGGTAAGAGCATACAGGAATTTTGCTGCTGCGTGTCTACTCGCAACACCTCTAAACTCTGATACATCCTCGCCACATTCTCGTATCAGCGAGTGAAAACACGCGTATCGTAAAGTATCTTTATGCAAAATATCGCAAGGGCATTATCGTAAAGCTGCTCGAAGGAGATATTTTAATAAAGCCTGAATCTGGATCTCGTGAGCGATCTTGATTGAAACAGTTCGGGAAGGCCGAACAGGCCTTCGGTTTATAAATCAGAGCCCCAGCGGTATGTCTGACCTCATCAAGAGCCTCACCACTTGTAGCCCGCGAATGCGCGGGCGAACGGCAACCCCTGTTCCTTTAAATCATTACTACCGGCCCCTGCATCCACCGTTCGCGTATACGTACGTGTTATACACACATTCGTGCAATATTCGCATCCACGTTTAACGTCCAATCTGATTTCAACAAACACCAGTCAGCCGCGCACTAAATAAATTCGATAAACTCTCGAATGAAATTTTTCACCGCCGCCGGAAATTTAAAAAAATATTTTTACATCCCCAGTCCATTGATTTTATAGATTTAAATTCTATTTCCGTGAAATAAACTTTTGCAGTAAATTTCTTTTTTTTGGCAATGTTTTCATTTAATTTTGCGCTAAGGAAGAGTAAAGAAGGAGACACACATCAACGATCGCGCGGCCATCATCGATCATGTAATACACAAAGAGATATACAAGTGAGAAACAGAATTCTCAGCTTGACGGTTTTCACGTCACCTTCTTTCACAACTCATTCCTCGTTCAGCGATCAAAAGACATTCTGCGTGCGTTTATTATAATAGTTGCATGCCGAACTGTTCTAATACAATACAAAAATCTATAGTTCACTTTATATACGCTATAGATTTTCAATATTGTCCATTATAACATTTCGGAAACTGCAGATATTGAATAAAATCCAGCAATTGTAACTGACCGTTAAATAAGATTTAAGAGTACTATAAATATGCGGAAAAATAGTTTAGAAGAATTATTATTGATCCTTAAAATCCCTATTGTTCATATTTCGTTAACCCGCTACAGGGTATCCAAGTTCTTTTTTACTCTCTGGAAAGAGCCACGCTTCGTCGCATTTGGCATAATTCGTTTCTTGCCGCCAGCGAGATTATGGCTGACCCAATGAAACATTTTCCACTCGGGTGGAAGTCATCCCTGTCGTTTATTATAATTTATCATAATTTATTGGTCAACCAGTCGCATTTCCATATTGCGAGTATCGCCGCGCCGCGGGTCGGCCGTATGTTTGCCTCGGACAAATCAGTCATCATTATGCGCGCCGGCAGGAACGTAATTATAATTAACAGTTTATCCCCTGTCCAACGTACGCTACGTGCGCCACAAAAGGATATATCCGCCGCGATCAGATTTTACGACTATGACGACCACGGCACGATATCGCGCGGCAGGAAGCAAATATTTGCTGTAATGATCCCATCGATCTTTCATCCCTTTGACAGTGACGCGAAATCGCAGCGTCCAGTAATTTGAGGTATAAATTTGCACACACGGCGTGACTTTCATCACGTATCCCCTTTCGGGCTTGAAATCCGCAAGGGATTAAAGAGAGATGAGTTAAGAAAAAGATGTACAAAGATTTGTATCTATATAAACTCATATTTCTCATGCAACTTGGAATTTTGGACCATTCTGTTCCAATTTTTTTACAATATTCTTTTTTTTTGCAATTTCATAGAGGATTATTCTGTGTATAAAAGATATATTTTCTAGATATGGATTTGCGCACAAAAAAAAGTGATTCAGTGATACCGTGTCGTGCAGAGTGCGTCAGTCGAACTTCGACACGCAGCAGAAAGCCGGACGGCGGGCGGGCGATGAAAAAAAAACACGATATCGTAGGTTGGTACGCGCCTCGCCCGGTACGTATCGCGGGGAATAATATTTTATTGTCACGGATTGTTGGAGAGAAAAATGTTGCGTAGACAAAAATGTGCTGAACGCCGGGCGACGCTAATAAAAATCAGCGCGGTGTTCAGCTCTCGCGGGACGCGTATACGTTTCCTCCTTCGCACATACGCGCGCACGTATAACATGCATACAAGAGGGGAAGAAGGGGTTGGCGATAACCAATATACGCGCCCTGTCGTCCCATTGTGTTCGTGCGTGCGCGCACCGGGCTTTTGCAAGAGAGGGCACCGACCCACAATTCCGGCCGTCCACGTCGAGGTGTCGCTCGTTTTCCGCGGCCGCCACCGCCGCCGCCGCCGCCGCGCGCTGATGTACGGGGCTTCTAATGCCCGAATTCCACTTTGTCAGAACAACAAATACCGGATCGTAAACTACTGACCCGTCGCGGCAAGGATGTATTCAAGCAGAGGGATGGCAGAAATCACGTATGCACCCCTCGTTGTTGTCGACTCTTCCTCCCTCCCTCATTTCCTCTTGTCTACACTATACGATTTCGTCCACGCGGCCTCGCGTCAGAATCCCACCTACGGTGTCGGATTCCGAATGAACTTTCAATTCCACATAATATTATAAATATACTCCTCTCATTAGCTCCAAAGTGACGTGCCGTTTTTTTTTTGCATATGATATTTCCTGATGCTGCTAGACGAAATTATATCAACTTTTCATTGTCTCCTAAATTTAATTACTTTAAATTTAATTTAAAGTAACTACAATTGATTTCAAATAAATCTTTCCAAAGATAGCTGTCTTGCTTCATATTTAATTTGTATCTTATGCAGCAAAAAAGTATCAGACACATGTTGCACAATGCTATTTTTATGAACCACTAATTAAAATACTACAGTGAATTTTAAATACACTTACAATCAGACAGAGACAGAATCAAATATTTATTGCCAAGACACTGATCAGAATTTTGCGCAGACCGAATCTCATGTATTATAAAACGTGGAAAGCTATCTCCTTCGTTGGAACGCCATTTCAAGCCCGAGCGCGCGCGCGCGCGCGCGCTTTGGCGCGACGCAGAACGTAATTTTCCCTTTTATCGAGTCTGCGGGACGTTGAAATTACTGGTCCCGTATCGAATCAGATTTTCGGGTTAAGCGAGCCAGGCTCGGAGCGCTGGGGTATAAATTTCAATGGTTCGGCAGCGGTCACTTAATTTTCAACAGCGCCGGGTCAAAGCACTTTCTATTACCTTGCATTACCGCTAACAATGCACCTGCAGAGATCGGTCCGACAATGAACCCCATTCCAGTTTATATGGCAATGGCGGGCCCGAAACTATCGCGACAAAATTGCATTTTCGATATTAATCCAACTTTTATGGGATCAAACGCGGTTTTATGGAGATCGTCCAATGGGAAAAGGGTCGGCAACTGTTATTGATTTGCGACAGGTAGACAAATGTAGTTATCCTCGTATTTAACTAATTGGATTTAAAGAACATTTTAGACGACATAAAATTCGTTTAAATTCAAGACAAAATTCTGTTTTTAATTAGGTACGTCGTATGATATAAAAAACATTTGTAAAGTCAAAATAAGTATAATTTAATGATTAAACGAACTTACCTGTAAGTGAAGTTCTATCATAATTGTATGAAGCGCCTCTTCCGAAAGATAACAACGTAGTAGTCCTCAACTCTATGCCGGGGCGCCACAAGTTTCAAAGTCAAAATGCCCCCCATCCATGCCTGTCCTTCACCTATTGTCATTCTTTTGAAAGCCCAGCCGTAGACCCAATAATATTTTTTGGGGTCCAACCTCGTTGGACTTGGGTATCGGGAGGGACTTATCTTTCGGAAGAGGCGCTTCATACAATTATGATAGAACTTCAC
>NW_012026853.1:161033-161744 GCF_000956235.1 Wasmannia auropunctata
AGACGTGTGCTCTTCCGATATATAGAACTTCACTTACAGGTAAGTTCGTTTAATCATTAAATTGTATTACGCGCCTCTTCCTCAAGATAACAACGTAGATGTTTAAAGGTCGCTACGGCTGTACATTTCAACTTTTAACGAAAAAACATATAAATTAATACATTAGTGTTTATTTTGATAATAACAGTTCATACCGTCTTCTACTAACGAGTAACAACATAGATAATCTCCTTATTAATTATTTAAGATTGCCTGACCAAACAAGCTTAAGTCTTGAGTGATGGGTCTATCATAAAATCTTGCAAAAGTGGCGGATGTTTCTGTCCAACCTGCCGCCTTCCGAATTGTGTTGATATTAATGCCTTTTCTTTTGGCTGCAGATGTCGAGGCGTGCCTAGTGCTATGCGCAGAGAAACTATTTGTATCTATGCCACTGCTATGCAAAACCTCTTTTACCCATCTACTTAAGGTTTGAGTCGACCTTTCTTAAAAGGTCTTCTAAAAGATATGAATAAGGCATTGATATCTTTCCTGCGCTCTTTGGTCTTTCTTATGTAAGTTTGCAACGTATTAGCGGGACAAATATTCAGGTTTTTCTTGTAAAAGGGTAAAGCAATTATTGGTTGTTTTGATCCTGTTTTAGATGTTTTAATTCTATCTGGAATCTTAACTTCCATTAAGTCTTTTTTTTTTTTTTTTTTTTTTTTATAT
>NW_012026853.1:161794-211800 GCF_000956235.1 Wasmannia auropunctata
AATGGACCTAGCAAGACTACTTAGTTTCTTGAATTTAACACCGCCCATACGGTTTATGTAAGAAATCGCTGTCGTATTATCAATCCTTAATAGAATATTGCAATTTCTGAGATCCCTAGCAAAACATTTTAGTCCGAAAAAAGCTGATAGTAATTCTAGGTAATTGATATGGTGTAATTTGTCTGAATTATCCCATTGACCATGAGCTCTACCTGTGTCGCACGACACGCCCCAACCTGTACGAGAGGCGTCTGAAAAAATATTCAACTTGTACACGCGATTCGCGACACTCGCGACTCTATATAACACATTCCGTGCCCACCATAAAAGGTCGTCCTGTAATTCTGTATTTAAACATATAATAGCCTTGTAGTTACCACTGGCTTTTAAAAGGCCTAAGTATTTTATTCTTTCTAACTTTTTAATATGCGCCCAACCATATTGAATGGCCGGGCAGCAAGCCACTAAAGAACCTATTAGTTGTGCCAACTCTTCGATTTTACACTTCTTTAACTTCCTGAACTTTTCGACTCGCTCGTGGATTCTTTCCCTCTTCTCCCTTGGTAATTCTAGTGTCATTTCTCGTGAATTTAAAACGAACCCCAAAAAATTACAAACCTGTGTCGGGACTTTGCAACTCTTCCCATCATTAATGATAAATCCTAGATTTTCTAATAATTTTTCTGATGCCTTAATATTGTCTAAACAATCTGCCTCCGAATTTCCGAGGAGAAGCATATCATCAAGGTAAATAACTGATAGATAGCCTAGTTCTCGTAACCAACTTACCACCGGTTTCATGATTTTTGTAAAAACATAAGGAGCTGTACTAAGGCCAAAAGGTAGGCAGTTAATTTCATAAAGTATGCCCTCAAATGAAAATCTTAAGTATTTCCTGTGATTGAGCTCAATGGGAACTAAATAATAAGCGTCCTTGAGATCTAGCTTACCCATGAATTAGCAGTTACGACTAAGCAACTTGCATGCTATCTTATAATCTTCTAATTTAAAATGCTCTGTTTTAATGAACTTATTTAATTTCTTTAGATTAAGGATTAACCTCTTTGACCCGTCTGGTTTAGGGATTAAAAAAATTCCGGATAAGAATTGATCCTCACAAGCTTGGCATTGACTAACAGCTCCTTTTGAAATTAAGTTCTCAATTTGTTCCCTAATTTCTGCCCGTTCTTTCAAAGACCAAGAAGGTTCATTCGAAATTTTTATCTGAAAAACCGGTTTCGAAAAGGGGATTGTATATCCCGCTAACCAACTCAAAACCCTGGAATCGGACGTTATATTTTTCCATCGCTCTAAAAATAATCTCAATCTACCCGCAAGGGTATTTACCTCTGTTAAAACTAAGTCTTTTTCTGTGGGGTTTTCTCCGTCTGCTGCGATTGGAAGCTGTTGCGATTGCTCGCATTCTGGATGGACCAATTCTTCCTGCCAAACTGGTTCTGGTAGGGTTTGTTTCGGTACCCGCCTGATGTCATGGTCCTGAAGGGCTGGCGTCGAGGCGGGGCCTTGAAGTTTTTTGTCCTCGCAGTGACTTTAGGCTTCGTTTTCAGATCCTTGCCAGATTTTTCAATCGTCTTGGCTGCTCTAATCCGATCTCCCAGTTTTGTGCCAAACAGCCATTCGTCAGACACTGAAGATTCTAGCGTTTCTTTTTGCGAACTACTAATAGCAGTTAGAACTAGACTTCTACGAGTCAACGACTCATCTCTCTGTACGTCGGCCATTAAGCGCGCAGCCTCGCTAAGTTTCTTTATTAAGGCAACTTGGGAAGTTGATATTTTGTGATCTCCGTTATCATCTTTTGCTATGAATTATATCTGCAATAGCACTACACATCAAAGCGAGACAAGCAGTTATTTTCTTTTGCTTTTCTATAATGCGCTTATCACGCTTTAACGCCGCTTCATTTAAAGTGGCCTTAAGCTCTTCATTGAGCTCAGGAGGATCGATTAGAATGCAATTTCTTGGAGGTGCATAATCCTTAACGGTTTTTTTTCTCTTTTCTCCTTTGGCAGCCCTTTCTTTAAAATATCTTCCAAGCGGACCGCGACACTTCTTGGAATGGCTGGTGCCAGTACCCTTTCTGCCGCCACTCGGTTTCCAATGGCCTCCAGAAGTTCCACTTCCAAATCTTCTATAAGCGCCTCATCACTAGATTTAACTGTATCCACGCTCTGGACGCTTGAGGGTATATCCTCATTTGCTTTTGCAACTTGTTCCTCCGTAGCCATTTCTGCTTGGTCTGTCACCGTATGACTCGTCTGAGTTGATGGCCCAGAATTCGACGAAGGCATCGGTGGCCCCATCTCAGACGCGACTTCCTTTGCTATAGGCTCGAAGTTCCCTTCCGGGGTAGGTTGCCCATGCAGACTCAAAAAAATATATATATAAATATCTCCTTTAAAGGGAGATTAATTCGTTCGAACGATTAAATCGTTCTCGTCTGAGACAAAGCTCGCCAGCAGGTTAGAGCCTGCGGCTCGTCTATAGGTTAGAGCCCAAGACGTGACGATCGTGTCCGCCGTTACTGATCGGCTATGATAGTCATCTAAGCCCAGCAACGAACCCGATGAGTCATTCGACGGGTTCCGAGCCTGACAATCTGACTCTGTATCGCTAACGCGTGCCTGGTCTTTTTTGCTAAAGCTCTTTTCATTTGCGTCATGGTTCCCTAATAACCACAGCAGACATCAGGAAAAAAAAAAAATTTTCCGTCGTTGTATACATACCCGTACACGCCAACATACACACACATACACGCGCATGGTGCATCGGCCGGGAAACGAACCCGGACCGCCCGCATGGCAGGCGAGCATTCTACCACTGAACTACCGATGCATACATACACATATACCATATATATATATATGCACACATATACAGTTATACCATATACATACACACCGTATACACTCCTTCGAATGCCCATGCAGACTCAAAAAGATATATATATATATATATATATATAAATATCTCCTTTAAAAGGAGATTAATTCGTTCGAACGATTAAATCGTTCTCGTCTGAGACAAAGCTCGCCAGCAGGTTAGAGCCTGTGGCTCGTCTATAGGTTAGAGCCCAAGACGTGACGATCGTGTCCGCCGTTACGCATAAATTGCGTCATTGTCTCTTGTCTGAGACAATGCTCGCCAACAGGTTAGAGCCTGTGGCCCGTCTCTAGGTTAGCGCCTAAGACGTGACGGTCACGTGTCTGCATTCACGCATAGATTGCGTTACTTCTTTCTCTACTAAGAGAAATACGGCGTGCATACATATGCCTACTTTTTCCTATAAGGAACCTAGCAATATTTCCCCGATTATTTAAAACCTGCTATACTTACTCGAAACTTTCTTCCGATCCCGGTGTTTATTATATTTCCGGAATTCTTTCAATAATCTCTTCATTTTTTTCTCCATTCTATTCTCTTTTTCCTCAGAATTTTCGTCTCTGCGTTTTCTTTTTCCCACTTTTCTCACTGTTTCACTGTGGACGATGTGACTACCTCGGCACAAGAAAAAGGAATGACAATAGGTGAAGGACAGGCATGGATGGGGGGCATTTTGACTTTGAAACTTGTGGCGCCCCGGCATAGAGTTGAGGACTACTACGTTGTTATCTTGAGGAAGAGGCGCGTAATACAATATGCGCATAAATTGTATATTAATATATACATGTGTGTCAAAATACATAGCATATAAAATTAAAACGGAATTCTATACAAAAATCTGACCTGTATTATATAAGTCGTTTTAAGTGGACTTTAAAAATTAATAATAAACAGTATTTGCAATAAATAATATGTACTAGAAAATGTAAAGACAAATTATAAAATATTTAAATTTAGTGTTTTAAGTATTTTAAAACAGAAAAAATAAACGACTCTCTTTAAAATAATTAATAAGAAAAAATAGGTTGTCAAAAAAAAGAAAACTAATTTAATGATTAACACTAATTTCATTTTCATTAATCTTTATTTCAAATAACAGACGCATAAATTTAGAATTTCGATCAAAAATAAAATCTTTTTATTCAAGTAGGCACGTTTCAGGTGATAACATTTTTCTATCAAAGTTCTCCAATTTCGAACAAAAACAAATAACCGTTATAAAAATAATAAAAACGGAAAGATTGTAATTTGAAGCAATCTGTTTTTCTCGCCACTTGAAAATGTTTATTTTCAAGATGAATAATTGGAGCGTTTCGTACGGCTATCACATCGGAATTTTGATGGAGCGGTTTATTATCCGCGTTATAAGCAATCGCGGGCTCTGGAAGCAAAGTATTTTTTTTTGTAACGACAAATCATTTCGATGTCGTCCACATGGCGCGGGGGCGGAGGCCGCGCTGGCCGACCGGTGCCTTCCTAATATGGCTACGTGCTCACGCGGCAAGTTTTGCATACAAATTGGTGCGGAAGTTGGAGCAAGGTTGGTAAGGCTAGTTTACGGTGACGAGTGCTCATCCAACTCCCGCGGAAAAGATGTCGGCCCGGCCGTGACAGCGTGCAAAAGCGGCGAGAGAACTTTGAAGAATTTTAATTGAAATTACTTAATTAACGCCGGACCCCCGCGGCAAGATGACCCGCGTATGCGTACGCGTGTGCGCGCGCGCAAATTCAGACGCGTACGCAGCCGTTCGTTGATGTGACCGCGGTTTACAAAGCCGACACAGGACAACGTGACACGCAGCGTATTCCCGCGGAACTTCTGTAACCTTAACTTTTAACTATACCTCGGTTTCCTAAATCCTATTATTTTATTTCATTTCCACGGTTATCTCCGTTGTATCGTTTGCAAAAACTTTCACGTTTAACACTCGTTCTAGTTCGCACCACTTCCACGTTACTTTACATACCTTATACGAGTTCGGAAACTTATAGAGAGACGGGAGGAAACAAGAACTCCGCGGACTTTTGGTCTCGGCCGACCTCGTTTCGTGCCTGAACTTCCCCATCGGCTGACCCCAAACGCCGAATGGAAACGAACGCGAATATGAAGCGACGCGTATTGAACGAGCGGAGCGACGGCGGGGCATTATTGGAGAACCTTCGCCGGCCTTGAAAACTCATCCCCGCGGAACTCGGCACGTCCCGGACAGGATTACAGGAAGGGACGGCAAGTTTCCGGTCTTCCCCGAACAATTGACACGTCGTGGTAATACGTGTTCCCACCGGGTACCGGGTGTACATACCGACTTCGGTCGTGGTCCCCACCTTCCTGTAGGAGGACGGTGGGGGAGGACGCGACACATCCCGTGCACGAGCTGCGGAACTGTCGTGCCAAGTCCTGACTTTGTCGCGCGCTATCTGGCCTGCCGAGTGTCTGTCTACATTGCTCCCGGCAGCTTCGGGCTGTTGCACCCAACAGCGACTAGTTCGCTACCGGGGGATGGAGTGAACTTGTGTGACAATGCTCGCACACCTTCCGCCGTGCGTCGGTGCCCTATTTTCCAGTCAGTCGCATGTGAAAAATAAATCTCAGTCACGGTTTCCTAACTCCGCGACTTCCGGCCAGATTATAATTAGATGCTGCAAAAGTTTCGTATACTTCCTTTTAAAGAAAATTACGATACTAAAAACAAAAAATCGTATTAATCGTAATGAGAAAAATTGTGTTTAAATAATGAACACGAGACTGAAAATTAGAGAAATTCTCAGTAAATTGAGCTTCTGAGATAGAAACAGATCGAAAAATTGCCCCTCAGCTATAATAGAATTTTCCTTAATGGAGTATTAATTTAGAATCAAGTTGTCAGAACTTTCGAAACCAATGTTGACGTATATTGCGACAGTAACTCCGATACTTGCTGAAACACCATCTATCAAAAACGTCATCTGTAGGATTCGTGCACGGATCCTTTTTTCGCGTCGCGACGCGTAAAAAAC
This sequence comes from Wasmannia auropunctata, assembly GCF_000956235.1. Taxonomy (NCBI): domain Eukaryota; kingdom Metazoa; phylum Arthropoda; class Insecta; order Hymenoptera; family Formicidae; genus Wasmannia; species Wasmannia auropunctata. Next base: position 167,696 of record NW_012026853.1, read on the forward strand.
GCGCAGAAAAAAAACTCAATATATTTCCAAAGACACTCGCGTCGCCGATAACAAGCGGCATCGGCTCCATCGCTCCACTTGATCGATCGCACCGCATTTCTACACCTCCATCCGCCCATACACAACCCGCTCGAGAACTTACTTAATTGCGTACAGCAGCTCCATACGAGACAATGGTTATATAGGACTTCCGATTGGCCGAGATTGTTGTTGCGGTAATCGTGCTTATTACAGAGCTTTGAATAAAGCATGGTATTTACTTCCGGTGGTACGCTTACTGAAAGCGGCTAGCATCTAGTATCACGAAACAATATTGGTTGACGATGAATTGTGAGGTACTAATCATCGGTTTGAACCTGCACCATTGTACCAACCTTGACAATTTAATCATCGACTGATTTGCAAAGAATCGTACAGTTTACTTTACACCGCAGTATAAGAATGACTGATCCTTCATCTCAATTGTGCGCAAACTTTTTATGCTCTCGACTTTCTTCGGCATCAAAATTCTAGATAGACGTCTACATGTTCGAACAGCTTAAAGCTATTCACACGATGTTATCGAAACGACGCAATTCCGCAGTTTGAACTACCCCCTGCGGAATTCGCGAATAACGGTTGTCAGAAGGATGTGTCACCTATGTGTAACCGGACACCGTCGTTGTGAGAACCCGCACGTATGAGCGCGGCGCTTTTACTTTCGGCCAAACTATGCCTGATGGCTACCGGGAAAACTCTTAAGCCCTGCGTAACTGCGTGGCCCTGGCCGCGGCCGGCCGCCTAGCCCCATCGGCGTGAACGATTCATCAATGTGATGGATAGCGCCTAGAGATCCAACGTTTACCAGGATAAATGCGGCCGCCGACTATATTCGGCCCACGCCTGAATACCATTATTTACCTTGGGAAGTTCGCCGGCCTAAGCTAACGCTGTTGGATAGCTATCCGTTGGAAAGTCACGTATACCTTGGACTCAGTCAGTAGGTTACTGCATGCGCGATACGTTGTACAGATTTCCGCCTTTTTACGTTCTTTTTTCCACGGTACACGGGTCGTCGAACGGAAGCGCGCTTGAAAGTAGGACAACCGATATCTCGGGGATCGAAAAGTTAAAAAAAACATCTAAAATGCTTCTCTAGTGAAGAAAGAAGAAAAAAAAAGCATAACTCACGAATTTATTTATTAAATCATAATAAAAAAAATAGAGTTAAATCTGTAATTTTTACTTGAGAATTTTATGTAATCTATTTTAAGAAAATTTTCCAGCATGTTAGCGCGCGCAATCCTTGGCACATTTATTTATATAGAAATTGCCAATTCCGTCCTTGGCATTCCTGGCGAAAAGAAGTGATAAATGATAGTCAAACGTGTTAACTATGCATGCTACGGTTCGTGACTGCCCAAACGATCGGACTGACCTTCGTCCGAATGCAGTTCCGGCGAGCGATATTCGGCCGTTCCGCTGCGATCTGTCGATAAGAATAAACTGTCGTGAACGTAACACGACAGGCACCGGCTAAATATTGATCTTCGTATTTATTTTAGGCTCGCCTAAGTCGACGGCCACACGATCGATTTTACGAAGTACAAAAACTTTACAAAGATATTTGACGTATGCAGTCTAAATTTAGAACAGAGGTATAGTATAATATTTTCATATCGGAGCAACAGTCAACGAGAAATTTCATTGCGAATATTAATGAACATTTGAAGTAAAAATACCGAGCAGCTTGAAACAATTATATCAATAAATATTAATAAATAATAAATGAAATTAAATACAAAGGTTGAAAAAATGAGCTGAGTATTGACAGAGAAGATATGCTCTGTTGGAATTCCAACGCTGCAGCTTTGAAACGCCCAAAGGTGCACCATGCCATGCATTTATTCATGAAATATTCGGGCCCTAATACAAGTATACTTCGCATTCATGTGACAAATTTTACTATCATTAAAGCAGTTCCAGACAATGCATTCCAAACAAGTCCGGCAAAACGTGTAAAACAGATATGCAAAACATACAGGCGCGATAATGGAATAATAATATGTGATAATGACATGTTTAATTGATTTTATGACACAAATGCAATGTATATCCGTTAGAATATTTCACCACATTGTTATTAATTTATATTACATAATGCATATAACGATCTCCCTCTCTCTCTCCTTTTTTTCTTCCTTCCAATCATTACAAAATGTATTATATCTCTCGACAACAAACATCCGGCTGATTAACATTCTCATCAATAGAGTGTTTCCAACTATTCGCGTTTTTCGGCAAGTGTAAAAAATACCAGAAAGAAAGTTTGTTTGCGAATATCACCGAAGTAATAATTCGTCGCGAATCGGCGACGCATAGCAATTTCGTTTAGCACATCGTCGGGGGAGGGATTCGTATCGTCGACGATGAAGAAGAAAAAACGGAAACGAAAAGAGGGACTTTGAGCGGAGAATTGCAGCGGTTCGCTTGCGTGCGTAAAAGTGACAGCGGCGTATTTGCAAGCCGTTGGCGATTTAAATAATTAATCGAATTAAAGCTCCGAGCTCCGGTTCGGTGCCGGTTGCAGACCGTGCCGCGCGCGCATGGATCTTTCCCTTTCCTCTCTGTCCCCTTCGGACGCGCTTGAAAACTTGATAATTTAATTTCGCGCGGCAAAGGAAGTTAATCCCGCCGTGACGACGGGGGTGACATGGCGCGACGGCATGAAAAGGGGAACGGCGGGCGAAAGGGAACGAAAGAGTTGAGAGCGTATTCGCCACTTCCGGCGCGACCGGCCAGTCCGGAAGGGATTCTTTCTAATTTCTGTTTGCCTTGCACGGCCATTGTAGTTACTAAGAGTTATGTTTAATTCGACTCATGCGAAGTATCAATCCGATAAGAAGCAAGAAAAGAAGAAATAAAATGATGAAATAAAAAATGAAAGAGAAATCATCTATATAACACATCCACATTCTTATCTCAACATTCTTAAAAATTCTTTAAAAAGATATCTATCTATCGAGAGAGAGGATTCCATACTATTCTGTCTTATTTGAAAACATTCTTACTAAATATAATATATTTAATTTTCATAATTTTCACATTAAAGTATAAAAAATTTTCAATATAATTTACTGATAAAAATATGAAAATATCTGATGGTGTAAAATAAATATTTTTGTTTATACTTTCTACTTTTTCAATAATTATCTAAATATTTAAAATTAATTTCTCTGATTAAATAACACTGATTAATAATTTAGATGAGTACGTAGTTCTAAAAATAACATGCATGGAATTATATTTGGCTAAAGTATTGATTGACACAGTTGATATTTAGTGTAGCCACGAATAAATCAGTATGTCTGCACGACTATGTAAAGACGGAGAGAAAAACGTAAAGGAGATGGGAGTGTAATGCAGAAAACGGAAGTGTAAACCGAAAGGAAGAGCCAACTGCGCCTGCGTATTGCGTCTCCTGTAAACTGTCCTGGTAATAATACTTGCAAAGTGGGAACGGAAATGCAGCCGTGAATCGGGATTAGGCATTAAGATCATTATAGTCCGATTCCAACCCCCATCGTTTCTGTGATCCTTGGATTAAGTTCGCGACGTACCGAGTGAAGAGAAGCTTAAGTCGGAGATCCGCAGAGACTTTCATGAATCAATGAACGTAACGTATAATAAATCCACCATGATATATATATAATAATAGATCCATATTCTAAGCAGATTAAGAGAATAAGCAGCTCTGAGAAATGTGCACGTTTAATTATTCTCTTAATCATAACGAAAGACTAGCTTTCAAACGTCCTGTCTAGAAGGCGGGTTTTAAGGACGTCGCAGAAGAGTAAGCAAGAAACAGAAAAATCTCCAAGTTAAAACTTTTATCACTCATTTCCACAGCACTCTGCAAATTCTGTAACCTTTTTACATTCCGACAAAAAAAAATTTGCAACCGCTCTGCTTTGTGATTTATTCATTTCGTTCCAGATTTCGCCAAATTGATACATATTTTAATAGACTGAATTAAGTTCGTTCTAAATTTCATACTCGTTCTAAATAATTCAAGTGTTAATTATTCGTTATATACAGAAAAATGGACTTTCAACCAGGAGACAGCAAAACGCCGCACACACGGTCAATCGTCCGGCTTTGTTCGGAGCCGGATCGATGGTCTTAATCGCTGCGGATCCGCGACGCCATCTTAACAACGACGAATAATCCCAGCGCGGCGATGTCGCGTCAGAATCATTACGCCGCGGCCGGACGGATCCGGCACGTTTTCATTCTGGAGAGGACAGCAGAGTCCTCGAGCATCGATGATCATCGATAATGCAATGAGGAAGGAAGCAGGCAGCTGTCACTCGCACGCGTCCCTCGTGCAACATCGAGCCGGCGGTTTCAACCCCATTGAGGCGTACGGAAAGTAATTAACCCCGTGTTCGCTGGCCCTCCCACTTCCCGTCATCCGCTCGCCCCGGCGAGGCCGAAGCATGGAATTTCTTCTCGCGGACCGTCTAATTGACTGCGCGTCTGTGCCGTCATTCGTCGAAACCGACGGCTCTTCCATGCGGCGTCATCGAGTCGGAGTGGATCATTCCGATCAACACTTGGATTTCAATTTCCGTAATGAAGGTGTGTGCTCGTGCGTATTATCCTTGTTGCTTTGATATTATCGAATCCGCTTTCGGCACGACATACACCGTCGTATTCGGAGGCCGGGGCTCGGCTCGTAATCGCTTCGTTATACTGTGGAATTAGCCGTCCGCGGGATTCAATAACCGTGCGCTGCAGCATTCAATAATTTGCGCCGTTATAGTTCGACGAATAATCGAGAAAAATGAAACAAGACAGATTTCTATAAATATTGTTAAGATTAACATATATTTAGAATCTCGACATATATATATTTCAGGAGATTTGTTTGTGGATCATGCAGTTACAAAAATGTTTATTTTGCATGCGTTTTTCAAAGAGAAACTCAATCGTATATATTTCGGAAGATTTGTTTGAGGATCATGCAGTTACAAAAATGTTTATATTTTGCATGCGTTTTCCAAAAAGAAACTTAATCTATTTGCCAGACATTTTGATCCTCACAGAGCGTCATAAACTGTCGATAGTCTTCCAATTTATGATCCTTTTCCGAATACACGTATTATTTAAAACCCGGTTTGATCAGATACCGAAAATATCCAATCCGCAAAATATCGATTGTCAAACATATTAAGACTTGAATGTCTATCTATTCGAGAAACAAATAACTGCAGCAGTCTGCGTAAAAACGAAAAAAAAAACTCCCGAGATCCATCTCGATAAAGACCGAAGCGAGGTCGAAGAGCAGAGAGGAAGCACGGGGCAAAATAATGGTAATCAAACCGACTGCCGGTGTCGTCCAGAATTTTGTTCCATGCAACGCTCGTTAGGAGAAACAGGAAGAATGGAGAAGAAAAAGAGAGACGGGGGAAAAAAAAACTGCGCGCAACCGGGCGAACGTGGGCATGAACAAAACGGGGGCACGTGGATCCGATAACCACCCAATACAGAGGACTTGCAAATCCGAAATGGACGAATACGGACGCATGGAGGGCGCGCGCTCGCGCGCGTCCTCGTCCTCCGGGTTAAACCTCGTTTCCGATTGTTCCCGGCTGTATGTCCGGCGAAAACGCGGTGCACAAAAGTCACGTTTTCCCGATCCGCGTTGGACCGCATTTTCATTTGCATTTATACTCGGACGCCGCCGGGCGCGGCCGCGGGCGCGGGCGCGACGACACGCCGGAATTGAATCCACCGTAAAGTCGCGACCCGCACCGCAGCCGAGTGCGTATCAAGCGCCAAATAGCGAACGGGGCAGGAGGGAGGGGGGGGGGCGAGGGAAAAGAGCATATTGTTGCAATCTGCACGAGCGCGGGTTTGCCGATGGAAATTAGGGACTTGGCACTACCGTTTACGAGCTTGCACGAGAAATCCTTGTGGAGCGCGCTTTAAATGCCTGCAGATAAGGTCTAAAATGCCCCGGACCGCAATATGCGCGTTGATTACGGCGTAATAAACGAGGGTGTACCGTATATACCACCGTACGCGTACCACTGCGCGAAATAAAGCGCTGTGTGAGGGACATAAAGGCAATGTTAACATTATTCAAAAGAGCACGGACATTGTTAGCGTTTCCTTTTGAGAAAGGAGAGATCGCATGCTGCAATGTTATTTACCGCGCCAAAAAATCAATTGTGCGCGCCGTACAAGTTGTGTTACGTAGGTAACGCGCGCGCGAGGAAAGTATATAAGTAGACCGGGGAGAGGGGGGGGGGGGCTCTTAAATGTACTTTTAACAAGGCTCTCGCCGGCGTTCCCTTTCCTACCGGAAGAAATCAACAATGTGTTTTGGATAACATTATACTCGTTGAGAGTATAACTCGATCCTCGTTATTCTTCCGCGAGTTTCCGACGGCAAACCTTATAATGCCCGGAGAAAAGTGAATGTCGCATTTCGTTAAGGCCATTCTTCTGTTTCTCGTTTCTTTCTCTCCGCCCGGCGCGCGCGCGCCGCGGCGGCGCCGTCTCAACGCGCGGCTTTCCCTTCAGTTTCCCTGATCCAATTTGAGCACTCTCGAAATTCTACCCTTTCAAGCCCTGACTCTTCGACCGTCTCTCTGCCGCTCTCTCGTAATACCGCTCTGCCTCTCGCGTTAGGGCGTATATCTAGCGCCTTCTCTCTTCCTTATCCTCCTCGCCCCGCCGCCCACTCCGCGTCGCCGCCGTCTCTTTCCCAATTTCTTCGCTCAAATACGCGGAAACCAAACTCGAGGAAACGGTGTTCAAGTCTAACTGAAACTCTATTGAGCAAATGGCGCTCCAAATCCCGGATTCATCGGCACGTGTATTCTTAACACACGCGTTTGGCATTAGACGTGCCTATCCGATCCTCGTCTCGCGTTTATCTCGCGAACGTTTTCCGCACCACATCCTCGCATACAAAACTATTGTGCGGCAGACTAATAAATGTAAAAAGCATGGTTTCGCTGCGACCTGTACGTATAGCTGTTTTTCAGGTACAGATTCATAATTGAAAGGATTTATCACCGTAATATTCCGTCAACTTTAATATCAGCGTCTCGTTCGTATGCGCGAGAACCGTTCCAATCTTTCGTGATTACCTCTTAAAGATCACACTGAGTATTCGGAGGCGAAACGAGGAGACAAGATGTTTCATTAAATCGCCTCGCGAACCTTTCAATCTTCTCGGAAATAAAAGTTTATGACAAGCTCTCCCAAAAGACTACCTAAAAGTTTTCCCTCACTTTTTCGCCTAGCGAGAGCCTCCAGAGAGAGCTCCTCTGCCGGAGGAGAAAGATCCTAACCATCGCTCTTCGCTTCGACATCACCCTTTCGCCTCGCAGACCGAGGAGTCCATCCCTTCGCCCTACGTCTCTATCCCGATCGTGACTCAAACTCCGTTTCGTCGGATGAGCCGCTCGGCCCATAGCGACCGAGCATCCCCGCTCTCTCGTTTGAAGCCCCGAGGAGAACGACCCCTCGAATCACGGAGTCTAGAAGGGGCGGCGGCAAATGTACGAGGGGCTCGGCTTGCGTATATAGCTAACTGTGTGTAAAGGAGTAATGAAGTCGGCGAATCAAGACAGAAATTGAATCCGTTCGATTTTACGCCCTGATTGCCCCCGCATACCGACCCCTCGGGGGCGCGAGATGGATGCTCGCGTGCGTTCTCGCCGAGAAATAAAGTTCCCCGTCGCGGGCGTGTCAAGAAATAAAATCTCGAACATACGCTGTGTTTCTTACGTATCGTAATAGGAATCATAAACGGAGCTTTCTACTGCGTATCGTTCGCGAGGAATCGAGTAAAATAAATATTTGCAGCGAAACGTTCGAAAACTAACAGTTCGTATCAACATTACCTTAATTAAAAAAATATACACTTGTATAATAACAGCTGCTGAAAATATAATTTTATTATTATAATCATAATTTTATTAATAGCATTATAATTATAGCATTAGGACATTATAGCAGAGGAATTTTACTTCGTATTATTATCTTTCTCTTCTCCCTATCTCTTTCCCTCTCTTGCTTTCTCTTTCTCCTCCTAGCTCACATTTGTACAATTTAATTTATTATACTAGTAAAGTTAAGTCTTCGCACTACTGTAAAATAAACTCCTCGCTCCTTCTCTCTCTTCCTCTCGCAAACGAGAGTAGAGAAGAAATGCGCTAATCATCCGGGACACGAAGATACAGCTTGCTCCCTAACTATTTCTTCCTCCCTTTCTCTCACCGACGAATATAATTCTCTCTTTCCACCGCCAGCGCCGCTGCAACGGCGCGAGCTGGCACCCTTGTAGACACAGTACTCGAGACCGCGGATCTTCTCGCCTCGCGAAAACAAACACGGGAACCGCGGATTGTTCTTACCTCGCGAATGCGAATAAACAACGGGCCGGCATGCGACCGGCAAAACCGGCGGCGGGCGGATTGTCGAATCTTGGCACGATTCCTACAGTTGCAGTTTGGCTACGGCTCGGGCTTGCCCTTACCCCGACCGAAGTGTACCGTAAAGAAAGGCGTGCGCGATACAAAAGCGGAATACTCTATTCTCCGTAAAAAAACGCGGAACATCGTGCGGTTACGCTATGTCAGACACCGCGGAAAACGAACGATGTTTCCGCCTCTATTTACAATTTTATTGTTTGCGGACGATAGACCAATTTTTTTTAAACAAATTTAAATTAAATATAAATATAAAGATATATATAGTTAGGCTAAACTAACTGATACTTAAGGTGTCATTCGACGATAATTCGAAATGAAATAAGGTGAATGTGTATAAATTATCGTTAAATATTTTAGTGCGCTGTAAGTACACTTTATGTGTAGAGAAATGTAAGCGCCACAATGCATTACAGAAGTTCTTAAGAAGCTCTATATATCCACATCGATTTATCTTAATTTATTATTCTTACATAGTCTCAAGATTTCTTCGTTAAGGGTTATCACCAACTCTACTTCTTACTCCGGCAAAGTGCGCAATGTATTAAGAGAAGCTTTCACACACGACATCGATTATGTGTCGCGCTTGGTACTTGGTACATAAAAAAAATACAACGTCGGTGAATTTGCGAAACGGGGTAATATAGCACCTAAGGCGCCCGCGGGATTATTAGTCCGAATAGTCCGAGCGTGGCTTAAGTGCTTCCTGAAGAAGTGGGTGTAAAGTTTCGCCTCGGTAACGAGTGGATGATCGATCCCTTCTCGAGGGACGTCGACCTAAAGCTCTCGCCAGATATTTTGTGACGTTCATGTAAACTCGATCGCGAACGTAATACGTCATGTCTGTCTTTACTGTCCAGGACATTACCGCGTCCCCGTGGATTTTCCAGTCTACAAATCATTTCCGGCAGGTTAATAATCTAACTTTTAATAACTTTCGTAAAATGTTTCTTTAAGATTAAATAATCGTTTATCGATAAAATAATTCTTAAATTAAAGACCAATGTCAAGCGTTTATTTGTTAAAGAATTTATTAATAAAATCACGTAATACATATTCATATGTGTCACAATACACCGAATATATCTGTCGCTAGATTTTATATCACATACATTAATATACGTTCAAAAATTTATGATCATTTCTATTTTAAGAATACAAGCTTATTTTACGTATATACTATCTACTGCGTGATATAAAAATATATGCAAAAAGATTACCGTGAAATGTGACGTGTATTGATCGTATTAAAACAGTCGGAACTTTTGACATTTCATGCGAGATATATTTTTAAGAAAATAAATTTACGAAATGAGGACATTGAATGACCTGGAAATGCCTTTCATCCGAGGCATAAATAACCTAAGAATAGGTCGCACTTAGAAATTTACGAACGCAGCGCCGCGGATATTACACCAACACCAAACTCCCAAAATATGAAACGAATTGAATAAAACAAGTGTTGCCGGAAACATCGCATCGGACGGGAAGCATGCTTTATGGAGTAGCATCAAATCACCTGGGCAACAGTCCATTGCCGTAACCACGTCGATAAATCGATAGGGAAGAAGAGTGGGACGGCGGTTTTATCGATACCCGCGGTTTCCGATTTCCATTCGCCACGAGACGCCCCCTTAATCCACGTTCTTCCATCAGCCGAACCACCGACCATGACCTCGAACCCATTTCAATCCCCAACGAGCGAGCAAATAAATTATTTCGATCTCTCTTCTTTCATCCTGAGCCGACGGCGCGTCTTTCCAGGTCACCGGGGAAAAGGAAGAAAAGCTATCTATGTCGATTACTAATCAAAGAGGAGGCTACATCGCGATAAGTAAATATATATCAGGCAGTTTCAACCAAGGCATCCGGCAAATGCTACCTTGTCCAAAAAGAAACCTCCAGATATTATTTATCAATCGAATTTATCACAAAAATCTTGGCAAAAATATTTTCTGATATAATGAGATCGACTTCTTTTCTACTCTCTCTCTCTCTCTTTTCTTATCCTCTTTCTACAAAATATATTAAATTATATATATAACGTATAAATAATACTTATATATTCTTTTGTGTACAAAAGATATTTATTAATAAAAACGTTTTGAGTTAATTTTCATATAAATAATATTCTTCTTTTATAAATAATTGTTCTAAATAATACTTTAAATAACATTGTTTGCACAAATAAAGTTGGTTCACAAAAAATGAGACGCAAAGAGGATGGAAAAGAAAGAAGATTAAAAATATTCCGTATACGGCGTGAGTACAATTCTCGTCTGTTATCAAAACAGAAATGGTAATTCTCATTTAAGACATCGGAGAAAATCGGGGAAAATTTCGGTAAAACATCTCCACCGGAGAAATAATTTCTAAGTATACACACACCTCTAATCCCAGACGTAAGAGGCTTACGCTAAGCCAAAGGGCATCGCTCTGCCGAGAGTGACAGATTTAATTAGCCAGGCGACGTTACTTGAAAAATCGCAAGGTCGACAGATCATCAGAGAGCGGAATGGCAGGATCCCCCGTTCAGAAGGGTGTGTGTTAGCCTCGACGACACACCCCCGCGGGGCGACGCGCGACGAGGGCTGACAAGACACGGGCGCGCAGCACCGACCTAGGGAAAGGTCGTGTTTTCGCTGCAGCTGGCTTTAATGAGGCGGGCGAGAACGTCTCGTGTATGTAGCACCGCCAAGATCTAAGTACCGCAGGTAGAGAGGTGGGTGTAGCGTAGAGTATCTGCGAGGTAGATATAGGGCTGGAGTGCACAACCCCTGTTTATAGTAGGGATAGATGTCCCTGATACGCGAGCGCCGGCTTGCGTTGCGCTCGGAGGCAGCTATCATCTACCGCCATCAAAACGACGACACCTCGTTCATGCTCCCGGCGCTCCCGGCAGCCCGGGATAAATTCAGCGGGCGAATAACAATATGTCCAACGGGTAAACGATGAGAAAGTGGAAAAACTAACGCTAAAAAGAAGATGATAGATGCCTGCCACGGAAGGACCATCGTTCATCTCAGGGTAAGAGTGCAGTGATAAGAACAGTGATCAAGAGAGCAGTGACAAAACGCCGAGCTTCGGAACTAATAACATTAATTGATCGTTCATTAAAAACTGTATGTGTCGATACCAGCTAAGCGTCTATGGACAAAATCACCTAAAAAAGAACTGCTTAAAAATAGTTTACAAAAATAATCAATATAATAAATTTTTACATCAAAAAAATGAAATATTATTCAAATAGTCTCAAAATAATTAATTTGAAACTTAAATCAATGATACTTAAATATTAAATACTACTAAGTCAAATATTAAATATAAGAGTCTTTGTTTTACGTTCGATTTGATCATTTTTCTAATTCATAAAGATTAACTGATTCTTCTCTCATACATATTTAGTAAACCAAATCGACTCAAAGTATAACTATGATAATACTGTGTGAAAAGCCTCGTATGAAGTATATCGACTAAGATGCACGATAAGATGCATTTAGAAACATATACGGTGTCCCAGATCTGTCACGACTCACTTCATCTATCTCTTATTTATTGAATTCTGATAACAATTGATTTCTCGTTTTAAAAATAAATTAAATAACAATTTTTAAACTATAGAAAATTGAAGTTCTAAAAATTGAATAAATTAAGTGTCAAAGATAAGATTTCTCTTATTCGTTTTATTTAAATTCGCTAATTAATTTTAAGTTGGTAGATATTTAAGACACTTAAAGTCAAAAATTAAAAAATTGAGGGATGACATGACATCTAAGTTCTCATTAAGAAAAGATCAGGAAATATCCGTCCATACGAAAAGAGTAGCTAGTTTTCGAGTACCCTGTATATGAAGGTCTCTACAGTTTGGTTTTAATGAGGCAGACGATGACGTCGCATGTAGCAGCTAAGCCCTAAGTGCCCTGGAGGAGATGATGTTTGCATCTCTCTATAGGCCATGTACCTTCAAGAAGGATTGGCATACAGAGAGCATAAGGTACATACAATATGTAAGAGATATATTAGATATAACGCACAGTTATACAGATTATTATGTCTGATAGGAATAACTATCATCCAATCAAAGTAACAATTATCGATTTAATAACACAGTATTCCGCGTTATAAAAGTTTAATAGTCCCAATACTTTAGTAAGTTCAATAGTTTGAAAAATCAATCAAATAATAAATTGTTATCAATATTTTTTTCATATAAAACACGTTGTTAAAAATTAATCCATAACATCGTCCAATTAGTGTAATACATTACAATAACGATATACAATAATGTCACAAAATTTTACCATTTTTCGATTACCATTTTTCTAACAATCACGAATCTCTTATTGAACAAACTTGTATTCTACGTACATTATCCGCTCTAAAACGTTAACTTAAAGCGAACAAATATTAATCTACAAGATACAATTTGTTGCAGAAATTGCCACGTCCGTATTTCGTTCGAAGAAGCTAAAAACTGAAACGTCGCGACGAATCTCAAGAGATCTCGACGTCTTTGGTCGTCAACAATTTCAAGACACAAGAATACGGAGTTTGCAGATGCCGGTTGTATTTCCGATGTGCAACCGGTTTAATGAGGGCGGCCACGGAAAGGGTCGCCTTAGGGGCGCCGCTACCTAAGCGCGAGGGAGGTGGCCAAGAAGGTGAGATACGGAGATAAACAGCGTCGCTTGTTTCAACGAGGACGGACGCGAGCGACCGAGGGGGTGGGTCGAGAAGGCAGTGGATAGGGTCGTGCGCTTAAGGGAACTCGAACTGTCGAGCAAACGGCTCCGCCATCGTTCCCATTTCAAGTCTGCGCAAAGCGCTCAAATGAGCTGCTATTAATACTACGGGGGATTCATGGCCCCGCAGACGTACAGACGTTATGCGGGCATTTATTTCTTTCCCCGAATCCGTTGTACCGATGTCTAGTACATATTAACGTGGAGCGTTGATGTATGCATATCTCCTAGGCGAGCGATTTAATACGAGAAACTTTTTGTAAAAAAAGATTTTGTAATTTAATTAGATGACAAAAATTTAGAATGGTGACATAGTTACGAAAATGTTTAATATTAGAAGTAATACTTCTTTCTTTGCGGAAAAAAAATCAATCTGTTTTTTTTTCTTGTCCCTTCCGATAAAAATTTTCGCTAAGAGAAGATCAACTCCACATTGCTGATCTAATCCGCCTTGTTCCGATGCCAATTCTGCAGAGATAAACGTGGTGCAATCTGCGCGAAAAGAGCTCAACCCGCACAGTAGAATCCATTTGCAATTCCGATGTAGCACTAGAAACCGAATAAAATTAGATTCAATCAATACACACCGACTGCGGCGCCTCACCTCAATACGTGCATTCCAACGCAACGATATTTCCCCCACGAGATGAAAGAAAGGCACGCGGGTGTATATGTGTATACATTTATATATATATATATATATATATATATATATATATAAATGTATATGTATATATATATATATATATATAGAGTGATGTCTTAAACGTATAGTTACATCTTTTATACATATATATATATATATATATATATATATATATAAAATAGAAAAGAAAAAGAAACAAAGAGAAATATCAGGAATCGGTTTATTTTACGAAGTTTCACGCGGGAAAAGGAGTGAGTTATCTTCTGATAGATTTCCCTTTTAGCAACTTTTGTCTTTTAGTCTAGAAACGGACGCAGCTTTCGAGCTGCTATCGTCCTGACGGCGCGGCTCTACATACAAGACATCTCCATTTAGATGCCACCCCCCTGTACTATCGCCCGTCTCTCACCCGCCAACCCCCCTCGTCACAAGTTCAGCCGATCCTCTCGCGCTCCGGTATCCTCCGCGAAGCGTGCAGCCGGCAAACGTTTTTCTCCTTTTTATACCATCCCGCCCAGCCTCTCCTCCTTTCCCTCCTGTCCCGTCATCCGACCTACCCTCATTTTCTTTTTCCCCTTTCAGCGAGACGCCGTCACGACGAATGTCACATCTGCCGTTTCATATTCGTCTACGGCCACGGTATTCAGTCCTGTGGTGATGTATATGTATCACCGGGGGTTTCTCAACGGATGCGCAAACATTATTTGGATAACAGATAAAAAGTTTATCACGACGTCTTTTAAAGTAGTCACAGAAGGAAACTTTGAAGTGCAATTTTTGATGAAGGAAGTACTGCTTGACGCTCGTGCCTGCGATTCGCAAAAAATCTCTCGCTCACGATGAATTAACTGTTTGCGTTTTAGCAGGAGTGACAGTTATGTTAGAATTTTTTATTAAGAAAAGAAGCGACGCGAATATAGTGAACGCGCGATTATTTCAGTTCAGGATATTAGTGCATCTTAAGATCTACAAAACAACGCGGATATTTATTAAAAAACAAATAGACTGAATCGAGTCGAATAGTCACCTCATAATTTCTTCTTGAGTTTCTATTCTGGGACTCTTTTCACAATGCAGGATGGAAGATGTGATGTCGCGGGAGAAAACAAAGTCGTGGCAGGCACGAAGATCAACGGCGCGAAGCGGATCAAGACATGACGGTTTTCTTCGATAATAACAAAGTTATCGCATGCTCGCACACAATTTTTGGTATAACACCACGCAACGCTATAGCGTCGACAATGATTCGATTTTTGGATTATGGAACCGAAGTTTTCACGCCGAACGTGGAGCAGCGAGTGTTGCGTCGAATATTCGATCGCGAGAACATTCGATACGTACATTTGCAAAGAATATATCGCGCGTCTTGTAAGTTCGAGCTCTCTCGAACAGATTGGAAATATATCAAAGCAATAAAAAATTAGGCATTGATGTAAATGAATTGAAAATAGGTATTCGGATATGATACCTATTGCTTTGCCTGTGCATTTACTGATACTAATGAGCAATATTTAATGAGAAACAAAGAAACAACGAAACAATGTAATGAATGTAATAAATTATAATATAAAAACTGTTATTACATATAAAATTATAATAATTACGGAGAGCTTTATTAACGTTGACGGTCTAATTTCGTTAATGCGGCAATTACCGATCTTGGTTACATTATTTAATATAAAAACATGCGTACGAGTATTTGTGTTTTTCATACTACTTGCCATTCCACATTTAGTAGGGCACTAAAGAACAGAGGAAATGCACGTACATACATGAATTATGCATGTAAAAGTAACTAGCCTGAACATTTGCTTTCCCTGTTTTAGTCACTTCGGATTTTGCCTCATTTATTTACACCACATTTAAATCTGGTTTAAGTCGCAACGTTTATTATCGGAAGCGAGAGGAGGAGAGAGATAAAGAGAAAGAGGGACAGAAAAAAGGAGAGAGAGAGAGAGAGAGAGAGAGAAGAGGAAGATAAAAAAAAAGAGAGTCGGCCGATTGTTTCCACCGAAATCCTGCGCTCCGCATGGCATTTATACCAGGCGACAGAATCAACGATGTGACTACAGCTCGCGAAAGAGTTCGATATCCTCCGGCGGTAGGGTATCGATTTCCGTGGGATAGGTCACGGCGCTACGGCATACACACATGACGGAATCGCGGCAGAGGCAGCGAACTGGGGGAGGAGGGAAAAAAAAACCGATCGATGTACGAGCGATCAGAAGTGGCTCGCGAGCCGGAATAAAGGCGCGAGAAAGAACTAGTTGGAGTAAAGAGAGTGAAAAAGAGGCGCGAAGGAGAGGAAAAGTGAGAGGAGGAATGTGTACACACGTTGTGAATGGCCGCGATCGATCTTAAGTATAGGAGTAATACTTATCGCGTCCCCGCGAGAGAATGCAATAAATAGCGGCGCCCGGGACACGGGTGGCGGGGCGGTTGAAATACTATACTCGGCGGTATAAGTCGGTTACTCGTGCCGCACACGTACATCTCACGCTGCTGAAGTGTCTTTATGCGAAAAGTTGGGCGACGTAAAGAAATGTGTAGCGCGCGGTTTTGAAACCGAACGCGCTCGACGCATCGGGTGTCGATTCGTTCAATTTTGTACAATTCTTTCACCAATATCGATTATAGTTGAACGATAATTATATATCATCGCTTGTATTTTCAACAAGATAAACGATATAAATAAATTGTTATATTTATCATCAAATTAATTATTGTATGTAAATGATAATTAATCGGTGATAACTCTCGTTGATAATAATTGTCGTTTGTTGTGTAATAGCACCGCTTACATGACCGAATATTATTAAGTAATATTGACGGTCTGTACTGCGTTATCAGGATTAGTTGCCGCTTTGAGTTCAGCAATATGGAACAAGACGAGCGACGTGGCAATATAGAGGCAAGATGAGCGACAAGGCAACATCCTGCTGCAGTATATAGCTAAGTTGGGTTAATTAACATTCGTGCGGATATCAAGCGTCTCATAGTCAAGCCTGGACTTAACAATATTGCTTATTGATTATACGACAACGCGCGAAATCGTATAAAACTGCAAATATAAACATCTAACCTTTTAATGTAATCTAGATATTTATTAAATTATTTATTTGGCATATTAGAGTTAGTTTAATATCTAAAAAGCCAATTTTATTTAAAAATAACTTCAATTTCTGTGAAACTGAATAATTCTAAAGTCTCATCAAATTGAAAATCTAGAGCTTTAAGTACTAGTTATCGCACAGTATAATCAGACATTGCGCAATTAAACGTTGGATTGGATAAGAATCTTTCATCTCTTCTGACGAAAATTTTCGTGTAGAAAGATGTTATTTTATCGATCGAACGTGGCGAGTCATAAAGAACTTTGATTTAGCTCGTTCAGGTAATGTGCCTGAAGGGAACTTTGACCATCTAAGGGCTCGCGTGCGAGTTATCGGAGAAGCCTAGCGGTCAGGCCAAATAATAAATTATAAATAAAAAACTGTTTTACATAGCTGACGTTACGGCGAACGAGGCATAGCGTCGAAAGTACAAAGCCCATTTTTTTTAAATAGACGAAGGCTGATTATTTAGATGCACTATTATTATTCATGTTATTATGCAAGTTTTCCAGAAATTGGTCTATTGCTCCGTTTTTTACAGTGTTTATATTTTATGTTTATATAATAAACAATATTTGTTATCTAAAAATAAAAAATTAATTTTTCTTCGATAATTTAATTTTGTCCTTTTGCAGAAGATTTTCTCCGGATTTTGCGGCAAAGAATTTTTTGACTTTGATCAAAATATCAATTCTGATTATTTTTGTTGAATTTGTCGTTTAAAAATCATTTAGTCTTCAATTCCCTGCGCGTTTTAGGGGGCGAGCTTTAAGCACTTTTACCGCGAACTATTCGTTCCATGGACGTTCAAAAGCTCCCAACAGCGAGGCGAAAGCTGGATCGAAATAAATGGCAGAGTCCGCAATAAAACCAAGTAAACCGCTGGTGCATACCGGTGCTTTTTTCACTACAAGATACCAGGATTCGTTCGTAAATTTTTACTTCCCGCGCTTTCCGATTAAAATTGATTTTTCCAACAAAAAGATCGGCGAAAAGAATACCGGTATCCTCTTTTTAAAAAAAAATTATATCTTTGATAAAGACGAAGGGAGATAGAGCGAGTAAAGCTATCCTTCCTGTAACAATTCAAACGTAAATAGAATGATCAATCATGCACTTAAGCATTTAAAAAACGTATGTGCATATCATAGATGCATATCGAATAAGCTTTCAAATAACTACAGGTAAGCGATATAGGGGACTTCTTGTAATTGCATATGCATTCAGATAATGATAATGTATACTGTATCCTTACTCTAATATAGTGCTTACTCTCTCGTATTTTTATGCAATACGAGAATGCTTAATTCTCCGCAAATTTCTCTCATTTTCGCGTAGAATAAAATGCAGTGAATAGGAAAACGGGGGTCTCTGGCAAAAACATAATTATTTCAAACTACGAGATACTACGTTTCAGCAAAGCGGAATAAAAATGCCCGGGGCTAAAATGAAATATCTCATTTTGAATTATTAATTCTCTTACTAGGGAGAAAACTGTCTGTCGTTATTAACCACCGGTACGCTATTCAACCAATGTCACGACCGGTGCACGCTGTATTTTCCTTGAACGCGTTAACATATTATACAACGCGCACCTTGCCCGATTACAGCTTATCGTTTCAAATCGTGAAATTTCAGATCGTTTAGTCTGCAGTCGAATCAGCTTTTGATTACTGAGTACTAAATGCAATATGCAATAAATGCAGTGCGATATTTGTGATCGTTATATACAAGCAATATCTTAAATACAACGTATACCTTCATATAATGTACTACTTGTTCAACAATCGTGAATAAAATATTCGATTCTCACAAGCGCGCGGTCTACGACACTACGAAGCTGAATAACTCTCACAGAAGTTTGCGACAGAACTTTGCCACTTTCTTCCGTGCTCCGCCACTCTCTCCTGTACGTTTGCTTTTGAAGATTAAAAATGCTTCGCTTGTCCGAAGATGCCCTTTGCCTCGAGGACCAGCAGACAACCGGGAAATATATTCCCGGCGACTTTCAGTCTTTTTCACTTGCTATTTTTCCTTCCTATTCCCTCGCAACCGTCTACTCTCGTTGGTTTCTCGCAAAAATTTTCTTGCGATCCAACAAAAAAGCTCAAGAATTATGACAAGTATACCGTTCACGACACGCTGTTAAAAATAAAGAAAAGGATCGAGCCATTTTTATTTCATGATTATTTCATAATTATTTCATGAAGCGATATTCTTTCCAGTATGACGATCTGAAACGCAGCCCCAAGGCAACGAGGAATTTTTTTACATTTACAAGCACTCGCGAGAGTTTGATTCTGCTTATATCCGGAGTTATTTCGTAATTTGCTAACGTGTTACGGAAATTCGTTTCATATCCGTGGCAATGAAGTAACCGGAAAATGTATTTTCACCGGTTCCGACAACATTCAAAGGTATTATAACAGGTGAAATAGCTTTTGATTTTATTTCACTCCTCGAGTTGATCGACAAGCAAAGTTTCAGAAATTGGTTGCTAGACAACCAATTTCAGTATTTAATGAAAAATCCATTAATAAAGAGAATTTAATTAAAATAATATCAAAAACTTACATATTATTAAATACATATTACTGTACATTCAGTAATTTGCTGGCTCCTTCGAATATGTTATACGTTATTTTTGTGACGAATGAGAGGAAAAGCTCTATTAAAGAAATTCCGCTATCAAAGCCATTTATTGTTATTTCATGCACAACGCTTGTTCCAGGATGACACTTTTAATCATATAAAAATATTCAGTAACACATGACTATTTTACGATTGTGTGGCGGCGGGAAAAAATAAATGGCCGTGCAATAAAGTTCGTCGGACGTGTTTCCGGAATACGGAAAATCACGTTTGAGACACGGACTGTGAAACATCCCATAGAATAGCACGCGATTAGCGGCATAAACTATCCGCACGCTGTGCAAACGACGGAAATCGAGTACAAATTTATCTCTAATTGATAGCCGTCAAACGGAATTCGGAATGTGATAAATTATAGAGATATCCTCGTTTAGTACTATGTATTTCCACTACTTTATATAATGTAACTAATGTCTTTAATACATATTGATTTAATCGTGATAATTTAGATGCTTAACATTGAGTTCTCTAAGATAAACCAATCTTTATAGAATTAAATAATTTCATAAACATGGATTTCAGTTAACCCGTACAGATTAATTTGAATCGATGAATATGAAATTGTATTTAACGAGGAAATATTACGCGAGATCTAGTTTTATTACATTCATTATATTTAATTTATTAGTTTTGTTATATTTGGAAGTTTTAATGTTAGTTTTAATATTTAGAGTAAACACATATTTACCATAAAAAATTTTTAAAACTATTAAAAATTTTAAGATGCCAAAGTGATGATAAGAAGTATTGTGTAACTTTAAAAATCTCGAAAAGTTTTCGATAAAAATTTCGCTTCTTTTTGAGAAACTGATCGAACGATCCATAAACTGCATAACGATAGTCTTGCATAAACTTTCAAGGCTGGATATGAGGTCATGGAAAGGGTTAAAACCCTAAACTAAACGCACGGCATCTCGACTTTTCATTACACCAAGCCCCGTATTCGTCGATGTGTCGGCCGAAGGACGATCCGCGGCAACTCAATTTCGCTCTGACGGACAGACACGCGTCTCGCAAAGTTGAAGACTTAATAAAAGGTTTCTCCTCGGCGATAGTCGCCTCGGGGTGTAGGCGAACACCGCGAACACAACGACGAAGCGAATAGGGCGGATATACGTGGTATCATCGGTGCGTGATCTCTTCGAGAAATATTATCGATTCAAAAAGTGTTACACGCACAAGGCAAGACTCTCTGGCAGAGTGTTAAGCAGAGAAGAACGGGTGTTTGAAACTCGTGTCGGAAATAATAACAGGAATTTTATTGGAATTAACTTGTTATATCGTACATATTAAACTAATCTTATATATTAATTGGATGAGAAAAAGAAAGAAAAGGAGCAGAAAAGAAAGAATGCTACCCTCTTGTCGATCAATTGAATGAATTTTTAGAGTTACAATTTAAGCTATTATACATATAACAAACACATAATTGAATTTTAACTCCATGTATCTGTATAGTACGTATTAAAATATTGTTTATAATAATAACATAATAAAATAACATTTAAAAGACATTGCAGTAAAAATATTACAGAAAAATATTTAAAAATTTTGCAATGAAAATTTACTTTTATTTTCGTTAAAATAAGTGCAACGAAAGGATGTGAAGATCTAAAAAAATATAGAAAAGGAAACTACACGAGCAGGAAACTGAGAAAAGTTTGCATATCTCTGTCCGAACGATTTGCAATCTGTCCAAACGTTCCGCAGGGACAACCTTCATGAATTTTGATGCGGGAAAGATTTCCGGAAATTCGTCGGGCGGACCGAATCTCGGCTAAAATCGAGCGGGAATTTACATGAACGAACGATTTACGCAAGTGACGTACACACGCAAGCGGGGATCAACGTAAGAGAGGTAAAATTTCCGCAGTGCGAAACTTTCGCGGCTTGCGATCCGCGGCGTCATCGCGAATCAACGTGTATCACGTGCCGCAATAATTTCTGTAATTACACCACTTTCTACCCCGTCGCCCATTTTTCACACCGCAATTTAAAAGTCGATCTGCGAGGCAGCGACAGACGTGATGGACGGGCACGTGTTTTCTGCCCGAGACTGAAGACTTAATAAAGCCTTCCCTATAATGGCAGTCAAAAGGCTGAGGACAAGGTATAGAAAAGCATTGTGGAGGAGAGAATAGGCGAGCGAGGTATTTCTAATAATCTTTAATCCCCTTCGCGCTGTGAAATAAGCTCCGAGCAATTGCATTCAATGGCAAATAATAAATAAAAATAAAATGTGTCAGATATCTCATTTCTATTTCAATCTTTCTGCCTAATAAACTGTCTGTCAATATTATTAAATTATTATTCTGTCAGGTTGCACCATTTTAGAAAATTCAATAAGTACTACTTACAAATATACAGTTTAAAAAATATTGCACATTCGGCAACATACTCCAATTAAATGAGATTCATGCTAATACTATAGCTGACAAATGTAAATACAAAAACAATATAAATATATCACATTCTTTACAAAAATAAGATTTTCACAATGTCTTTATAATATGTAATTTAATTAGCTTTGGAAAATGTAGAATTTTCGCGTGCTATGCGAGCATGCGAAAAGCCAAGTCCAGCTAACGCGATTTTTTTTTTTTTTTGAAACTATAGAATACGGTAGAAATATCGATCCGGTCGCGAGAGCTGTGTTTTACGATTGCGTGAAACGTACAAAAGGCAGCATGAAAGCGGATGATAAAACGGCACGTTATCCTCGCGGGGGAAAGCGCAGGGGCGATACGCGCGTCGCGTGTGCAGCTGATAGAATTAGCGAAGGCGAGTGTGTTCCTTAGCTCTCGCGCGCCGCCGTCGCCGCCGCCGCCGCCGCGTCGTAGGCGGATACTTAATGCCGTGCGTTAAACCGCCGCCGCCGCGCCTCATGAGAGAGGGTGACTCGACCTATGTGGAATCACTGGCGAAACGAGTTTGAAAGTCTTTACGAGCTTTCGGTGCATCGAACGACGAGCGCGCAGTAAGTATATGTAAGATAGCAGACTCGGTCGAGTTGTAACGGCCACAGCCGAGATTTCGATCTCGTTCGCCGAGCGACTTTGAGAGAGAAAGAGAGAGAGAATTACAGGCTTGAAAAAAATATCTTCTTCCTGGTTAAATTCCTGGCTAAAGCGACTCCGGCGGAGTCACGTTTTATATCAAATATCTAACACAATTCTTCTAACATCTCAATAAAAAATAAAATAGATAACAGTGTATAATTGACTTTAAAAAATACGTATCATTGAAATATATAGGAGCAATAATTTTAGCTTCATTTCCGATTAAAATTGGAAAATTTAAATGTGTAAAAACGCTTCTCGGCATATCATGACGTTGGAATCGATATTGTTGCGACCGACCTATCTTCTTCGAGCATGTTTCAAATATTTAAACAGGTCCAATGACATTGTGTGCGTTTATAGATTTCCATTAGAAAACTACACATCTGGTTTTCTATCTCGGTCGTTCAGATAAAAGAACGTACGTTCATACGATCTTCTCACTAATTGAAATCTAAACATTGGAAGAACTGATTAATGCTGACGATAATTGCACTCGTTAAAGAGAAAAGTATAGCGTTATATAGCACGCTGTGAAACAGTTCTCAACTAGTTTTATGTCATGAAACAGAGTCGAGTCTAAATTGTCCGACAGCTACGGTCCGAATCCCCTTCGAGCGATCGCGAGAGAATGCGCGCGATTCCGGGGGTTTAAATAATAAAGATCCTTCGAAAAAATTGCGCACATTAAACACCGCATCGCTTCGTACCTTGCAGCTCCGGGATTTCCCAAGGCATTTGCTTTTTCGCGCAAAATCGACGTCAGTCGAAACGTTAGTTCGACAACGCGGCGCGACTCACGCGCTTGTACCTCGCGCGCGCTCGATATATATTCCGCGTGCTGTTTTTATAATTGATATCGCGTGATGCGATCTGCTCGAGCATGCACTCAATGTAATGCAAATCTCGTGAAATTTCCATTCCGTAATAATTCATTCTGTGCCGCGTAGCAAATGTTTTTCAAACCAGTTGCTCTCTATCTCGAATAGGATAATATTCGATGGAATATCAGCGACAAAGAAGGGGAGGTGGCGAGTATCATCTCGTCTGTGCTGTGCCTCGTTGCGATTTATCGTTATGCCCTGCGCTGCTTCTGATTGCGCTTTATATTATTGCGTTCCACATAACGTATTTCGCAGCCGCGGACGCGGCGTTTCTATAACAACGGAGACGACTTGCTGCAGCGTCGGCGTTCACCTTTAACGAAGAACGATCGTGGTAACAATATCATATTGACATGTATATGAAATGTTCCGTATTATTATTAGCACGTATTTTTAATTATAATTTCCTCCACATAAATAAAATTAATTTTCCATCGGTAAAAATATTTAAAAAATCTAATTAAACGTGTATTTTTAATTCTCGTTAATATCAATTTTTAATATTCTATAACCATTTAATTATATCGTTCAATATTTGAATTTATATTCAATGTCTTTTTTATTTTTTTATAAGGATAAGAAAGAATATATCTTAATAATAATATAAAATCGAAGCGTTAACCTCTTCTTGGTAAATTAAATCTTAAACATTCTCTCAAAACGTACAAAGATGCATTTGGCAAGTTTAGCAAACTCCGTTTCTACGAATTAGTATAGTCTTGATGAATGAAAATGATAACCAAAATAATCGTGGTTTCCGTTTGTGAAGGAAGAAGAGCGGGAGAGCGGGACCCCGTCAGATCATTAAGAGAAATCCTTTCAGTAACAAAATTCAAGAACGTGCACGCGGGCAAAGCGAGGATCTCACTACGGCCGTTCGTGGAAAATAGATCCCGTGTCCTGTATCCTACTTGGGTCTCGGGCTCTCGCCATTACTCTCTCGCTCGCTATTCGCGCTCGGTGACGTGGAAACGCCTCACGAAGAGCCTCCCGTGCGGGACTACGAAATTGCTTTACCGCCCTCGCGCGGGGTCTTTAATTTGGTTTACTATCGGCTTCGACTCTCTCTTTCCCTCTCCCTTTCTCTCTCTCTCTCTCCCTCGCTCTCGATCTCGCTATGCGCGGGGGACAAACTTTACCGTCACCTTTTTCGCCAGAGATCTGTCGTTCAGCGAGGCACGCGAAATTCGCCGCAAACAAGCTTCTGTTCTCATTAGACGCGAATTATTCACGGAAACGAGAAGCATTCCGTAGATTTGCGAAAACAATGAGAGATATTTAGATAAACGCACGACGACGTCTATAATATTATTCCTTTAATAAATTTTATCTCAATATTCTCACTAAAATATACGTTTCAAATTTTTACAAATAACAGAGAAAACTGTCGAGAAAAATATTGGAATATTAGAATAGATTGCTTTAATTCAGATATAATTGATAAATAATTGCATCTCCTAGATATACTTTTCACGTCAATGACAATAATTTCATAATTATAAAATTTGCAAGATCCTTTCGGCATCTTTTAATGTCCACTTTAGCGTTCTCATGTGCAAACGCTATTCACGTAGTTCACAAACCGAAAAAGAGGATTTGGATGCTCTCTTCGAATGCCACCGCGCGATCAAGTTCGGATAAATCGCAGTTCTATTTGCGAGCGGACGTGTTGCCTTCTCTTCCACGGTCGAAGATCCGCCTGGCTTCTTTGTCTGGCTGCAGGAGCAGGATAGCTTATATCGGGGGAAGTCTCGCCTTGCGGAATTATCGGCGATGAAAGGAAGAGGAAGGAACTCGTTGGACTTGTCCGCGGCTGTTTCGCGAACGACGAAAAGTCGCCGCCGTGATTTTACACGAGGTAATCTCCTTTCTTTCCCCAACTCTTCTCTCCCCCCCTCTTCCTCCCTACCCCTCTCGCCGCCCTCCGCGCCTTCCACTATCATCGTCCCGACAATCTCCTCCTTCGCTCCGCTCCGAGAAAGGACGAAGATTGGTTCCACCGACCCCGAGCCAGAAGTTCGCGCAGTCTCGATCGACTCTCCTCTTCTGGTACCGTCGTTGATCGTACAATGCGGTATAAAAGGACTCTTCGAGTGACCCGCTCGGTCGTTTCGCCCGACAATACCGTTCCGAGCGACTGACGGGCACTATTTTCGGGCCCGACGATGAGCCATGAAAGTCGGGCGGTAAAGTCGGGGGGAATCTCGTGAAATATTCACGCGCGCATAGCGGAAGAGGTATGAAATTTTTCTGATAGCCGTCGGACTCGTCAGTGCGAACGTACAAAGCCCCACAAAGATTACAATTCCCGACATTAGAAAAGTATAGTGCAGCGCGCGTCACAATGTACTAAAAATTCCTTTGTCCGAAATGTGTCACCGGCCCGGGAATATCGCTTCGCCGAAATGCAAGAGGGAGGGAGGGGGGACCAAAGCGACGGATGGAGCGCAAAAGTCGGAAAAATCACGATCCCCGCTGTGACAAAAGCGAGTCAGCGCAGTGAAATTTCATTATCCCGAAATGTACCCGCTCCACACGGATATTATTCTTTTCATATATATTTCGGTTCCCAGATTTTATTTCACGCTTTTTTTCCCCCCCCCCGAATTCCGCGCGCCCGCCCGCGCGAAGTACATATATATCGAGGAAATAATTTTTCGGACGTGATCAACGTATTTACGCGCGCTTTCCCGACTTCACGATCTCTTTTTACGGTACTTTAACGCGCCGGAAATTCGTGCGTCGCGCCCGGTTTCCCCGTCATCGATGCGCCAGTTTCGAAATCACGCTACGGCCGTAATAAACTGCCGGCTCGCGCGGCTCGTTTCGATCCCTGAAAAATTGCCGTCCGGCCACCCTACCAAGTTAGTGCGCTCGCGGGAGCGCTCAACGCGGGTAAAAAAATCCGAAATTGCGCGCGGCGAAAAAAAAAAGATAATTTATTTCATACGACCGCGGTGCGGCGATGCGAAAGACTTGTGCGCGAAAACTGCGATTCGATTGTAATTGGCGATATTTTATTGCTGACGTTAGCGACAACCAAAAACAATTCATCTTCATCCTCCGTTTAGGGCGTGCTAATAACGCGCGTAGTAACGAATAATTGTCTAAATTTTTATTTTAATATTAAAAATAAAATTATATTCGCGAATTATTTTATTGCAGACTTATTAATCATGTTTGTTAAATCAGATTTTACCAAAAATAACAAAATACCATGCAAATTACTTTGTGTTCAGATTATCGCTATCTCGCATTGAAATAAAAAAATGTTCGAAAATTTATGACAGTGCAAGTTAAATCTTACAACCTTAGAATCTTAGAAAAGAAATCAAGTATTAGATAGATAAATCAAGATAAATCAAGTATAGAGAATTATATTTAACTAACAGCGACATATAAAGGTTGTATTTTCTATAATATTAACAAAGTAAATCTTAAGTATAATATTGGATAAAATGAGAGATATCTGCAGTGCAGATGTAAGTGGATTAAAAGCTAAAAAAGTGTTGATGCGTGAAGTGTTGATTATCCTTTAATACCGGATTAGATACATCAATGAGAATCGAATCTGAACATTCTGACTCTATTCTGCGGTTGGCCGAGATAATGAATGTAAATACAGTTCTGCTCGCGTAATCGTGAGATAATAAACCGATCGTGATACGGCGGATATACTTCACCAGAACGCTGGTAAATTACATGATATGTCATGATAAATCAAGATAAATATATTTGCCGCGGCAAATATATATAAAGTATAAAAAACCCATGTTCTTTCCAACAAAAACAAATACTGAAATCGATAATAGATAATTTTACGTGATTATTGTAAAACACTTTTATTAAATCCTTGCGTTCTTCTTTTTGTTTATATGTATAATCGCATGAAAAGAGCGATTTTGCTGAATATTGCAGAACTGAAAATGATTTTTGGACCATCAAAATAATTTTATTAGAAATTCAAACTGGTTGCTAGAATATCAAAACGTTTTACAGCAGTGCTCATCATTTTCGAGTTTCTCACTATTTTGATGTCCAATAAAATTATTTACAAATCTATATCCAGTAAAATTTTTAGACAAAGCAAAATTGTTCTTTTTTGCGTAATAAAGTAGAGGAAAAAGATGGATAAACGACTTTTTTTTAATCAATAAGGAACTATATCAATATTTTTAAGATAGAATGTTATTTATAACAATTAGCCATGTATTTTTTTAAATCTATACACGTCTGGAAGTATAGAGCGAACTTTTTCAGCAATTTGACTATTAACAGCAGGCATCTAATAAGATGCAACGTTCACTAAAAATATTTGTATGGCCGGGGCGCAAAAGAGGAATTCACGATTCACAAACACTCGACTTTAGCATGTGAAATATCGATGCGAACCGGGCCGGGATGTCGGGTCAAAATGCCGGAGTCTTGGCCCCGAAAGGTTAATGGCGCGACGACACGAGACACGTGCATGTGGTCGTACAATGCACCTCGTATGCATTGGAAGGGATTTTCGTGTTGTACGTAATTGTTGCGTCCCAATATAAACGACGAGAGTTAAAATAGAGTTTGGGCCAAACAGATCCAAATAATCGTAAATGGCGTATTTGACCGGCGATTCTACAAGCTAAGGTAGAATCGATCCTTATCCTTTTACAATTAACTGTTTCGTATAAGCATGGACTTTGATAGTACAGGAAAGCTTTAAGAAGATAGCCAGAAGCCAAGTCCAAACAAGTTTACCAAGTCAAGTTCAAAGGCAGTATTATCCCTTAGTACACACGATTGGATCATTCGTGTCCTTTTAGTACACACAATTGGGTCATTTATGTCGGCTGTAATTTAGTTATATTTATTTTTATTTATTATACATGATGTTTTAAAATATAATCTTGCAAATAATTTCTAAGTTCTAATTTCTATGTTGACAAGTATACCTATGTAAGAATCACTTAATAATTTTTGCATATTTGTAAAAGTGAAAATTCATCCAGACACGAACGACCGATCGTGTGTAGTAAAAGGACCCGAAAATCATCGTGTGTACTAAAAAAATCGTGTGTAACTAAAAAAAAAGAATATACCAAATCTTTTGAAAAAATATAAAATACTATATGCGTTTTAATAGCCATATGTGATATAAACGTTCTCCTGACTTAACGCTTTGAATAAACTCCTATATTAAAGTCACTCCAGGAAGGATTAGAATCATTAGGAGAAATTTTACGAGCCAAGAACGGCCGACGTGGTTTATGATAATAGCGAGGAAAACAAAACACGAGACACGAGCCTGAAGATAGACGAGCCGAGCTCTCAAGGAAGTCGGCCCGTCGATTCTTTCCGTGTCGGTTGCTCCTTGAATCACTCGCGCCGCATTCTGTGTAGGTTGCATTCACACGAGGGAGGATGAGGTAGGCTGAGTGGAGACGATAAATGGGACGCGCTATTCGCCAGACACGCGCGTCTATTTGATCAGGCGGAGCAAACACGACATTTTCCCACGTACAGATATACGTATTCCTCGAATTCCACCAAATCCGGTATATACGTATTTACAGGTGAGCATTATAATTAATTCGATTAACACGTAGACGTCAGATATTCAATGTATTTCGACAAAATAGTTCACGCAACTTGAATATTACATCTTATATATTATATCATAATTTCAAAAAGCAGTAAATGTATGTGACAGAAAGAGAGAGAGAGAAATTTCGTCTTAACTCTTTATCCATCCATTCAATAATTCATTGCCTAAGCATCTATTATTTATCAATATGAAAAACAGACGTAACTGACTGTGATAGTAATGCAAAAATTGTTTTTAACGAAGATTTTTTTCCCTTACACCTTTCTTCTTTTTTTAAAATAAAAATGAAATAAAAACGGATTTTATACTACGTATAAATTTTACAAAAATATAAAATAATATTCTCTCTCTCTCTCGGAAACATCGACTTTTTACTGACATCCTCTTATCTGAGCGCTTACGTGTTAACTTCTGAAAAATCATCGGCTTGCGGTGTAAAAATTGCTGCTCTAGAGCATTATCCTACCGGCTCGTAATCGTACTCACAGCACCTCTAAATCGGCTGCATGTTCATGCTCACGTACACCGTCGTGTATCTAGAAAGCCGGACATTAATCAGAACGATCAGAGCGACGCGGGCTTATCTAAGACAATTTGTATTTCTTACGAGCCGTAATCCATGCATTTTCTCTCTCATAAAAAGTACGGGCAGTCGCGACTAAACTCTGTCCTCCTATTTCCCTTTTCCTTAATATCCAATCTCTCTTCGAGATTTTGCATCCCGTGCAACTTGCATTCAGCAATTCCGTGATTCCGTGTAAAAACGACGAGTTACGAATATCGTAAGCGAAACAAAAGCGAGATCCCTGACGGAATCACTGATTTTCACGCAGAGGAAAGAAGTCCGAATAAATTCGTGAATCCAAGACGCCTAATTTCGACAGGAAAATAAAAAGAATATAACAGATTATTATCGGCAACGTTTAACGTTTATTAATCGCGCGTGAAAGCGATCGAGCGTTCGTTAACTTCGCTTGCAATTAATAAACTTTCGCGCGCGGGGATCCTCTCCGGGCGGAGTGCCCTGCCTGCCCTTTATCTCGCCGGCACGATAAAATAAAACGGACGCCTCTGGATACTTGAAAAAGAATGGCCGACGGAATTCTTGAATAAAATTACTCGGCGCTTACAAGGTAGTTACAAGGCGGACGAAGAGAAAGTGGTCCTAATTAAATTCTGCGAGGATTACTCGGGTTTATGATCGGGCGTGATTGCCGAGGATCTTCTCGCTGCGACTCGAAGCGAGTTAAATTAAACACACCTCTCCGGGAAAGAGAGATCATGCTCCTGCCTCCGTGCCGTTGTTGAATTAATAGCGAGTTAATAATAATGAAACGCTATGCTGCAACGCCAGCCAGGTGTAACAAAATAAACCACCGAAGATGCGTGGAAATTCGATGTGCAAATGACGGAATGGAAAAAAGATTAAACGGCTGCGATTAAGTACAGTGAATCGAATTGTGCTCAGTTTATTGAAAACAAAATAAATCCGAGCGCGGAAGGACAGTTTATTTTACTGTTAATTACAAATTGAATTTTGTATATACGACATTTTAAAATATCGACATTAAAACATTTTCACGCGCACATGGAGTTGCCTTAGGCGGCGAAGGATGCCAATATCGAAAAAAATATTGACGCGTTTTATACCGTATGCATTCTTTGCAGCTATTTGTATTTACTTTTCGATATATGTACATATATATATACATATATATGTACATACATATGTGTACGCACCAAAAAAATATATCGCTAAATTTCACTGCAAATATTTATTTCAATGCTACTACGAGTGTATGTGACATTGTAAAATAATAAAATGAAATTTCTTCAATTGTCAAATTGATATTATTAATTAAATCTTCAATTTTGATCATAGAATTTTAAAAATGTGTGAATGATTGAATATTTAAATAGGTATCTATATCAAATTTTATGTAAAAATCTCGCGGCTGTAGAATTTGTTAAAGCTATTAGGTTGTAAATAACGCAAAATATACATATATTGTTGGTGTGCGTAAAACCGTGATTCACTATACATGGGAATGCTAATCAGGCAGAAATTGATAGTTGAATTTTCTCACAAATTGTTCGGCAATTTGATATTTATATTATCTCGCTTTCGGGAGACATGATAATCGCATTCACACCTCGGCAATCACAATGGAGTACCACTCAATAGACAAACCTTGATTAATGGAGATGGCAATTTTCATTTGCAATCGGCCATATTCGAGCCGAAAAGTCGAGCCAGAGACGAATTAATTAACGGGTGTTAACAAATCAAACACATCAATCCACTGCTCTCCACCACTGTGAGAGCAATGCATCAATGACAATGCGCGAATTTAAATTGAAGAGCCTTGTCAAAAATATTTTTAAAAATTTTTCTCAAAACTATCATCGAAACAACGAGAGAAAAAGCAATTTAGTATATACAATTTTTTTTTAATAAAAAATTGTAATAAGAAGTTTCTAGAATTGAGGACTCTAAAAATGTGTCTCTGCCATGGTAAAAATTATTCATACTTTTCTTAATCAATCTTAAACCTTTGAGTATTATTGTAACAAAAGCGACGATGATAATATATTATTAACTGACTGCATGCATAAAAAGAAAATACAATTATAGGTATAACCGGTACAAACTTAGTAGAGAGATCAAAAACAACCTATTTTCCAGAGCTGTTTCTTAGTTACAGGAGTTCGCGGTCCGAGGACCTCGGGCGGACCAATTACACCACTGAATAATTGTCCGAAGTTACGAGTTGCGCCGTTAACAAGTAACGTCGGCGTGCTAACGCGGTTCCGGTTTCTTGGCCCGAATAATTCCGCCGGACTGTGCCGAGAACTTCGCACAGTCGTAAACAGAGTCCGAAGAACACCCTGCACTTTTGTCGCATCTCTATAGCACAACGAGCAGTTTAGAAAAATAAACGTACCATAAAATGAAGTGAGATCGCTGCAGTAGATAATTTCGCACAAAAGCGAAGAAAAAAAATTGCTGAATAATTGATTTAGAAAGATAGTGCACGATAATGAATATGCAAAAGTCACGTGAACGAGAGCACATAGACATCGCTCCTTATGCATTGCGTGAAGAAAAACGATAATGCTAAAGTTAACGTACCAGAGAAAAAAAGGGCCTGGATGTATTATCCATAATATTTAAAAGAATTAGTAACAATTAAAAATCATTAATTAAAAAATAATGCCTGGCAGCATCCAAATAAGAGAAGCGAAAAAAAATTAAGCCGCGCTAATAGAATATTAAATATTTAATTAAACATTTCTTTTGATCGTCTCGACAGAGCTTAATTATCGTTAAACAAACCGTCTCGTAAGATCGGGGATTAAAAAAGGCGAATAACAAATCAATAATAATGAAAAACTGTTGAGTAGACGGGTTTAATAACTGGCGTTTAATATTGCTGAGATTAATAAAATCCATCTTTCTAATGCCGCGCCATATTACGTCGATATTTTGCTTGACAACAGTAAGAAAGAAAAAATATAACGGGAGCACATATGCACCAACTTCGAGAGATAAGCGGCACGAAAGTGAGTACTTTCTGCTGCAATTTAAACGTAAAATACCTTTTATCACTAGAGCGCCTTGCGATATTGATTTTACAGTCACAAATGTATGTCGAGGTAAATTTTTTACGTCGCTTAAATTATAGGAGTAATAAGGTTTCGCCATTTCTATTCCTATTCCATTTAAAATTTAATTCACAGACATTCCAGATAATTAAATTGCTTATGATTTATATAATTACTGTAATTCATGTAATTATCTATAAGATATTTCTCTCGCGATTCCTTAGATATCAAATGTAATATCTTATACATGCTTATATATAGAAGAGGAAGAGAGAAAGAGCTCGATATTCTTGCTGAAATATCGATTCCTCCTCGGAAAAATCCGTCAACAATTTATTAAATTCCAATAATACTTGTGAAATATAAATATCAATATAACATAAA
Organism: Wasmannia auropunctata; assembly: GCF_000956235.1. NCBI lineage: Eukaryota > Metazoa > Arthropoda > Insecta > Hymenoptera > Formicidae > Wasmannia > Wasmannia auropunctata. Next base: position 200,858 of record NW_012026853.1, read on the forward strand.
ATACTTCATTATCTCTCTTTCAAACGGCATAAAGTTTTGGAGCCGTTCTTCTAACGGAAGCGCAGAAGAAGCTCCGGCCAATGTCATCGCGGATTGATGACTCGCGATCGCGGCAGGTCAAAGGATCGCTATCGAGATCATGATTTACCAAGTAATTCCCGACGAGCCTCATTACAGTTTGCTTCCGAGTTTCCCCCGGCCAATCGGGACTTTATCACACAGGCGTCATCGTTACAACAACGTGGCGTGCCAATCGATCCGGCCGATATCGCGCGAACTTAAGCTGCAACGTGGAAGCTTCCGGGTAAACTTTCCTGCGATTAAGACCGGTAATGTACGAAATTGCGGCGAGATAGCTGTGTGCTGCAAGTACACCCTCCCTGCCCTATCCTCCATCGAGCTTTTCGCCAGGATTTTGACGCGAAAAGGGGGGAGGGGGCCGCGCGTTTATCATCGATCGCGTTACTTCCACGTCGACGCTAACCAAGTGACGTCGCGTCGCGTCGCGTCGCCGAATTAACACCAGCGTTTCGCCTTTTGCCAAATTACGCGGTAAATTTGCAATTATCGATATCTCATTAAAACGTGCAGTTTTGTTTAACCGACTAACACTGCAGCTAACGCGGAAAGCTGAAATTGGCATGTGCAACGTTGGCCAAAATATTGCGCCCCGAAATGAAGTGAAAAGCCTAATTGCGGTTTCTGCCAAATTTGCGCGGCAAAATTGTTGCCAAACGCGAGGAGAAACGTAGGCGCGGCACCTTATTTTACATTTCTACGTTATAATACGTTTGAAATTGATATATCGACTAAAATGCCGCCGGAAAATTAATTGCCATCGCGTTTTGTTATTTAACGGTATGAAGCGGTATCCATCGGTTATATATTCAAGTCACGAATAGAACTGAAATGAAAAATCGGAAGCAAATCACGGTTTGTGATAAATCATACCGCGTTACTGAAATTTCCCTATTCTAGCACATTTGGCAATTAACGGCGACGCGTGATGGAAAAAGCTCCGAGAGGGCCGCCAACTCTCGGTATAAATTCTCATATATTGATCGATCCTGAATATTAGCGAATCCCTGTTCGTTCAGTTCGTTCAAAAACAGTATTTAACGCCGACAAAGTCATTGTTGCAATTTAATCGCGTATCGACAATTCAGTATAGAAAATCGTAACTCTTTCGGCGATCGCGCCAAACTTTAGACCATATCGACCCTGACCTCCGGTTTTTTTTTTTCACAGTGTGTTACGATACGGAAGATTTGTTCGGTTATCACTACTGACCGTAAAATCCTGATCACGTCTATTACCGTTCGTGACCGGCAGTCGAATGTCACTCCGTCAGTCAATTGTGTCGATATAAAAAAAACAAGTGAAAAGAGGTAAAAACGAGGGATATCACCAGGAGTGTATCAACAAAGCGTCGAATCGAATCCGCGTCGTTCGGGCTAATAAAATTGACTAGCCGCCAATTTCGCGCGCTCTTTAACGAACAAGCGAACGGAAACGTTCCGACGCGACTAATAAATTCGATGCAATGCCTGGTGCCCCCTCCTATCCTGCCCCCCCCCCCACTACAAATGCCGACGATTTGTATTCCATTTTTCGAGCGGTAACGACGGTATTATTTGTGTCACTGTATAATTGGTAGGGTCACGTTCCGAAAGTACGCGCAATCAACAAAAACGCTATTTATTACACATTCGCAAAAAATATAGAAAACAAGTGTCACAGTAGCTCTCTGGCGTGAGTCAGACGAATAGATATTCTTTTTGTGTAAATTTTCCATTGCGCGCATAAGAAGCGGATTATAATTAATTAATTGAAAACTGAAATGAAGATAAGAAATTAAATATCGTATTGCACGATAAATTTGAAGTATTGTTACAAAACAACTTATTTTGTCATAATAAATAAAATGGAATTCATCATATAGTCACAGAGGGATATAAAGAAACATCTCTTTCATCGATAGGAAAAAAAAAGTATATACAATCGAAGACGAAGAACGTAATTGTACGGCATAGAAAAACCACATAACTCGATCTTCGTCGCGAAAATCCGATTCTTTCGCGCCCAATGTTTCGCGAACTTGGTGGAAAACATAATTGGAAGGAGGACAATCCTGAAGCACGTGTCCTTGTCCTCCGAGAAGGTGCTGGAGGACTATTACAGTAGGTCGATAATCCAATTTCGCGTGAAGCGAAACGATCGCGGAAGCCGTAAACGTACGTCGCCGGAAATTCGTACGCGGAAGAGAACGAAAGGGGATTTCTCATCCCTCCCTCCCAACCCCACCATCCTCCGCTCCCTTCCTGCCCTTACGAATCGTCTTGCTTGAAGCGTATCCTTCGCGCAGGACTCCGCGAAGGAATTTTATACAATAATGCCGTGCACGATGACGTATTAACGCCGAAAACGAGAACGAATTTCCTCTCCTCGACACACGCTCTCGAAAAATCACGCCCGTCCTCCTCCTTCTCGGATTAACGCGGAACGACACCTCAGAAAAACATCCAGTCGCTCTCCTTCTTTTTCTCACTTTCCCGTCATCGTGACGGTGGACGGAGAAAAATGGCGCAGCGTGAAATTGCGATCTCGCCATGTGGCCTCGGGAAATATTTACCTGGTGGAGCTCGCGCGCTCCTCGTCTCGACTCCCGTCGGCCTTTAATTAACGAGCTTCGATCCTCGCAGTCACGTTCAATCGCACGTATCCGTCCGCACTGTACTACACCGGGCAAAGATTGAATTCCAATCGACAGTGGCCCTTTGCGAACAAAAACCGGCCAAGTCGTATTACTATTAGCGAAACTGCAAGTCTTGTCTGCGATGCTCGGCGAGTCACTGCATCGCGTCGCACGTCGGACCCGGCGAGCTAATGTCCGCTTCTACTACTTGCTGCCGCTACAGGCCCGCGTCACGGCGTCGTGCACGCGTGCCGAGAGACGGCATATTTTTTTTCCCCAGCCAGTGAAACAATGCAGGCCGTCGGGAAAAACGATGGCTATCGCGGGCGGCTATCGATCCCACGCGCTCGTAAAGCTCACGAGACTCACGTGCGGCACTATATTATATTTCTCGCAACGGAGATGATATGTTGCTCGCTTGTAAAGAGAGAGAGCGACTCGCGGATATATGTTGCAGATAGGATGTTGCCGGACACACGTTACACACACGCACACACGAATTTCGTCGTCACGCACGCCACGCGTCGTCGGCGTAGGATCTCACCGATCTGTTTCTCACCTCCTATAGATCTTCCGTGATCTCTCGCCGGAGTTCCGAGAATCAACGATAAGTTTCCCCGAATGATTCATTCGCGCGTAGGAAGCTCTCGCCAAGAATTTTACCAATACGATACGTGACGAATCTTGATGGATCGTGATACACTGCCTCACTGATATTTCACTGATATGTTTTCACGGATGACTCGTCACGTACAGCGTTCCGAGCTTGCTGACCGGGAGCAGCTTAATCTCGTACGTGACGGAGTTTAGATGAACACTTTTTTCTATACTGGGTCATTGATATGTTCGCAAAAGTTTGCCAATTATCTACTTTCTGATGAACCCTGATAAATTGCAACGCCCTAATCCTTTTCGTAACACTTTTTCAAATCGCCGATATTTTACTTCCGATCAATCGGATGTCGCTCGAGATATCGAGAAATTGTACTATTTCGATACCTGATGGCGAGTCTCGGCGGTGTCTAATGCACGATTCCGGTATCCTTTATGTCCCAGTATTCTGAGCAATTTAACAGAGCCTCGCGGAAACATTTACGTTCGGCACAGATATTCGATCGACTATACGTCCACCGGCCGGGTTCCTCGGAGATTCTTTCGAGTACCGCTCGACGAGCTGAACATCGCGCGCGCACTGCACACTCACTTCCTCGAATCCCACTTTCGTACACTATTCACCCGACGAGTTCCCGAGTCAGGTCATCATCCGTCCGCGAGACGATTGACCGTCAAACGTTCGCGTCGCGAGAGAGAAAAACATCCTTGTCTCACGAACTGCACTCGATATCAGTATCCACGGATCCACACACCTCAGGACGGACCACCCGGAGGCTCCTTCATCTCTCCGAGGAACGAGAATTCCCGGCACGTCGAACAAGAACCGGCACGACGTGAATCTGCAGATAACGACAGGGCGGAACGTCCTTGATGACGTTTCGGGTACGCGCCGGTATGCCGCGAGTACGCGCCGGATGCACCGAAGGGCGGACGACGAGAAAAAGAGAGACAGAGGGAGAGAGAGAAAGAGAGGGAGAAACACGTCAGCGGACGCGCGAAGGCTCGGCACGCGAGTTCGCCGGCCGACTGAAGCACGGTTCGGCTGTCAGTCGACCCCGCACCCGAAACTCGACTCGTCTTCGTCGAACGAGTCCGCCGTCTCCGTCGGCTCTCCCTCGGGGACAGGGGGTGGCTCGGCGGGGGCGCAGAGGGTGGGACGAGGGCGAGTGGCGGCGCGCCTGCGCCAGGTGAATCGGCCGACGCGACGGTGGTATTCGTTGCACTCGCTACCTGCCACTCGACGGTACGCTCTCGTTCCACGGTGCATAGACGCGACGACGAGCGAAAGGACTGTTATCGAGACGATATCGATAAATTGATTTGAAAGCATGCAGGGAAGTTCCTTCACCCAAGAAAGGATTATTGCGACTGATGACGTTCGTTTCCTGACATCAACATGTCTTAACTGCATAATGTACTCAAACGAACGCGACACAAGTTAAAAGATTTATATCTCTGGACTGTATATCGATCAAATAAGTAACGCAAAAAGCCTACACAGATATATCTGTGAATAATGTTCCAACTGAAAAATTAAAACTGTTGAGAGATCAGTTTCTTAATTAACGTTCTTCATGTTTATTCTCCATAGTATTCAATCGCACAGTTCATCGAATGGATTAACGGATCGACAATAACGGCATTGAATTTAGAACTTATCGGATTTTAATTTTCCGCTTCTCTCGATATATTTGTGCTGCTCGTAGTAGCAAGATATTCCGATATTTTCTCGACAGGAAATGTAGAATACTAAAATCACGTAAAATAACCAAGTTGACTTGAAAGTAATGTTATAACATTTCTAATGAAATTCTGTCGAGACAGAGACTCTAACAACATTATTTCTAATAATACTATCTGCTTATATCAAAAAAGCATCAAAATTATACTGAATTTAGATCGAATTAATCATAGATATATAAGTGTAATTATATCTCATCTATTTTTTGATATCGCTATATAATATAAATTGATATCTCATTACACATTTATATAATAATATGTAACAAGATTTTAATTCATTTAAGACTTTAATTCATTTCATTTATCTGCTTAATAAATTAAATAAATAATTAATAATTCCCAGAAAAAATAACGCGTTAATTTTTAAATATAAAATTATCGAATCGACAATTACTTATATCAAAGAATGATTAAACTGTTCAAATAATTAAGTGTGATTGTCGCAATTATATTTATATTTAACATCTCCATCGGTCGCTATATTCGTGAAAAATCCATTACGACTGTCGAAGGAGAGACAAAAAAGTTCACCTTCTCGATATTCAATTATATTGTCAATCAGCGCGTCTATGCTAATATACATAGCTCGATACAAATCAATTTCAGAGCGACAGCCTTGTGCCTTTGTATACTCGACGGACTTCGTTCTAATGAGATTTTACCGCGCATAGAAATTTCTGTAATCCACATTACAGAAACACAAACACATGAGAATTATAGGTCACGCACACACTGCTAATCGATAGTACGGATACACTCCATTCTCGGGACGATGAAATTCGAAATTATGCGATAAAAAGTTATCGCAGTCCGCCTTATCTTATCTCGCCTTAACGCAGCACAAGTCGTTGTCGATTAATGAGCGTCAGCCGCGATTAATCAGTCGGTTCGTTGTTCTCGAATCGTATTCAACGATTTTCCACGGGCAACCCGCAGAATCTCTATCCCGGCACCGCACGCTCGCTCGCCCGCGTCCCGGCCCCGTCCCTCTAAATTCACCCCTCCGTGTGCGCCGACGATTCGATGTGGGAAATCAATCACCCCCGAAACCACTTCCGGGGCGAACTTCGAAGGCACGTCTCGCCGTCGGAGTCGAGATTCCTCGAGATGATCGCGCATTCGTGGTTCGTTCCGTTTCCGCTGATGGACAGACATTGCCGAGGACGATATACCAGGGGATCGAGATATTTCGGAATGTGATTTTCCTCCCCCCCCCCTTCCCCTCCTCCGTTGCACAAAGCGGATCTCGGACATCCTGCCCCGAGCGCCCGAGCGCTGTTTCGCTGTTTTCTCGATCCGATTGACTCCACACACGGACCGACAGTTCGTGCATTTGCATTACGTAGATTTTCATTTAAGGATCGAAACAAATCAAATCCGATCCATTTCCCGCGATTGCGGTTCACTATTTTTAATCACCTCTCCCTCGAACCGCTATGTTCTCTTTTTCCTTTTACTGTCATTCTATTAGTTTTGTTATAGAAGTATAGTGTATGTCTTTTTGGACGTATCCAAAAAAAGAAGATTAAATGTACCGTACAGCAAATAACCTAATTGCATATCTAATGCTTCCAGCGAATAATCGAGTAAATAAATCTACACGGTTATTGCCAACCGATTCAGTTTCCGGCCAAAGCAGTTCTCATTATTGCTGATTCAGCAATTTCATTAGTTTTCGTAGTTCGCTCATCGTACCTCGGAGTAATAAGCCCAAATTGGAGTATCGAATTTTACGATCCATGTAGCTCTGACGCATAATAAGTAAAATAGAAATAGTAACTAGGAGAGAACATAGTGCTTAAATGTCAGATGCACTCGCGTGGCACTCGTGATTTATGTGCGTTCACTAAACACGATAAAGCGTTAAAGATATTTCTTGTGTAAATGTTACTCGTCAGATTTCATCAAGTCTAATGTTTTGTAAAACTATAAAAATCTCTTCCACTTTGTTCCGGAGAGAAAGTCGGCAATAAGAAAACGCTCGGAAGGAAAGCGAAAAGGTATCCGGCAGGAATGGACCCTTATTTGCGACAGCCGATCGGAACCCCCCTCCCCCTCCTCGCGTCTAACGATCACGGACAATAACAATAATCGAGATAACGCACGCAGCGGCACTCCGCGAGATCCGTTTAGTCCCCGGCCAAATTGCCAATATTATCAGTTATCGGATTATTACGGCAAATTGTTCGCGTTTGCCTTTACCAACTAGCCTACATACTGCGACCCCTGTGGCGACCCGACGTGTCCTCGATCTCTCTGTCCTCTCACACCCTCCTCCCTCCCTCCCTCCCCGTCCCGTCATCGTTTCCCGTGCTCTATCAGAATCCGCTCTATCCGTCTCTCCCCCTTCGTAACCGATGGAACCGACATTCTGAATGCTTCAACCAGGTGCGACCAGATCGTTCACATTAGGCATCATAGATAGTTCCACGACGAAGTAGCACGGATGAAGCAGCGTTGAAAAGAGACGAAAAAAAATCATTTCGCCATTTTCTAGTTTCGTTTGCGTTATGCCGAAAAAATATGGCACTTTTTCATTCCTGTCATTTCTTCAACAATAAATTATGAATATATTTCATTGCTTTAAATCGCTGATAAGCTGATAATTTAAGAATTTTTTAAAGATTAGAAAAACTTAATTATTAACTGCCAAAGTTTTCCATCTTTTAAGTTTTTACTTCAAAACTAACGCAAAAACAATTACTTTTTTCTGTATTTGTTTCTTATTGTTAGTTAAATTGACAACAGTTCGCACGCTGCGAACGTGCGGATACGTAACTATTTATGTATGTAACGAGCATCTATAAACGTATCTATATGTGGATAACACGATGGTACGTGGTGTATGTACTGTAGGATCATAGCGTGCTAAGTCTGAGATATAGTTATCGCGATGGCCCGCGCTCCGATTTCACACAATGCCATTCCACCGAAATATTATATTTGCTCTCGCGACCAACTCCTTACACTAAATGTTCTTTTGCCAGTTAGGTGTCTGTCTGCTAACCGTTTTCCGATTTTGCTTCATGCTGAGCGACAACAAAATCGCTTCAAACTATCGCAGAAAATAGAGCGCTATTTCGTTTGCGATGGTTATTCATGCTAAAAATTGTATAAGAGGTAACTGAGCGTAAAAAAGTGGAGAAAAAAAGTCGATGGAATTCTGTCAGAAAATAGCAACCAAGATTAATATTTTAAAATTAATTCCGCTGTCGTCAACTCTATTAAATGAAAGGTAAATAATTATTGTAGTATTATATATATAGACACACTACGGGAATCATATTTTTTTATATTGATTCCATTTGAAATCAGCTTGGTGCGCATTTCTTGATAATGACATATCAAATTGTAGTAAAATCTAAATATTTATCGCAAAGCGAAATTATGCCGCTACTTGCAATAGACAGAATTATAGTAAAATACTAGTGGAGTGAAATGTTAAAACATGACATTCCGCTGCTAGCAACTGGCATATTGCTGTCGATCAACAATAAATATAGCAATAAACATACTTCAGTGCCATATTCAGTTTATCCAACAAACTCTCTGTTTTTATCATTATTTTGCTTTGTGAATATATCACTAATCAAATATTGGAGTAACAAATCTAAGCGTACGTATAAACTGCGTATATATATAGTATTTTGATAAACTCCTTCAAATATCATTAAGCGAAATAATTTTAACATAACAGCGTTAAACTTGAGACTCTTGTTATTATTCACAGTTAAACACGTAATCACTCTATAAATCATATTCCAGATACCGTATCGTACTGTATTATCTTCTCTGCTCAAGGTTATAAAATATTTTAAGCTATTTTTCTTTCGCAAATTACGTTATTATTTTACCGAGTTTTCAATTACGGACACTTTTTCAGTGTAAATTTAATACTGGCAATATTATTATTTCATCATTATTCTTAATATGACGCACGCATCCATAAAATGGAACAGTGACATTAAAACGAATGAACTCTGTATCGTCTAGCATTATGTGGAGTTTGCAATAAATCACGCTGCCCCTCGCCTAGCCGGAGGCGCGGAATTTCCTCCACGAATCTCCGTTGCAATTCGTCAGAAAACGCGGCACCGGCAATAACGCGACGACGACGATTTTATTTTAATCATGCCAACACTGTCGCTCGCTTGTCGACAGTAAAAGGAAAGGAGCCCAAGAGAAACAAGTCCGCGATTTTTCTCTAAAAAAATCTATAAGTGTTTAATGTTACATTATGTCAAGTAATTAAATTTAAATTTCACTCGAGAAATAATTGTAGCGTATTTTGTTCTCTCCCAATTTCTACATATGCATATTATGATTTCCAAAAACGTAAAAAAAAATTGAAATAACAAAGAGTTCATAAAATATAATTACGCTTACAAAAATGATAGAGGTTAAAGTATTTAATATTAAAAATGTTTAATTGAATCACTAATTAAAAACTTGTCTGCTATATATAACAAAATAAATGAAATAATTATACGCACTTACAAGATAAAAATGCACACCAGCGGTGTACTTTTTTATCACAGATATAATTTTAATTGTCTCATAAATTGTCATAAAGTGTTGGCTAAATTATAAAATTTAATTATAATTTTAAATATCATGAGAGACTTTTAGATAAGATAAAAATGGAAAATGGCGTATAATTTAATCTCATTATTATCAGAATGCAAACCAATGTTTCTTAAAACATTCTGTACTGTAAGTCAGTAAGTGTTTAGGATTGGTAAAAGTGCACGTGTGTGCAAGAACTGCGGGAGCTCCCTTTTATCACGGTCAACGCGAGTCTATGTATAACATGAGAGAACGCGACGAAGGCGCGACGACAATTTTATTTTAATCACGTCACCTCCGTTCGCGATTCTTCGCAGGATGAAAGAGAGGACACATACGGCGAAATAGAGGAGGACGTGGCTGTGCTAGGGGCAGGTACCCGTCTGTCTCCATCTCGAGAGCTGAATTCGTCCTTGTTACGGAGACACTGCGCCAGACTGAAAGTCTCTCCTTCAAACGTTTCCAGAAGGGGTTGCAAGTGGAGAACAGTGGCTTCAGTCGCCAGCGCCTTTCCGAATCTCGACGGGGTTAATAGCCGAACGTGCCTGGAGGGATGCTCTTGGATGCCCTCTCCACCCAGTCCCTCGTACTCTTTCATCTTCTTCTGCTATATCCGACTGTTTCCGCTAACCAGCGCAGGTTCGATACCTTCTTCCCTTCTACGCGTTCGTTTGAGCAAGCCTGGGATCTCGTCAAATCCTCTTCTTCCCTCAATGAGAAATTTCAAACCACGCAATCTCTCTGCGCAGTCTCCCCACTCTTTCCTCTCCCCCCTCTCTCTCTCTCACTCTCCTTTTTTCTTTCTCCATCTTTCTCTCTCATCCTCTCAAGCCTGCAACACCGTCTGTCTTACGGCGATAATATGTTAATCAGCCACTCGCAATGTTAATTAATTGCCTGCAGTGCCGACGAAGTGTCGAACCCCCGCGTGAACTTCAAACCGTCTGCGCTCGCTGCTGATAAATAGACAGTTATTCCATTACAATGGAAACTCCGTTCGTGCATCAAACTCCTTAGCTTCCTGACGCCACATACAATTCCCGTTTTATCCCGTAGTGCATATATATGGAGCGCTCGCTTATTGACGCTCTCGCAGGATAATTGACATCAAACAAAATTTATATAAATTAAATTCCGTTATTCGAGATATATATGTATATATATACATATATATCTCGAATAACAGAATTATATATATATCATATTAATATAATATTAACAACATCGGAAAAATAATGTTTTTAGATTTTTTAACGTTGAAATTATTTTCTTCAGATTTCTCTCTCTCTCTCTCTCTCTCTCTCTCTCTCTCTATATATAATAC
>NW_012026853.1:211820-229208 GCF_000956235.1 Wasmannia auropunctata
TATATATATATATATATATATAAATTTATCATTTAATATTTATAATATGATAATTAATATTTAATAATAATAAAAATAAAATTATGTATGTAAATCGGCAAGAAAATAATGATACGAATATGGATTTTGTAATATCCATAAAGCAACAACGATTTCTGAGATTTAGGTGTACAGTGACGTCTGTAAAGTAACGCGCCACTTTCGTGATTAATAAGGTAACCCGAGATTAATTATTCAACCTCAATTAATCAAGCTGTCGGGAATTATGCGGAAGAATATTTAAGCCCACTAACAACCCAATTCAAATCAGCGTATTTGCATGAGCGGAAATGTCATCGAGATATCATCAAAGGTTACAGTACATAATTCCAGACAACAATTAAGAATTGCACGCATAACGCATAACGCATAACGCAATACACGTTTGATGTTTGATTAAAAAACCACTCACGCGCAAGTGAGAATCGCGGAAAATTTAAGGGTTCATAATTGGTTAGGCACGACTGCGGAGTCGAGTCGTTGTCGACTACACGCCGCGATCCTGTGTCTCCCAGTGATTGTTATCTTACCCCATCCTCGAAGATATCGTCGTATTTTCGGTCTGAAATTTGTCGACAGTAAGACAAATCCGCTCGTTATCACGCCGATAACGAACGCGACGGACAAGCATCTTCGTTTACGGATATTCGACAGTTTGTGGTTGACAAATCATTGTATAGGGCAAAAACATGTACCGCGTATCGTCTAAAATATTCATACTGCGTACGACCAAGAGGGAGGAAGAGATATAAAGATTCTAATCTCAAAAATATATACATAAAAAAAGGAGAAACATTTTACTATTATATAGATGTACAATTTTTAAATAATTATTTATTACAATTTTTTTAATATTTTAATTCTTGTTTTGTTATTTAGTTTTTATATAAAATTGATTATATTGTCGGCCATAGAAGCTAGATGATTTATAGACCAGCATTACTCTCACAATGCTTCGTATATAGCGCCCATTCCGTCATGAGGAGCCCATATTTTCATCGCAATCCCCATTGTCACTTAATACATCCATAATTTTCCGACATGCAAATTTACGAACGGCGCGACGCGATTAAAAGTTTATTAATTTAAATTCAGTGTACGCGCGCGCCTGTTCGGCGGAGATACAATGCGAACCTGAAGTATAATTAGAGCCCGCAAAGTTCCCGCGATTGCGAGAAATCGGCTCGAGGCGCAATCCGCGGTTAAAAGCTGCGAAAGTAGCGTCGCAACGTCGCCGACGTCGTCGTCACGGATAACGGCGTTCCCGGGGAAGTTCGCGGGTCGTCAGATTTCATCAGCATCTCAATGGGAAACCGCCAAGCGAGAAAGGTAACTCGCTGCTCAAACAAAACCGCCCTTGCGCGCCCTCGTCTTGTCATCGACTTCGAGATTTTCGAGAGGGCGAGAGAGAGAGAGAGAGAGGGGGTAAAGCTCGACACGGGAAAGTCGGGCCCGTAAGTCGATGCGCCCCGAGACTACCCCGGGGATGGAGGCGTAGGATAAACAGGAAAGTGCACGAGTCAGCGTGTACGGAATATGCTCCCCGGCAAAGCCGGTGCGTTTCAAAGAGCCACGCCAAAGGGAAGGTATACACGCGTGCACGGCTGTATCCGTATGCGCGCATGTATATATACGCGTATACGCTTTTACCCCTGCACGTCTCGATCTTTCGTTCATCCATTTTGCGGTTCGCGGCGCGGCGCAAAATAGGGAGGACGGGATAGATTCGGGGTTGCAGCACGAGTAAACGGAAACACTTTTTGCACGCTTCTAAAAACGGAAATATCAATGTCGCGACGTATGTACCTATACGTTACCGTTCAGTGGAACGGGGAAAGATTCACCTAAACAGAAAACTTACTCATATCGAGGCCAGGATGATCGAGATAAAAGATTTTATCGTAGAAATTAAGATTTGTCAGATTATATTCCTGCTATTATTCTCCTAGAATTTTTAAGCTATTAACAAGCTACTTTAGCAAAAAATATAAGCTAGTAGTTTCCTTCAACTTCTTTAATTCTTTTTCTATAAATCTGACGACTAAAATTATGAAAAGTAAGCACGAATTGCTTATCGTTAATAAATCACAAACTGATAATTTGCGAAAGAAAAAACAAAACAGAAATATTTACTGCAATAATAAGTCTTATACAACACGGTATCTCAACATTATCGCACAGTAAAGAATCACGAGGTAATTTATGATGCGAAACACAGTAATTCAATTCGAGTTTATATAGCGTCACATATTTCATGACGTTTATTAATATTATTTATGCGAGGTTGCAATAGGATAATATGTAAAACGAGACGCGAACGTTTAATAGTTCATTCAATGCTTCGAAGCTCTTCAATATCAAATCCAATAAATCATGATTATGCACTAATCGCCATACAAGCCGCGTATAACCGTGCATTTTAATCTCAGCTAGCCGATTTTATGAAGTAGACAATATCGAAACCGAGAGATTGGGGACAACCTATAACGAACAGGTCAAGAGGTCAATTGAAGTGCTGTATTAAAAGATTCAAAGCTGCGAAATTATAATCGGAAAATGTAAGCCTTAAAATAAACACTAAAAGCATCCTTAAAATAAGCATTAAAAGTTTATTTTTAAATAAACATTGAGAATAAAAGTTAAAAGATAAACCGCGTGTATGCAATAATATTACACGGAAAGAACAATTTTGTTGAAAGGTTTAAAAATTTTGCTGAATACAGATCTGAAAATAATTCTTTGTTAAATTATCAAAATAATTTATTAAAATGTTTTGATTTTCTAGCAATCATTTTGATTTTTACATAAAATTATTTTGATTATTGAACAAAAATTATTTTTAGATCTGGATCCAGCAAAATTGTTCTCTCCGTGTACTATGTGTGCGTAGATAAGAGATTATATTACTTTTATTCCCGCAGAGAAAGATTTATCTCTATAACCTTTTAGGTTGATTTTGTGGGTAGTGAAATAATTTTCATGCTTCAGGTCTACGTGGCGCTGCGCGCAAAGCAAACGGTGCTCTTTGGCGCGACGCGTGCACAACGTACCCTATTCGCATCTGGGGAGACGTAAAACTCTCACGTGTACACGCGCGCGAGGCGGCAAGGGGTAGTTTTATTCCGTGAGGCATAAAAGTGCAAATTTTTAAGCGCCCGCGCAAAGGACAATCTCTTTATACCTTCTCGCGCGTTACGTCCGCGAAATTGCGTTGTCACCTTGCCGTTGTCGCCGTTTCCTTCTTCGCGCGAGTCTCACTCTCGAGACCCGTGGGTTAGAACGTACCCTAGTGAAAAAAGCATGGGAGAAGGGGAAAATAAAAAGGGGGCGCGGACGAGAAAACCTCTGAAAGAACTTGACGAAGCTTAACCGCCCGTCGCGACGCTCGAAAGTGCCGGCTTCAGCCAGACGGCATTCATCCTTTTTACGCGGCGCGCGGCGCAACGGAAAAGACAACGGGATCGAAATTTTATACGGATAATATTATTTCTAAATGGCACAAACTGTCCTTGACTGTTCCGTTTTCTCTGCACAGGTCACGCTTATTTTCAAATGACACAGTTCTTTATTTTTCGATGTGATCGTTGTTTACGCGAATAAATTATCACTCGATTGCGTCGTCAGAGAAGAAAAGCGAACAATTTATTTAAGGTATATTCCTGTTTTTCTTTAGTTTACTTATTCAATTAAAGAGATTGTTGCAGCAACTAACTTACATTTTGTTAAAAAAGAACGAAGAAAGTGAACTCTAAAGTTAAAGTGATGGAAAAATACATCCATTTTTATATCAATATCACATATTTGGCCTCGTTTTGGGTTACGTCATTACCGCAGTAAAAATTCTTTAGTTATGAGAAAACAATTACGAATTGAGAAAACACATCCTTTTAAAATGAAATATCAGATTTTTAATTAATATCAAATGTCAGATCTTTAATTAAACATTTGAAGTGATCTCTCCGTTCAAATATACATGCATTCTTCAACGAAATCCTGTTTACGAAATTAAATGAAAATCATAACTTATCTTGCCTCAGTGTTAAGTATCTTAATAATAAATCATTAGATACATATCGAATATCTTAATCTCTGTCACCTTCCACCATAAAGTATGGTGGAAAGGAATTTATCCCGACCGACGTTGATGAATTATTTTGTTTGTTTTATGGCAATTTCTCTCGCGAACGGATTACGAAGCTAAATTATTACCGCTGAGTACCGCAGCGCTAAGATAGACCGGAAGAAATGGTTGGCGGAAGAAAATTAAAGATAACAACCGCTGCACGTACCGACGTGTTTGCAATAATTATTGCGAGAGCGTAGAATGGCAAAAGGAATCGGCCGCGTAATCTCCGTAAGCTCCGTAATATTCATTTTTCGTTATAGGTGCAACGCGATAAAAAGTTAAGTCGAAGGAAGCGAAAATTTACATCAGTCTCAGTTTAAATTTCAACGAGAAATGAAACGGAAAATGGAATGATATTTCGTTTCTCGTCTCGAATCAGATATATCAAAATTTTATACCGGAAATACATCATTTTTTTTCTCGAGAAACTTGTATAATTCTCGAAAAATCTTTGGTTTACAGCGTTCCGACATTTCAAACATAAGACATGTATGTATAAATTCTTTTTTTTTTGCTGTACAAATTCTCATGTTTTATAATGCGATGGTTTAATGAAATTATTAATCTTCAAGTAAAAATTTAATATAATAAAGCGAAACAAAAATAAAGTGTCAATTGAATCAGACGATTATTACAATTATTTAGTCGAGAAAAACGGTGAACGTTTTATTTCGTATTTCCATATATAATAATTGCCCCCTGTTAAAAAATTGTGAAATTTAGAAATCTTCATTCACAGGCACAGTTCTTTCCTACAATTTACATACCGTCTATCTCTCAACCTGTCGTTCGGGGACACCCAGTACACGATCCCACGCGATCTTATGCACGCGGGGTCACTTAATCCATACGGAATTCCAGAGGCGCGACTATCCCTCGCCTTGCATGCCAAGTGACCCCGCTTACATTACGCCTTTTCGCAGTTCCGCCGTCGCGGACGGTCTGAAAAGCGACGGTGCGCGGTTGGTCGCAAGAAAAGTCAGGCGGTTTCGGCAAAATGGCCGTCCGGTACGAAAGTTTAACAATGGGGAGGAAATTATACGGCCGGAGATTCGCGGAGACGTTGTCGTTTCGACTGCGCGCGAGCACTAAAGAGAGAGAGAGAGAGAGAGAGAGAGAGGACTGGTCGACGTGTGCCCTGAGAAATTTACAGCCCGCTCCCGCCGCCGCAATGAGGAGGCGAAATCGAAAATCAATATTCGAAAGGTATAGAATGCTCGGCGGGACTGACAAATGGCCTTCGCGCGCGCCGAATGGTTAAAATACTGTTGTACAGACGAAAATAATCCGCGACTTACAGTCTTGTACATATTGCACCGCCGCTATTAATTTATAATTTATCAATAGTAAATATTCTTGTTTTTTCTAGATACACAAAATTTCATTTAAACAAATATAAATACAAAATATTATATTAATTATATGATATAAAATATCGTTCACAATATAAAATATAACGTTAGAGATCTGAGAGGGTAAATCTAAAAAGACATTTATTATATTAAGAAATTGATTGACGGCTTGAATAATCTTCCAATCGAACAATTGTTGATCGTGTTTCATTTTACTTAAATATTTTTTTAACTTGCTAAATAACTTACCAAGCTCGCTCGTTAAAATCTCGCGTGCACTTTAGACGCGCAGAAACGATCATGCGCGACGTTCCATGGCTCATTCATAGTGAGCCACGTTGACTCACAATAGCTTTAGCTCGCGATGTTAACGGGATATTGCTACACTATATGAAATATCACGGAATTCAAAGATGGCCGGCACGGACACGCGATCGGGCCGGGAGTAAAAGGAATTCAATTTCACGGGGGGAGGGAGGGTGCCTTTTGTGCGCGATAGCTTATGTAGGTATTTATATAGTGATGCTCTCGTGCACGTCGATATTTCTATTTGGCTTTCGAACGAGAGAGATTGCGACGTCATGCGAAATCTGAGCACCCGTCGAGAGAGGCAAAACGATAACCGTGTTAATTGATTTAATGGTACAAACAGCATAAAATCAAACATCTGCCGTAACGTTTGCCGCGGCATAATCGTACGAAAAACAAAATAAATTCCGCCGTAGTTAGCATATCGCTTCAGCCCGAAATATTATTTAAACAGTTATATTAGCTCACCGAACAGTTTAAATATATCATTTGCATTCGCGCAACTATAACGTTTGACGAATTTTATAATTTATTAATCGCGGCAAACGTGCGTGCGTGGTGGAATTTTCTCTCCTGCAAGCATAATTCCGCTGTGAGAGGGAAACACAGATAGACAGAAATGCAATCGCATGAAAGAAACGCCGGGGAGACGCAAAGTGCATGAGAGCGCGTTATTTGTTGTGCGAATTGAATTTCGCAGCCGTGAAAGACGACGCTTGTGTCGAGGGGGAGGGGAGGGGAGGGGGAACGGCGAAGAGCGACCGCGCGGGTGTCTCTCGTCTTTGCGACAGCAGAGGAAAATCTTTTAATCAATATTTAAACGATTAATTGCCAGTTGGCTTGCCGGGCTGGAGGAAACGCTCTTAGCACGTCCAAACAGGCGGCGGAAGAGAACCTGAACAGGAAGGAAGGAAGCGAGAGGAGCCGCAGTTGAACGAGTTTGCATTTGCCGTGACCGTGCCCCATAAGAGCCGTGGCCTTGATAAGGATCGTTTCAATTATCCATTCAATTACCGCAAGGCAATCCGTAATCGTCGCAAAAGCTCGAAAGCTCGAAGGAGATTTCCACAAAGTGTTTCCTCAACGTCCGGAGAGATAAATAGTTGCGGTAATCGGAAAGTGAAAAAATTTTACACGTGCCACCCTCCTCCCCTCTCCCCACCAACGGCAGTTGCGAACAAGAATTCTCATTTACGCAACTGCGTATCCCTGCGCCCCTTATTATTCCGCGAAATTACGTTTCTACCATTATACGCCCGACACCGAGAACATCTCTCGACGCTGTTAAAATGAAAAAATTTTGTTGACGAAATGTTATCCATAGTAATGGATAAATAAATTGGCGCAAATACTAAGAGTATTTAACAGGATATCTCGTAATCATCACATAAGACTTATTAAATAGCAAGATTTTAGAGATTAATTAGAATAAAAGATTCTGACGCAAAAATGTCAATCACAATAGTTTCCTCCGAATTAATAAGTAATCAAAACTGATATCACATAAAATTCACATATTCAGATCTGTAATTACATCATACCGATTTTTCATTTATTGTTAATTAAACTGCCACAATAAATTTGAAAAGCATAAATCTTGCGAAATGTGTGCGTATTATTAATAAACAATTAACATATAATGGCTTTCTGTTGCTTGGGCCACTCATCCTGCGCTCTCCGTCCGGAAATAATAAGTAAATTACATTTAAATCAGCGAGAAATTCAAATTATGTATCATTAAAGAAATAATCATCGCCCAAATATATCGCAATAAAACAATAATTTGCCCACTCCCATTCTCCCCGTCATTCCGATATTCCTACATCGAATGGATAAATCGCGCCAAATACCTTCATTGATAAATGGCGGTCGCCTCGACATGCTTGCGAGCCGTTAATCGCGGGAGTTAATTAATCAACGCTAATAATCACTAATTGTAATAATCGTAGAGAACGATCGCGCGTCTGGCGTCTCCGTAGCACTTGCCGCGATGGCGTTCCAAAGAGTAATGAGGCACAGAACATGACCGTTGCCCGCTCAAGTCTGACCTCGCGAATTGCAATAAGATAAGATCGACAAGATAAATAACAATAACATGCTACAAAAAAAACGAGCGCCAAGCATTAAATTACTTAATATTATTATCACAATGTTAACGCGCTAAAATAAATGTCGCATATACCATACATATATAATATTTTCTTTTCATTCGCGCATTTCTCAAATCACATTGAGTTATTACATAACATAAAAAACTCTAATATTTATTTAAAGAATAAGTTTTACTTTATTTTAATAGAAAAAAATAGTGTCTAAATAAAATCGTTTATCATTGATTTCTGTAAAATTTATGCAAAAAAAAATAATATTATGTATCATTTCAATAAATGGAAAAATGGAAAATTAAATATATCAGTAAAAAAATATAACATAATTTGTAATAGATAAAAATCTAAAAGATACAAAATAATAATTTCAATATCAAAATAAAGATAAGTTTTATTCTTTTATATTTTAAGAGTAGTTGTAATAACTTTTTTAAAATAAAGTAGATAATAATCAATTATTTCAATTTTTATTAGAAAGAAAATAAAGTAATTGAAACTCATTATTAGTAATAAATTTGTCAATATAAATCAGCTGATTCCTATACTATAATATATAGTATTGAATATAACAGATCAAAAGATAAAATCAGCTGTACAGTAAAAATCAATATCTCGTGAACTGTGAAAACAACAATAGATAACTGATCAATGCGCAAATGCATTTACGTGAGTGTATGAATTCTACGTGATAGCATTCGCCAATTTTATCGCTTACAAGTCGAAAACATCACCTATCGTATTTTCAAATCAAAGTTTTTAATATTTATTCTCCAAAGTATGCTATTAAAATTTTATACAAAATTTTATAGTTGTTGCGATATACATATGTCAAATTACGATTAAAATTATCCAAAAAATGTAGACACAATTTTACGTTATATATACTTCGTCTAAATTTGTCATGTATATTGCATTCATTACAATATTTATTCTTACGTCACATAATAATAAACTAGCAAATGCAAATCCAGATCCTCAATTAATGAAATACCAAGACAATTCAATTATTAATTAAATTATTTCAGCAAACAGTACGTTCAGATATAACGTGCTACTTTTAATTAAACTTATCGAAACTAATCGAAGGTTCATTTGGATCCAACGCAACAAAGTTGAGCAGCTACTATCGACATCCACGATGCTTCTCATTTACGAGGTTATCTCCCCTCACTACGACGATTATTGGACCGAACTTTGTTGCGAAACGCGCTTCATCTCATCCTCTTACAACCATCGGTTAAAAGCCACATGGAGGACGAGAGCCTCGGCTCATCAACGATCGCTAATCGAGAGACAGAGATTATAGTAGACTAGAGGAGAGAGAGAGAGAGAGAGAGAGAGAGGGAGAGAGAGAGAGAGAGACTTCGGACACTATCAGAGTATGCATCAGAAGGCAACTAGATCGAATGTTCGGGTTAGCACGGTTGGACTCGCGCTAAAGCGAATCGCGCGAGTACTCGTACGCAGTAAGGTATTGTATGCGCTGCGGTCTGCGCGCCTCAGAGGTTTACCTAGTCCAGGAACACACCGTGGATGCGTATACCGGAGGCCATAACGCGGAGTCCGATGAACCAAGTGAACCACGCGGGGCGTTGTGGACCATCGTCGGATCGCCGCCGACCTCAACGACGCGCTCTCGACGCGCGACCCGATGTCATCTCGGTCGGTCGCGAGGTAGCCGGGGAGACCGAGGGCGGTCGGCGACGTGGCAAGAGCCGAAAAGGGCGAGGACGGGGAAGGAACACGGAGGCGGCCGGGCGGCTGTGTGTTCCGACGTAATATGGGCTTGTTCCCGTTTGCGACGCGGTTCGCCCGCGCGTCGCAATTAGCCTTTGTCGCGAGTCCGTCGACCAACGATCTGACTCCCTCGCCTCGCTAACCCTTCCACCCCCCTCCCCCCTGCGACCAACGCGCGTGCACATGCCGCGTCCGCCCTTTTCTTCCCGCATACTATCGTCGGTTCAGTATAACGAAACCGTTCTCGCGTGGATATGTCGCGCGCAATACGAAATAATTAGCAAATTCGCGTGAAACTCACCGCGTCGCACGGCGGCACTCCCCCACCACGAGTTCGACAACTTTTCTCGTTATCTCGATAACGCTTTCTACGAAATTTACGGTTTCCCCTTTGGCACTCCCAGTTGAAAACGGTGGTCAAAGGTGCCGATGGTTAACGGAAGGACGATCCCACGGGTCACACGATTACTGGACTTGTCAAACGACTACGGGGACTATAATGTTACAATAATTGACAATCGCCAAGATATCCTCCTAGGATGCATTATAATTATGGATATCAATGATGTAACGAATAGTCGAGCGGAGATCTAGATTCAAAGTCGCGCTGATTTCCTGACGCGATGATTAAGATGTATAATTGCGAAGGATTAATTAAAGAACGTGATTCGCTGACGTGCGAAAAATAGATTTTCCGGGAGGAAGGGACCATCAATAAAATTTAATATTTGTTTGTCACACGTATTTCCCTAAAAAACATTCGTATACAATTCGCTGCGTTAGCAATTTATGAGATTCGAACGTTCCCCTTTAACATACCGTTATCCCCCGCTATATCCCGTTATCTTAAACTTTACGAGGCGGTGTATTTGAATTTCTCCCTTCTTCCAAATTATACACGGTATATTTTAGAGAGTTGAATGCCAATATCTACCTCACTTACTCGAGAAGTAGCTGCTAAGTTCAAAAAGGGGGAAAAATGGAAAAGGATTTACTACTCGTATCTTAAGTTCGACTCGGTTCACGCTCGTGAAATCGATACAAATTATCAACGCTATAAGTGTCGGGCTCGAAGTGAAAAAGACATGGTTTACACACGCCAGCCTTGGACTCTCTCGCGGCATTTGTATGCCAGAGATGGCGATGCGCGAGAGTACTCCAGCGCGCAGTACAACGTGAGAACATCCGAACGGCTCGAGTTGTTCATATTCGCAGCCGTAGCCGTCGATATTACCCGACTTCGAGCGTTGTTACCGGAAGCATTCGTTGCCCCGTGCGTACCTATCGCGCATTGTTCCGGAAGTTAGCTCATAACGGCCCGTTTTCGCGGGCCGGCCCCGCGTTGCAGCGCGAAAGCCGCAAAGTCAAAGAGCCGATCGACTGCACTCGCTTACCCCCCTCCGCGACCGGTGTGAAATGCAAGAACGCGCGCGCGTGCCCGCGAGGATCGGCCCGTCGGCCGTGGGAAAAAGAGCGTAGGAATGCGCTATCGAATCTAGAACTATGTAACGGCCGGTCTTTGCATGTGGCGCGGCGGCTTCCTGATCGATTCCGCGCAACGGAACTGCAGTTTCGAGCAGGTGCACTGACCCACGGCGGGGGCGCGCGCGCACGCCTGCCATTCCTTATGTATTACGAGAGCGGCGGTCGGTGTCTTTGTGGAAAGTTTCCCCGTGCACACAAAGTGCATTATCAATTATTACGGCCAGCCTGATAGCGTTATTGGCCGGCGCTTGATAGCGGCACTGCATACTGTCGGCGCGGCTATTACTATCGATCGCACGGCCCTTGTTCGAGTGAGGCGAGACGGCCGCGACGTATCCGGCTTCAATTTTACGTCTGTTCTTAATAAACGATAAACCTCCGCCGACAATAACACTAAAACTTCCCGCACGCGCGCGGCTGCAATTAATTACTTACCGTGAGACTCGCCCGACAGTATATCGATAGTTTCGTATCAAAAGGAAGAAATTTCTCAATTTGAATCAGAACTTTCATTCTGCAAATAGATTTTTAATATTCTCACAAATCGTTTCTTCTCGTCTTCTCAAATCTACGGGTTGTTTGTTATGTGCTTCGTTAATGCCCGAGACCGGATTCGATTTCCCGGAAAATCATTTAGCTCCGATCGGACGAGCAAGTCAGACTTTCTTAAATATTCGATGCCTCCGACTAACCAACCCTCGTTTTACCCTCGATTTCGTGCTACCGCCGTTACTCTCCCGCTGAGAGCAGCTACCCTTATCGCGCCAAAACGGAAGAGGCCGATGGGTATGCTAAAAAGCGGACTAAGTACGTAAGATGATTATTGTATGAATTCACAACGGGGCTCACCCCCTCCCCCTTTCGGAAATCGCGTTTCCAACCCTCGGCGCTCCGACTACCACCCCTTCCCCGCCCGCGCCGCGCCGGCGCGATACTCGGCCGCGAGTTGAACGAAAGTTGAATTCAAATTGTTATTTTAATATTTATCACCTGCCTCGCGAATCCCTCGCACAGCCCCGTCCGAGGTCTGCTGGAATCCACCTGGGCGGCACAGTCCGCCCGGAAAAATGCTAAACGCCCGGCTTAGCGCTTCAATATTTCAAGCGGGGGTTTCAACCGCGCTGCATAAACCGCGAGAGCTTGTCGGCCGTTCATCAGACGGCGCGAGGAGTGAGAAACGAAGAGAAGAAGAGTCAACGAACAGTCCGTTAATTAGGAATTGACCCTTTCAAACCGTATGATGTAATGTGTTGTCACTTTTCAAACTTGTCGAGGAAGGTTTCATCTTTTAAAGTACTATTAACTTAGGTGAGCAAATATGAAAAAGTGTGTCAATGGTAAAACGACCATTTCGTGGTATCTCTTTCTCTCTCTCTCTCTCCTAAATCATGAATTTTAATCAATAGCTGGAGCTCTCTCTCATAACTCCAGAAATAACGGTTGCATTGAATTTTGCATTGTAAATTTTGAATTCTGAACTGGCCGAATAACGGACCGGGATTATGGACATAACTAACTTAAGCTAAGCTCACCGCGAAAGCGTTGAATGAATCTCGATAGCGCTGATAATGCCGCAATGATAATTAGCCAAATAATTGCGCGTGGACCTCAATCGGTGCGGATAGAAGCGCCGCGCGTTTACCGGGGAACGGTGTGATTTTCACCGGGCACGCGCATACTGCGGAAAGAATACAACTGAATAATTGGTCAAGAACAATTAAATCTCAATCCCCGTTAATTGCCGCGCTGACGATAAACATCGTTGAGCAAACATCGCCGGTGGTGGTTTTACGCGCGCGCCTTTTCATCTCGCTCGTTTCGCGCAATCGCAAAACCTCGATAACCACCGGCGGATTGATGGCATTTCATCACATCGTAAATCGCACGTCGCGCATTCTGACGCGCGCGAACAAATATTTCCAGCGCGATCGGCGCATTTCGGAAGGAAGCCTCCGTCAATCGTATCCGGCCGAATTTATCTCCGGTACGCACCCGCGAATAAACATGTTCCCTAATCGGATCGATGCGAAACCGACCAGATGGATGTTTATTTGTAAACATAGCGAATATAAATTTTGGTTGGATCAATAATAACTAGCAGACCGAGCAAAGAGAATGACTAAATTTCAGGACGACTGAATGCAGAAAAAATTTCAAGAAAATCTATATTTTTTTCGAATAATATTATGAAAACGAGAAATGAGATACGCGTAATAAGTAACCGCCACCTCAATTTAGACAATTTAGAGACATCGTAGGAGAATATGAAAAAATTAAAATCATTATTGTCTATATACCTCTTCCTCAGAGCTTAATCAACATCCAGCCGCCGGAGTTCGATTCGAGCCGAAAGTCATTTATAGCCTTGGAAAAGTGTGTCTCGGCTCCTCTCGCTGATTGGACAAACTAACAGGACCGTTAAACGAGGGGGTTGATTTTAATCGAAGGTTACACCACCGGCAATAATCGGCAGTTAGCCGTGCGCCAGCCTACGATGCGGCTGGGGTTTGCTGATAACAGACTTAAGAGGGGGAGGGAAGGATGGTAAGTGCAGGGGAAGCGGGAACATCCCCTTCGATCTCTCGCGACCGTGCACCGTTACGAGTCGTATCGGCGGAAGAGTGGATCATGGAGGATGCCGGTGGATAGCGTGTATCGATGTCGACCGGGATAATCGATCAGTATCGCTTTCTTAATTAGCGGTCGGAGCATTTAGAGTGGCCATTCAATTACACAGTCGTGTAATCTACTTACACTACCCTCCCGCCGACCTCCTTCTCCTCCTCCTCCTCCTCCCAAGCGGCGTGTACAGCCACCCCCTTGTAGGCTGGCATCTCGGAAAATTCGTAGTGCCGTCGGTAAACTCGATACAATTACTATAATTGTGCTACAAGTCAATCGCGAATCAATGTGTGATTTAAAAAAAGAAATATCATATATAAACGAACACTTGTAAATGTCCCCTTGTATTTGTTCAAAATGTAATTTAACTATTATTTTATGAATATTGCATGTTATAAGGGAGTATTATTAATTACACCATAATAATTAATTAATTAATTAATTAATTATTATAGTTAAATAATTAATTAATTAATTAATTAATTAATGTTATATAATGTATATAACGTTAACTTAAACGTAAAGGATTTTTTATTTTGAGATTTAATTTTGATAATCCAACTGTCCCTACTCGATTACTAAATGCGTCACCACGCTTTGTACCGATAAGTCGAGAATCCATGGTAACAGTAGTCCGCGCAATACTTCGCTGATATTCTCGTAGAGGAACGAGAAACATCGCGAATTAATTTCCGCAAGTCGTCCCTCTCTTCCCACGCTCTCCCTCTCATCTTGACGGAACTCCTTTTTGTTTCCGCGGGCGGCACGAGCCGTACATCCCAGACGCGGACATGAAGGGGTTTCCACTCACCTCCCCCTAGCCTCTTTCCGCTTTGGCGAGCTTTTTACTCGTTTCCCGTTGCCCCCGTCTCTACACCCCGCGAAATATGTCCCGGCTTATGAGAGGGTCGTCCACGGCTTCGTGTTTCTTTCGCGGAAGTAAATGTTTTTAATTTCGCCGAGAACGCTCTGCTACGACGAGCGGCGAAAGAGAGAGAGAGAACAGACAAAGAGAAAGCAAGAAAGAGAGAGAGAGAGAGAGAGAGAGAAAGAGAGAGCGGAAGAGGAAGGGAAACGATGACAACGCGACGAGACGAGAACGACGACGACCACGACGACGACGACCTGGCTCGTCTGCTGTCTGAAACGGACCAGTCTGCCTCGTCGTTTAGCGTTTTTTACTGTCGCGAAATTCGCCGTCTCCTGAGACACGAGAGCACGACGGTGCGCGGGGGATGAGGAATGGTGGAAAAAGGCAGCACGAATCGGCTGAGCTCTTGAAGAATCATCGCCGTCGAAAACGTATAGCGCACAGACTTTGGACAGAAACGCCGCGTAATTCGCCATGACGTCGAGTATAGGTCAATGCCAGTTAACCGCGACGCGCATTTCGCAACGAATACGAGATGTGGATCAGTTTCGCCGATGGATTTTCTGACAAAATTGTCGTCATCTCTGTAGTAGGGAAAAGACGAAGAGTTATCAAGTTTCATTGTAACTTAAGTACAATATTTTGATAATTAAATCTCGAAACGAAATATCTGTTATGTCTAACAAAAGTTACTTCAACATTTTAAATATATAATTTTGATATAGTGTAATAACAGTAGTGTAATATTACACATATAAATAAATAAATATATATATATATTTATTTGTTTATATGTGTAATATTGCATTAAAATATAATATTAAATGTTTTATAATTAAACTGTAAACAACTGCATTATTCATTATGTTATACACATATATATAATTATTATATTATATTTTTTTATCATAAGAGTGTAACTGTAGAGTTGTTATATAATTTAATTGTAAAAATCAAAATTCTCTTTTTTTCTCTATTATTTGTTCCGCTATTCGAAACACTCGATTTGGGTCTGGTGGAAGGTTGTCATACATCTCGCTTTCGCCCCATAAATCGCGCCCTTTCATATTCGCGTGTGCGAATCAAGACGGTGTATTGGGTAGCCTGATTCTGAGTCACCTTCTCCGTTGTAGCTTTTTCTTCTTCTTCTTCTTCTTCTTCTTCTTCTTCTTCGTCTTCTTCTTTTTCATCGCTCTTCCACTTTTCTACCAAGTACGGACCCGGTGCGTCTGACCAGATGGAATTTTTCCACTTTATTTTCCCGGTCCTGTGCACGATATCAAATTCCATCGTTCCCGCCCACGTCCTCGCGCGCACTTTCGCGCTGTATTTCATGTGCACACTCGTACCTTCGTCTTCCTCCTGGCTGTCCGTTAAGCCGAATTTACACGGTTTACTGTCGACGATCATTCCGGATGAGAGAGACGTCCAAAAACGAAAGAAAAATATTTTCATAAAAATAATCATAGGCGACAACAGAGGACAAGCGGTGTTGTTTCTTACTCGCGCAAAATTCGTGTCGGATGACAATTCGCGACGAATCGTTCTACGTGAAGTGCGCGAATAAATGTGATTGAGAATTAAAATAGAAATTTCATAGCCATGAGTGTTTCGAAAAGCCGCGAACGCCCGCGAAATTGCATCGAACTATATTTGAGACCAGCATGTCTCTATTGATGACACACGTTTCAAATAAAAACTCGTTTATTCGACACATCCGTTTGAAACGATTCATCTCAATATGGCCGTTTAGAGAGGAACCGTATAAATTCGGCTTTAGCGGGGATATTCAGCTCCCTCCTTCTCGGTAGCCAGCTGAAAACGCTTCCGTTTGCGAGAACGGAGAGCGGAAGGGGGTAGACAAGACAAATAAGAAGAACGGCAGGCACGCGACGTGGCGGCTCTTCCGGAGTAACGCGATTATATCGAGGCCGGGGTCTGCCTGTGCTGCCGCCGCGCCGCCCCGGGAATCGATATTTATCGGGGAAACAGGCATGAGGTGAGAATAAATTTGTCGGAAGTTGAGGGGACCAAGCGAGTCCGGGTTCGGCCGACGGTTTCGTTTTCAAGAACGGAGACGGAATTGATACGTGCGTCGATTAAAAAATAGTGGAATAACGATGAGATTGAGCGGACGGACGTGACATATCACCGGCACGTGGTCACAACGTGCCGGTGTGATCGATACACATACACACACAGGGGGAAAAATCTACGGTGAAATCGCAGCAGATAATACGATTATTATGATTTAATTGACGAGATTATTCTAAAGAACGAATCGTTACTCACACTCATACACACACATACTTTGTGTTTTAATTTTTTAATTCGATTAAATTGTGAGTGGATATTTATACTCGTACATGCCTGAATTATCTGCATATTTTAGATTCAGAAATATACTTATTACTTGTTAACAATTGTCGCTGTCAGATGCTTATTAATAATGAGAGATATTCGAGCTCTTGTTTTACGTTCGGAATCGAAAATAACATTTTATTATATACGCTCATCCGTGCTATGAACTAAAACGAGAACAAAGGCGAGCGAACGAAAACAGTATGGTATCAAGCTGGGTTTTGATAGACGAGACTAGGACCGAATATACCCGTCCAATATAAAATAGGAATAAATTTGTCAGGATTTCCTTCCGTTCGATACAAGCCGACTGCACAGAGGGAAACGATACCGTCTTCACTTCCTAATCAGCGATCGCTTTATCAGGTTCCCCCCCCT
>NW_012026853.1:229228-233340 GCF_000956235.1 Wasmannia auropunctata
GTTCCCCCCCCCCCCTCGCCCCTCACCCTCCCCTCCCCCCGCATGATTACATCGAATGCGCGGAGATAACGTCGTTATTCCCTGAGCGTGATATCGGATCACCGCTTTAATAAAGTTATTATAGAGCTTCACGACACATACGCGCGGAACGTATCGATGTTGCAGCGAAAATATGAAGCAAAGGGTATATCGGGCGCGGATATCGCAATTGGAGACCTCCATTTTTCTTCTTTCGAAACGGAATCAGTTGCAATAGTTGCTACAGACAGAAATAGTAATTAATGATTTCAAATTATTAATTTCTTGAAAGAGCCATTGTACTTCAAAGAGACGAGCTAAATTACATTAAAAAAGTGGCATAAGCCTACTTTTATTTTTGCAGCTATGAGATTTCCACCCATTTGTACAATATATATGTATATTTTTTATGTGTTCATATATAAGCTATTGTTTATTGCATTTAAATAAAGCCTAGTTTAAACAATTTGTGTAATTCATCAGAATTCAGGGGATAGTTCTACATTTATATTTTTATATATCATATCGCACGAAAAATATTTGAAAAATCAGGAATACAATACATGTATAAAAAATATATATATCAAAATACACGGCACATCGAACTATAAATAAAGAATTCTATTCTAAAATCTGACACGAATTATAGACTGTCTAAACATGAGCTTTACAAATGAATTTCATACTAAAAATATATCATTGTATTCTCTAAAATAAATGCATATTGCTCTCAATTCTGGTTCAGTTAATTGATATCACGTGAAATATATATTATTCTCGTGGAGCAATATAACAGAAAAATCGCATGGGCAATGAATTATGCGATACTATAAAATGGAGTTAAAACATGTTAAACAAGCAGCTCAATTAATATGGAGAAACTGAAATCACCATCATGAATATGTAACGCAATAAATACATGACATAATGTAATATAACAAACACAGTAGAAGGCAATCGAGATGTTAGAAAGTAATTTGTATAATTAAACGGTATGATACATAAATTTAAACAGTTTTCTTTCTCTGGGTGCATTATTATGATAGATATTAAAAATTTAAAAAAAAAATTCGCCATTATTTAATAATACCGGCATCGAATAAAATTCAATAAAGAAAAAAAGATACGTGACAGTCTCGCAATTTCAATTGCAGACACGCTTCCGCTCGGTTAGCTTCGCGACATAAAGCATCCCGCATCTTGCCCGAAGCCTCCCCCGCACCCTCCTCTCGCGCCCGCGCACATTCGGTTGGGATTCCGAGCCACCCGTTAGCGCTAAACACCCCCGGGAAGTCGGTAGACACATCGCTCCACGCGGCGGAAGTTTCAGTTTGGGGAATCCTCCGCGATTATTAGTTGGACAAGTAGTTCGCAACGTCTCCCGGGGAACGACGGTGGCCCTGGCGGGGTTAAAGCGAGGCTTGATTAGGCGCGGCAACTTGTTTCCCGTCGCCGGGTCCCACCCCCTCCCACCTTTTGCGCGAACTTAAACCACATTAAATTGCGCTTAAGTCAAGCACGTGCTGAAAATGCCGTCGTCGCGAACGCGGCGGGAAAGCCGGGAGACCGGGGGCTGCGTGCAGGGACCAGGATGGAAGGGAGGAGGGCATGTTGGCAGGAAAATGTTGTTGGCGCCGGAAACGCAGCGGCAAGTATGTGCGACTGGAATAATGGCATCTAGTGGGAATATCTTCAACGAATTTCCATCTCCAGACGCCTCGCTTTAACACGTAACAGGCCCCGCGACAATCGAAACTTGATTATAATTAGGGAGAGACTCGCGAATTGTCCTAATTTTCGGAGACTTAAAGTTATCGCGAGTGGCTGCTCCAAATTCAGACGCGGAAAATTTGTATTTTATTTCCGAAATGACTTTGGACTTTCATTTCGCTACTTTCAAATAACAATTAAATGTCTAAACAGTTTGATATTTTAAAATTGTATGAGGAGGGAGAGCAAAGGGTAAACATTAATTAAAGTAGATGCAACGCGATAAAAGTTCAGAGGATCTGGGGCACAATCTAATATCACAAAATTTACATTCCTCGCATAATTCCTCGCGAAGTCGGTAAAGATAACTTTGCGTATCACCAGCGCAAGACCTTTATTCTTAAGATTATGAGTTTCTTTTTCATTAGAATAATGATTCCACTGTCCTCGAATTGTCTAACAATAAGTCGCGATGAGAGATACAGCACAGTAGAGCAAGGGAATCACGAAAAAGGGGACAAAATTAGGGTGTCCTCTTCAAATACCCTCTCTCACGGTCGTTTCAGTCGTTTGTTCGAAAAAAAGAAGGAAACACGAAACGAGGGAGAAGAAACTCGAAGGAATTTAGTAAATGTGTCACGTGCACACAATGTGTAAGACTCGCATGATTTTCCCTGGAATCAAGCGAGGGTGGAAATGCGGTTACGTATAACTATATTCACATAGAAAGTTATCTTCTCAGCAAAGCGGAAGATCTTCTCTTCCTTAAGCGAAACGTAACTGTAGTTAATTATTAATCATCGAAAAACTGGGCCACTAACTTTAACTGTGACTTTGCCGCGTGTACTCCCTGGAAGTATTACTGCTTAAAAACGTTTTTCCCACGGATAATTTTACGGTAATGTAAAAACATTTATTTCCTTGCTTCTCTATTTTTTTTTCTATTAAGACGGCTCTCGCGTTACTTACAACGTAACGTAATCATCTATCGGCATTACGAAATGCCGTGCTGCCGTTACTATCGTTTTGAACTGCAAATATGAGCAGTGAACAACGGTCCAATTTAGGACGAACATATTGCACGATGCTGCAGGCGGAGGTTTGAGGACGATCGAGCGGCGGAGAGGAGGTGGCAGGTAGCGATGTGTTTGACTGTATTAGCTGGGGGTGTGTTTGCCAGAAGCAAACGGACGAAACCGGTAATTATATTTGGCGTCGATTCCTTAAGTACACATCACTGGCTCGCGGCGGGGGAGCGCGCTATAGATACTACGTCCATCAAAGGGGCGTTATGTATGTACCTCTTGGAGGGTGAGACGGACCTCGAGAATCGGGCAAATACTGACGCGTACTTGATTGGAAGTTAATGTCGACCGTGCGCCGAGAATTAAGATCACGTGTGCTCGCCGCGTCGCGTTGCACGTTTCGCCTGATCCCGAGTACCGATACGATTACCAATCAAATCCCGTCAATCCCGCCGCTGGATCATCCTTAGAACGACAAGTCTACGGCTTGGAACGAAAGAGATGATTATCTTATACCGGCATACATTTTTTATTTTTTAATCTGCAAGTAAAAACAATATCGATTTTTTTCTTGCATAAAAGTATCAGTATAAATGACGCGTTTTTATATTACCACAGAGAAAGTGCTGTAATAAAAAAGAAATGAGTATAGAACGTAAAAGTAAAAAATGACTAAAGATGTGACTTTTCGTTTCGACGACAGTTTTGCTAAAAGATCACGTGTCACGTAGCTTTTTAAAGTGTACATTGTTTCGAGGATGGCCGACAAGAGCAGCTATTTGTAGGCACGTCTTGTATAGCGCGCAACTACCAGAGCTGCATGATTATAGATAGCATTTAGTAGCGGGCTGGTGGCGAGGTGGGGCCAGTGAACAAGTACACGGTCCGTTGAACTAATCTGAGGATAAGTTAGGCTAGGTTAAACTACACGAGACCGCGCTGCTGCTATTAACTGAACCGGGTTAGAATCCTACAGTTCCGCCAAAAGTTTCCCGGAGAGTCCGCCCCTGCTAGATATTCCTTGCGTCCTTCTTGTTCTTGCCGACCCCTGCCGGCTAATAGCCACCAGCGATCCGCTGCTTTTATTGCAACGAAGTGCAGCGCTAATATAACGGCGTTGGCACCGAGAATAAATATCGTACGACACGGCCGATAACGTGCGCCGTTTTAAAGAGACGGAGCTATCAGAACTTCCACACGCGCGCGAAAGAAATTCAATATTAGGTATTCCTCGTGAGATATTCTTTCTTGCAAATTACGTCCGCTCATTGAAACGAGATTATCTTTAACAATCTTGGGTATAACTCCTCATTAATCCGTTCGCAAAACTTTCTCACCCCTCTTCCCTCGCCCCCCAGA
>NW_012026853.1:233360-254685 GCF_000956235.1 Wasmannia auropunctata
ATCTCCACCCAATGAAACAAACTTGTCTGAGCGACGTGCGCTTCCTTCCGCAGTCGCGAAAAGTCTAAGGCAAGAAGTAGGAAATTTTTGCGATTTAATTTCGAGATGGAAAGATAACTTTTCTTTATCCGCCCTCATTACCGGCGTCCGCGCACTCATCTCTCATAGCATTTTAATTTAATTCCGTTATAATTACGTTCGAGGTTCGAGGTTAATTGCAATTAAGAGGCGAAGATCAATTAGGCAGTAAGAAGGTAGACGACGAGTAATCCCCCCCTCCCCTTCACTGCTCCGTCCCGCCTATTGCTCGCCTCTGCAACGGAGATACGTGCTTTCGGATAGTCTAAGCGGAATGTAGACATAAATATCCGGCTTGCTCTGTGAGAGAATTTCCGAATTAGAGCGGGATATATATTTGGGCCAGTTTTTCGAAAAGAAGACGTATTTTCTCATTGTTAAAAAGAACTGCGACAATCGAAGAGTATCATTACGTACATGCAAATGCAATTAAAGTAGATTTACCGTTTAATTACAGCCGCTAATCTTTCTAGTTTGTAATAATAGTTAACTTACATCTACGATTAAGAGATACGACACTTCTAGAGTATACAAAATGCTACAAAAACAGATCTAATACTTACTTATCACGCGCGACGCACAGGTGGAGGTAAAATCGTAAATTCTTGTCCCCGTCCAAAATATCGATCAAAGAAATTTTCGGCTCGCAGACGTCGAAGCCGCTCTTAAAAAGCCCGTAATGCCGATATAAATCACGCCTTTGGGGAGCGCAATTCGTAACGTTGAAAACTTGGGCTCTTTGTCAATTTAATCCGAAGTTTCCGCGAAAACATATTTTTCAGATAATAACTCAGTCCCCGACACCTTTACCGAACCTCCACCTGCACATTCATATCCCGAGCTCGTAAATCAAGGAGCGGTCTTACCGCAAGGGTTTCCATTAGTCTCGGAAAAAATTCACGGATGACAAATACGATTGTTTCAGCGACTCACCTGCAACACAAAAAACAGAGAGAAACAGATTTAGTGCGATATCCCTTTCTGTATGTAATGCTATTCGCGCGGACCCGCTCGTATAATTACCGAGCCGTAGTCTTTTATTATGTCATTTATTTTGTCGTGATTTAATCGTGTATCCCGGAGTTTAATTTCAAATTTAGCATAATATTTTCTTGCGCCATTTATTTCCATCGCTTACACAAACATTGTGCATTCATGAAAATATCTCATATATCATTTGATATTAATTACACGCTTATTTTGGAAGGGTAGATGTAATATAATATCTCTCATCGCATTATTATCCTTTATACTATATAATTATCAATATTATCTGTGATATCCCGTTAATTATTTTCCTGTTTACTTTATGCAGTTCTCGTCTATGTGTTCACATGCAGTAATCAATATCGTTTGCATCGTTCTACGTTAACATTAACCGCACATTCCCCGTATTTATGCATTCCCCGATTTTGCTTTACATAATCCCACCACCTTGATTGCAAGACCCCGGATAACAATTTAAACACATAAAACTTCCCGCGTTCCTGCTGTCTCGCAAAGTAAACAAGTACTCGACTCGGGAGTTTCTTCGATCTCCCGTCTGAAACATTTTTAACGAGAAGCAAATAAAAGTAATATCGCCTCGTTTGCGTCGTGATTAAAACGTAATTTCTGACTGCAAAAGATACTCGAAAGTTTGGATCTAGTTAAGAGAACGCGAAGAAAATTCGGGCTTACAATGTAATCGGGAAAACGCTTGTTTTGAAAGCTGAAAGTCCTTTCCACGTACCACGTTTCCGTAAATTTTAATAAGTATCTATTATTTTATCTAGTATTTTTTCACTTTTTATAATACAATACAATTCCCCGAAGAAATGTCTGACGTTCTTTCTGGTCCTTGAAAGGAGCCCCGGACGATGTCGAACGAGCGAGCGGGTGCGTAACGGCAGTAAATCCGCAAAAGTCGGCGCAAATCAATCATGTATAAAGCGGCGGCGCCGATAAATCTCGGCGGGCCAATAAAATCGTATCAATCAGTCGGGGCGGGACGGGGGTGGATGGTACTTTTTCGACTGACGTTTTCCCCGAAGTTCTTCCGCAGATGCGCTCGTCCCCGCCCGACGATGACGGGTAAGATGAAGCGGGCGAGACGCCGAGAGATCTCGCGAAATCGGCGGCGGGTCGGAGAAGGGTCGACGAAACTTCACGCCGGATCTTCGAGGCGGGCGAGGAAAATGACGTATGTAGGAGGGCGAGTTGGAGGAAGGAAGGACAGAAGGGGCGCAAGAGGTCGAGAAAAAGAGAGAAGAGGTGCGAAAAGTGCGAAAAGTTTCGTCGCTCGGCCTCGCAGTATCCCCGTCGTCTCGCTATCCCACGCTGTGATATACGTGCCGAGAAAGTTGCTGTATCGTTTCGAACGCTAAAGTATATCCGGGTGGAAAGAGAGAACGACGCGCGGGACTCCGCGAATCTGAGAGAGATGATCGCTCGTCGATTTCTCGGAGCACGAGATATTCCTTAGCGCGTTGTCGAGTGCCGTTCGATCGATTTTCTAAAAATTGCAGTTGACTTGTCTATAGTATTTACCTTAGAATAGTGATCTATTCTGTCCTCTTGTCTCCGAAAGTGTCACGAGAATTATCCCATCGCAAATTTCATTATTTCCATTTACCAAAATATTATTTTTACATTCAAAACAAAGAACATTTATTATAGAATGTCTATAAAAACTTTCGGAGACGTGTGCTATGCTCTAATTATATTCTAATTATGTCTCTGCGTTCTTCAGAAGCTTCTAATGGATATTAACAAACTCTAGCTTTGAAAAATTATCAAAGTTAACTCTAAAATTATTCGGAAAATTTGCAACCCTTGCACGACTACGTGGTAAATGCGGAACACCCTCTACAGCTCTAACATGAACGAGCGACGTAGTTCCGCGAAGTAGCGCGATAGACGTAATCGATGCGGCGAATCTGACAGGCCGCAGAGTCTCGAACGTATAGGCGAGGAAGTTATGAACTCGCGTGGAAACATTCGTTAGACTTCTCGCCCCTATACACACACCGTGTAACTACGTGGAACGTGCGTATTTACTGGAAACCATCGGCGCCGCCACCGCCGCGCTACCATCTTTTTGGTGTCCCGCCGCTGCCGCCAGTAACGCGCGGGGTAACGCGCGGCAGTAACTTTTAATTCGCGTGCCCGACGTCGACCAATCTGTGTCGTGCGCACCCCTATTACTCCTGATAAGACCAGGGTAATTTATTTACCGAGCACGAGGGATGCCATCACGCGACCCCTTCTTACGTCCCTCCTTCGGCGCCGGCGAGAAGAAGCGAGAAGAGGAGACGTGCGTAACAAAAAAAAAAATATTTTATCTATTCGCTAATGGATATCTTCTCGATTGTAGCCCCTTCGATGAAATTAGGGCCGCCTTCATTTAAAATGAAAATTTGTTTGAACGACAAATGCGATAAGTCTCGGAATTGAATTTCGCTTAAACTCGTAGTATCTCTGCAGTGTTTATGATCTCTCAGAGAATTCAATACAAAATCCCTTTTAAATTGTCTCGATTGAATTTCGCTCTATATTTCGAACTTTCTATTCACATTAATATGTCATGTCCGCGACAGGTACGAAAAAAGACCTTTCGCTTTGATCAAATCAGGCGGAACGGATTGGAATTGGAAGAAAGCTTGGTTCAGCTGTTAAGGGAATCCAAATGACTCGTCACTGTCGAGCCATCCATTTCAACGTGCCTTTCTGCGGTCGCTGCGAGACCCGAGAAATTGTCTGACAATGAGCGAGAGAGTGGTAGATGAAACCAGAAGGGGTTCTGTAGTTCCCTTTGTGACGTGATCGATGATCTTGCACAGGGACATCGTACCCTTCCGTTTCGCCACCTCGCTCCTCGCTCGTCCGCAACGTAACAGGCAGATTTTAATTATTTCTCGTGACAAATTTCGTCACATTAACTAATAATAAATCCACGACGCGAGTACAATAAAAATGAAAAAGCAAATGGATGTAGAATTAATGGTCGAATAAACGCGACAGATTCGCCAACGTTCAATCCTCATTAATATTTTCGTAGGTGTAGTCACGAAATAAAATAATAACGGCTTTTTATAAAATATGACCGTAATTTCTCTTCAAAAAAATCTGCGATTTTAATTTCTCGAACATAAACGCATACCACGTAAAAAGAAGTAGTGAAACAATTGTAGGTACGCGGTGTAGCGTAAAAGTCTCTGGAAGATAGTAATTAAAATTTAAAAGAGCTCTTCTCTCAGATCTGCAAGAGAACGGAGAATATTATTCCTCGGGATGTAAGTACAAAGCTAGCGAAAGGATTGCGGAGATATGCAGAAGAAGCTAAGGCGATGGGAGAGAGAGAGAGAGAGAGAGAGAGAGAAGTGGGTGGAAGGTGTTACAGCGAGGAAGAGAAAAATTGTACGAGGCGTAATCGTTGCTTGAGCGTAAGCGAATGCACCTCCGGGCTGCCGCCAGAATCGTTTTCATCTTCTAACGCAGTTAGGATTTCATTACGCGATATTACGATTGCCACCCCCGCCGTCGCCGCCGCCGCTGCCGCCGCCGCCGCCACCGCCGCTATCGTCACGTGCCATAAAATCGTCCTGCCTGACGCTTCTCTCTCATCATCCATACGAACGGATACGCTGAATCGAGTTTGCGGATAACGGACATTTATTTCGCGTAAGTGTGATTTGATAGTTCCCGCGAACGTTCGTGAGCGGGATAGTTGATAAGCGGCGTTGTAAAACGTTTTATTAAAATCTTAAAACGAGCAACGTATTAGGATGTTAAACACGGGTCAATCGATGGGCCGTAAACTACCGATTACAACTAATCTAATTTAATGTGACCGGTAAAACGCGATTTGTGCTACCGCGCGTTACTGATAATATTTTATTGACTCACTTCTTATCCTCCATAATCCCATTTCCTTCCAACGTTTAAGCATGATAGCACAGAACGTAATATATGTAATATATGTAAATTCCATAATTTAAAAAAATAATAATTTAATAAATGCAAAAGCAATTTTGAGAAATACATACTATTATTATAAATATCAATATAATTTGCATTTAAGATTCTATCCCAGAAGGAAAATTTAAATACGGCTTTGAAACGGAATCATTTGCACATTTTGTTTCATCGATAATGTTATAATCCTTAGTACTGAAGTACTTATACATATAAGTGAATAAATAAATATGCAAAATAATTAAAAATATATTCTCAAAGATATCTTGCCCAACCGGCGGCAAAGGCGCCAACTGCATTACCTCCTGCAGAAGACTGCATTGCGAGCAGTGGGTAGAAACTGACATTTACTGGCAAGTCCGATGTTAATCGGGTTCAATGCGCCCTCGTACAACGATAACCTGTTTTTCTGCGTCTCGCCCGCGTGCGTTCGTTGCCGCGTTGTCGCAATGAATAAATCTCGATCGATAAACATGGCGATAAATATGAGATAGAAATAGCGCAAAAAAATATGCGGCAATAAAATAAATGGCGGATTAGTATCATTCCGCAGCTCTAAATTCAATTACAGCAATTATGTCGTTACAGTCTTCAATGAGCTACGTCAAACATTAAAATTCATTTTGCTCTCGTCACGAATTTAATCGCGATAAATATATTTAGCACGCTCACCTCCGAGAAATAATTTATTTCTGCGCATCAATTATATATCTAGAAATAATTTATCTTGTACAACATATTATTAATTCGTATCGCGATTCTGACACTCAATGACTTTAACGATTCGCGCGAGATGAAATGTCGTCCGCAAAAATACTCCGTAAAGGGACGGACGGAGGGAAGAGGCATTTTACAATCGTGTCGATGAGACGTACCTTACTCGTTCGACCGAATATCCGAACGATCGAATTGAACGATCGTGTCTCACGCGTTTGAAATTCGCGAATCTTTATCGGCAATAAAGTCGGATATTCCCGCGGCTCGCGTGTTGTATTATTTTTCGTGGCGCTGAGGGTGACGACTCGCTCCAATGAGATGGAAAATTTTCGGCAAAACCGACCCTTTACGGTCGATTAAATCGAGAATTTAATGCTCCGTTCGTAGAATATCCTAACACGCATATTATTGGCGCCTTCCGACTGTCGTGCGCATTCAGACACTCATGTAGTAACTTCTGTAATCCTAGCATCCCCATCACTAAAAAAAAGTTTAACTTTATGCCATAAGTGCTCAATTACTGCTAATTTATTTATTGCTTCATTCGTAGAAAATTAATATCAAAAGTGAGGGTGCTGACTTCACGTTATGCTATAAATTCGCAACTAGAGCAATAAATTAGCAATAAATGAGCATAGTCGAGCTTCTTTTAGTGGAGGTGCTAGATTCACAGAAATCATATAGTGTGTGCTATTATTATCAATTTTCTAGAGATAGAATTTTATACCTAATAATTGTGTTAGTCAGATTCTGTATTTATCTAGTAGATTTCAAATTATAGATTTTTAGATTTTATTTTAAATTATGTTACTTTTGTATATCAAAATTATCAATTATATTGTAAATCAAAAGTATCAATTAATTAATTACGTTATTTTGATTCAATAAACCGTTACAACTTCTAAATGTATTATCGTTGTTCCAGATGTTATTATTATTTCTACTTTTATATAGGTTGTAATGAATTGTAACGTTTATACTATATGTTGTTTTAATTCCGTTTCCTACAGGCACATAAAAATGTAACAGTAAAAATAAATAAATAATTCGCTGATTTTATTGTTCTCTTGTTCGATCCGCTAAACTCAGCAATCTCTCATGACATAAAATTGTTAACAAAACCATCGTCTCAAGTTCTATTTTTGTAATATTTATTTTGCGATGATCCGATCGCGCACGAGCAGCACAGATGAGTCTGTTGCGAAGTATAGCCGCCATAAAAGTTCGTCGATGCGCCCGTTTTTACGGCGAGTAGAATAATAAATTAACAAATCGAGAAGAGTAACTATCCAGATTGACGATCTTTACCGACTACTTTCCGCGGCGAGCATTTATTAGGCGCGAAACGACGGTGCTCTTCGGAAATTAATGGCATATCCGGCGGCCGCGAGGCCCTCGGATATAAAATATTTCGGACCAGGGGACCTCGTCGTTAACGTGCCGCTACCTAGAACTGGCCTATCTCGTTAGCGAGTCGATCGTTAAGATCTCCGGGATGTCGTCGCGCGATCCCACTCGGTTTTTATCCAATTAAATAATCGATATCTCTTGTATCATGCGTGAGCTTTCGATACCAATCTCCCGACTCGGCCGAGGGACCGATTGCGCCTAAGCCGCAAAAGAGCAGTCACCAATCCAATTTTTAGTTTTAAATAATGCGGATTGCGTTAGTAAACTCAGATAAATTCTTAACAATAAATTTTCTTAGATTTTATTCTACATAGTATAGATAAAATTACTGAATAATTTCTTCTTTTTTTATGGTAAGTATGTTTATAAAATAATTTTATTTTCATCAAAGAAGATAAAATTTAATAAGGATTTGTAAAAAAATAATCACTCCAGTGAAAATTGTGTTATTTCTTATGCAAAAAACATTTAACTTGCATTATTATTTAATCAATAGGGTACGTAAACGCGTTATGGAGGCTTTGAAAGCGGAAATCAATAAGTTATGGTAAGAGGAAACTTGGAACTATAAAGACGCTTTGTTGGCTTTTTGAATTTTCACGGCGTAAGACGTGACAAAAAATTTAAAGCGATTTTAAAAAGAAGCTTGAACGATATACTCCAAGTTTATGCGGGAACTTTCCCATTTTATTGAGCTGGGTGGAAGTTGCGTTGGAAAAGACGAGAGCTAGAGAGCAGCGAGTCGCCTTATCATTTTATCACAATTTTCTCGTTAGAGTCGCTTTCTAAATGCATCTTACGGTATATTGAACAATCCGTCGTACGTCTCTCTTGTGCGATCCAGCGCACAATCATAGCGACGTATATTCGCGTTGCCGTCCAAGATCGTTATAATCTCGAGATTGACGTGTGATCACGATCGCCGGATCGGCGTCGAATCGGCGTCCGATCGCGGCGCGTCGACCGGTCGTCCGACAACCATCGGACAATACCGGTCGGCTTATTTATAGGGTAGTAAAAATTTAAATAATTTCCCACCACGAGCGACGAGAGGCTCGCCCGTCCTATCCAAAGGGTTGGTTATTTATTCACTTAATACGAGCTTTGTGCTGCACTCCCCTCGTCTCCTTCCACTCCTCCTCGACTTCCTCCTGGCGTGTCTATGTCGGCCCCTGGCAGTCATTATTCGATTTTCGGCGGAGTTTTACCGCCTCGCTCGACACACACCACGAGAACCGTCGTCATCGGAACGACGACCGTCCACGGAGGCGCGGCAGTAAATTTTCACCCTTCCCACCCGAGCTGTAAATTTACCTTCGCCTTTCAATAGGGCCAGCGCCAACGGAAGGAGCACTCGCAACTTCGAGAGTCATAGGCGCTCTTCGTTCCCCGCCGCCACCTCCTCCCGCACGCTCTCTCGCATCTCAGAGATCCTTTTTCTCCCGCTGCGTTCTCCTCCCGCTATAACACTCGCGACCGCTTTTGCGCCTCGTTTTATTAGTTTTCGCTCGCGAATGGCGATCACGCCGCGATGGTGGCGATGACGATCGCTCCCGGTTAGTAGTGGTGGCGACGTGGTGATGGTGATGGTGGTGGTGGTGGTGGTGGTCGGCCCGGTGAAGGTGATACGAGAACGAGGATTCCGGTGACACGGTTGTTGGTAGTGGTGGCGGTGATGGTCGTTGGTGGTGGAGTCTTCTCACGGGGAAAAGGGGACCACGTGGTAGGAGACGCGTCCCCGAGGCAAGGCTGCCAGGATCCACGCCGTTTGGGCGTGGACGATATTTATGTTGAATTCTTTCGGGGCTATCTCCCTCCCCTTCTCCCTCCCTCCCTTCCTACTCGAATATTTTTTTCTTGCACTCCGACGCACGGAGCTGTTCGCAATCTGATTTCACTCGCTTTCTTTCCCCGTTTCCTTCACTCTCCTTGCCTCTTTTCCCATGTAGAATGCCTTCTTATTTGCATTCGGTAGGTGGACATTTTCACTTTTCCATCTGGTTCAGCTTGGTTTATATTACTGTAGAAAGTGACTACTGCCGCACCCTCAGAACGATCATGCGCTAACGGTAAATTAGAACAAAATCTATTTGTTATATTACTGCAGTGTATCAACTTAATATCTTATTCTTTTTATATGTATAAATTTATCAGTAGAAATAATAATTTCACATTATGTATTATTATTATATATTATTTTGTGAACACACATAATAAAGAATATAATGTATATAATTTTATATAAATATAACGTGATATGCACTGCATCTGTGCGTAAGACATTCACTCGGGTCGCGGAATGACTCAGTTAGACGTTTGCGACCGTGAAATAATTCAGCAGAAAGGTGGCACGACGAGATCAGCACGACGATGGCGGTGGATGGGTCTTTCCGTGGGAAGAGAGGGAGTCGTATCCGCGGGCAAGGCTGCGAACTCGGTGTCTGGGCGTGGACAATATTTATGTCACGAATTCTTTGAGGTGTCCCCCACGCTTTCTTTTTCAGGAGATCCCGCCGCGCCGGCAGACTCCTGCCGGTTTCCTTTTTGCAACTCGGCAGAAACTCGGAAAGAATCACCTAAAGTCCGAGCTGCCGACAATCCAATTCTTGCGTCGACTTCTTAATTAGGTGCTTCGACCCAACACCTAATTAAAGTCTTCTCAATATTTTATAGAACATATAAGAGATCGCAAAGTTGCATGTTTAACGAGTTTCACTCTTCACTGTATCTCCTCTTCACTGTATCAATTATCAATTATTAATAGTTTAAAGTGTTATATCTATTACTAAAATTTAATTTTTTACATATTTTATGGAACATAAACAATTCCGAAAGTGATAATTTTGCAGTATTATGCGAATATTATATTACACATAAATTGTATTAAATTGTGTTAACACCGATATTTATTTTATAATCCATCAATATCCGTTCCATTTTCAGTACTTAGTCGATTTCGCGCGCTGTGAATAATTAACCTCGATAATTATCGTAATTAATATTGCAGAAACTTCGAAAATTATAGATGTGTATAATCTATAATTATATTATTCAAAGCGAAATACTGATTTACATGGTCGATAAATAATTTTTGCTTCAAATATTATCGGGGAAAAAGTCCAGAATTGTGTTTGTCGGTTATTAATTCATCGAAAATTATGATAAAAATCACAGGTGAAAATTCTTACTGAGAATATTGTTATAAAACTGTCCCATTTAAATTATGAATGTTCTTGTTTTCCAAGATCAAAGAAAATAGATACTTATATAACTCATGTGATAAACAACACTACTTTTACTTTCGAGCTATATATAGCAACGTAAAATGCGCATCAGCGTTATAATCATCAATAACGTACGGATCCTATGTAAAATACCGTGCAACCGCAATCGAATCTTTTTCTACGAGTATCGGCTGGCGATCGCGCCGTAAATTTTTCCATTCCTATCTCGATGGCGCGGCGGTGCGGGAATTACCCTTTTCTAGGAAACCAGGCGAACCTTTTCCGTGGTTTCGCGGGGGTTGCGGGGACGAGGCGATAAATTTGTAAAACCAATTTAAGGCCCCGCCGTACATGAGCCGCGCCTCGCCGCCATGTACGATGTTCCGGCTTCTTTTATCTGTAACTCCCCGGCGACATATCAGCTTTTTATCTCGGCAGAGACAATTCGACAACGACCACGCCACGTTTTCTCATAAGGAGTGAGGAGGCCCTGTTTCGTGTGCGACGAGAGAGAGAGAGAACGACTCGCATATTCGGGATCGGGCCCGAGAGAAACGTTGTACCGGAAGAACGCGTTCGGGACTCTTATCCCGCGTTCAGGACATTCGGGATTCTTCATCTTCCTTCGCACCGTTACGAGAACCCCGCGATAATACGTACGCGCGTAAAATCATTCCGAAATATTCCGATAAAGCGGCCGACGGTGAGACGCATAGCTTCTGACGTACCGCGATTTATTGTCGCGAAAGAGACAATTTGTCTCGTTAATACATGTGACCCGTATTTGATCCAGATTGCGAAACGCGAATGCAATAATGGCCGATACCCGGGGAGTCACGCTACGTCGAGAATAATTCAATACGTTGCGAGCGAGAACAGTCGGAGTCGTGTCTTCTCTCGTGGAAGTGGAGGGAGTGGAGATGCGATATATACGCTACGATACCGAAGATTTATCCTCTCTCCTCCAAGCGACACAGAACGATATTGGTTATTCCAAAGTGTCGATATCGTAGGTGCCGCGAGTTGTAATTTATTACAGCGGACGAGATAGTTTATTATTAATACGTGCAACTCGTGTCTGATTGCGAAAGGCTATATACGTACGTACTAAGATACTCGCGACTAGGAATAATCCCACGGGATATACCGAAATAGAACCGTTCGTACTTTCATAATAACACACGTCGCTCGCAAATTTTGAGCGAAACGACACCTACGTAAATTTCCAATAAAATCGGAATTACGTATCGGATTATTAATTAACAGACGTATCGGTTGTAATCGATTTAATTAATCACCGTTGTCCGCCGAGCGCAAATCGAATGAATTAATTAAAATATATATCGAGAAGGAACATAGAAATATGAAATACTGTACAATGTTCCGTATATTCTTTTACGTATAATTCTTTCCGCACGTAAGCCGTGATCAATGAAATACGGCCGGTCAGAATTCGGCCTGGAAATAAAATGAAATATCGCACGGGGGAGATTTACAGTCGACAAAATAATCGCAGTGGCGAAAGATCGACGCGTTAAGATCGA
The DNA here is from genome assembly GCF_000956235.1 of Wasmannia auropunctata. Lineage (NCBI taxonomy): Eukaryota > Metazoa > Arthropoda > Insecta > Hymenoptera > Formicidae > Wasmannia > Wasmannia auropunctata. The sequence continues at coordinate 245,290 of NW_012026853.1, forward strand.
GCACGAAATCATTTAGGATCGTCCCTGGCGACGACTGTTGCGGTAGACCGAGCGAATCGCTGCAACTTCCTCCTTTTAGTGCCGCATGAAATATTTCGCCACATGCCACAAACGGAAAGCCAATTACGGGACATTAAAAGTGGCGAGGCGCGCGCGTACGGTGGAGGAGGCTGTATAAGAACCCTTAAAAATCGCGCCCTCCCCGTCGCCTGCTGACCGCATCTCGCGAAATTAGCCGACCTATCGTCGCCGCGCGCAGCCGATCATCGTCTTGTCAAACTACAAACAACCGCACGCCTATACGTCGCAATGCAATTTGCATGAGTAAGCGGCTGATACTCTCGGCCGTCTTTCACCCCCTTTTTCCGAAAATTACACATTTTTGTGTGCTCTGGAGTTACATGCCTTCTCTCTGTCCCTGTAATTATCTCGAGCCGTGCTTGCGTTTAAACTTTATTTACACATTAATTAAATATACGGATAATTATGTTCGATTTAAATATGAAATTTATCGTTTCTTTTTTTTCTTGCTTTTATTTCATTACACCCTTTTTCTCTTATCTTCTCTTTTATATTATGGAACGCAAGGTAATACTTATGCATCATTTATACAACATAAAATGAAGATCGCAATGGTCGGACCGAAAATGACCGTCGCGTCGCTCCTTCTGACGCATATCAAAGGAAACGCGTTTGTTCGAATGACCGATCAATAATTAACGCTCGCGCAGTAGTCTTAAATAACTCGCCGGTAAATCGAAACGCGACCATCGAAGGCGAAAGAGCCGGGCGTTTTATAATAAACAATTAAACGCTCGGCTCTTTCGAGTTACAAATAATTAGCGTTCGCGCGTATCCGCGCCGCCGATCTCCGCCTATCGAGTTACAGTACGCGCGGAGCGGCCTCGTAAAGTATGCAGGACACAACGTACGTCGCGCGCGGCGCATGCATGCATGCATTACGTTGCATTACGGAGCCGCGTCTTAACTAATCGGAGTTATGGTAGCAGGGCCCGGGCCGGGCCGGGCTGCTGCTCCTCATTTCAATGCATACAACGCCATGATTTGCGAGAGCGCGCCATGTAATCGGGCGGGCTTTCCGTCTCGCCCTGCAGCGGTCTCGCTCTCCTCCTTTATCGTCACGCACCGATCCTACCACTTCAACAGCGAGACAATTTCCGAGAGTGGCGACTGGTGAGAATCGCACGGACGAATCAAGGTACGAGGAGTATATCTCCGAGATTTAAGTGTACTAACTTTTAATTCGTACGGACATGCACCTGTACGCTATGATAAAATTCACGGAGCGAGCGCGCCAGTAATTGTTTCGATTATATTTAAGTGCAACCTACTTTGTAGGCGGACGTGTTGTAAAATTATAACAGCGTATTAATTACGATTATACGTCATCTATTTAAGCAGATACTTAGACGTCCGCCATTAAGATCCTACGAGCGCGCAGTCAATTTAAGATTAGATATAACGTCTCGCTGCACCAACATAAACCGTTCGCCGTGTCTGACGTTTCTTTCTAACGAAGTCCGAGAAGCGGTTTTTCAGGGCGGAAAAACCGATGTCTGATCGTTATCGGGGCCACGGCAAAAGAAAAGGAAAGAAATCCCTTTGCCGAATGCAATAAACGCGGGCCCGGTGAACCATCTACGGGCAAGGAAACGTGGCGCACGCGTGGCCAATAAGGCACCGCGGTTCTAAAGATTCCACCGATTATTACTTGGCGCGTTTTATGGGCCGCCGTATATAGCCAGTTACGGCCAGCACGCTTGAAACCACATAGGTACGTGCACGCGCGCGCGCGACGGTACCCCGATGTGCAAATCCACTCCTGTGATAAAGTGCCCCATCGCTCCCTGGCGCCTGCAGCGAGCCACGAAAGGATGGCGATCCCTTGAACCTGAAGTTGATACTTTTCGGAGTTCTTCGGCGGCGAAAGGGTGTTGACGAGAACATCTTGTAAGACTCTTATGCGTTTATCACGTATAATAAATATTGACGATAAAAACTCTTGGCACCCCACATGTATCGTCGTACTTATAAACTGTAGAAAAATGGTGTTTTTCCTATTTCAATACATTACTCTATTTCCTTATTTAGATAATACATATAATAATATATTATTAGCACTGTCTTTGTTATTTTAATATCCAAATGCATTCAAGTAATTTATGTGCAACTACTAAATTCTAACTGTGCATCGAAATTGAAATAAAGGCAACGTAAGCCTGAAAATCAAAATTTCCTCGAAATTTACACATCAAAATAATTCAAATTACGCATTAAAAAAATAGAATCAGAATGAAATGGAACTTTTTAATAGAAAATTTGAATTAAATTTCACTTATGTTAGATTCACCCTTGTATGCAGCGAAAGGGGGCGATTCGAAGAAGTCGAAGAGAAGCTCGCAGAAGAAGCGACCGAAAAAAGAGAAACGAGGTAAGTCGAGTTTGTCGTGAAATGACGAGCCCGAGAAGTTAAGACACTCTCCATGACTTCAGCTGGGTTTCTTATAACGCGCTCTTTCATCGACGTCATCCGTCAGATTGATCTATCGTCGAAGTTTGGCGAATACTTAAACAGCGCGTCCCGAAGAAGTGTCATACAGCCGTCAGGCTGAGATTCTTCGTGAAAGTTCTAACATAATCGACAAACTTCCTTCATGATGTTTTAATAAGTAACAATCGAAACGATTGCATTACGCTCGGCGTCAGATACAAATAAAATTGATGCATCTGTGACGAAAGCGTTAAAATTGCATTAAAGGATGAACTTTAATTCCACATAACTTTAAACTAATGTAATGCAATTAAAATTATTTAAAATAATTTGATTTCAGGAACCGCGCTTTATTTTATAAAAATTTAAATGTCTTTATCTCCTACGTGGAATAGAAAGTAGAGAATATTTCGATTTATGTTGTTTTCAACAACGTGTGAACCGAGGTATTACCAGCGAGACTTACGTTCCTCCGTCGATCGTAGAACGCGACAACGATCTCAAAACGCCTCGGCGTATCTGATCGCACCCTGTGTGGCTTCTCAAGCGCCTTCTGTAATTGATTCTTATAACGTTTCACAGATTTACGTTAATCGCCAGTAGTACCGCGAAGGAACTTGTCCCTGTGAGTGTAATTATTACGTTTCTCATTATGCTAAATCACCGTGGCGCGCGCTTCTAATTACCTACCGCGATGATCGCAAGATCCCAAAGCGAGGCGAGGATGGCAGTTCATGAAGAGAAACGCGTTTCCCCCGCGTTGAACCGTGTGTGGGCGAAATTTACACGCGTGTTATACACGCGTGTACACGCACGTGGTACAATCAGCACACAATGTTCGCGATAAAATTCGCGAGGAGATACTCGAGCATCATGAGAGTTAACGATGTATGTTACCGTGCATCGTCTCTAAAGTTTAAGTTAATTGTCATCATTGTCGAGCTATGATGTAAAACTGGTAAGAAAGGGAAAAAATGTTGCTAAAATAAAAATATTCTTTTCCATAAAATAATTTGCTGTATAACATAAAATTTGAATAAAAATTTGATAAAAATGCTACTGAAGCTTGACGTATAATTATTTGGATTGTAAATTATTTTAACCTATTTTAAGTGAAAAAAAAATCATGATTTATTCATTGAAGTAAACTTAAAAAAATTCAATTTTATATATTTATGAATGTTATATGTGTACGATATTATGTCTATCATTAGAAGAAAGTAACGAATAATTATCGCTAAGATAAGAAATTGATTTTAATAATAGTTTAACAAGGAAAATTAAATTTGAAAATTAAATTGATTTTAGAAATAGTTTAACAAGGAAAATTTAATTTTCATTCTTTTTCTTCTTTTTAATTTTCATTCATCAATTTCTTATCTTAGCGATAATTATTCGTTACTTTCTTCTAATAATAGACATAATATCGTACACATATAACATCCATAAATATATAAAATTGAATTTTTTTAAGTTTACTTCAATGAATAAATCATGATTTTTTTTCTTCACTTAAAATAGGTTAAAATAATTTACAATCCAAACATAATAATTTACATCCAAGGAAAATTAAATTTTCCTTGTTAAAGAGAAAAAAGTTGAATCATTAATATTTTAGCTTTTTAATAGCAAGATTCTATTCTTAAATCATGCACACTGTATGTTTTACCTATCAAGCTATTTGCTTACAAACACATGTCGATTTTATTCTCCGCACATATGTTAATACAATCGTCATGATTGATGATTCATCGGCGACGCAAGAGTAGCGAGAATGTTAAGGTAATGAGATTCGATTGCAAAAGGATGCGGTTGCATTGTGTAACGTCGTGACAATATACCACTAATGGCGCGAACGGAGGAAGGAAGACGTTTGTTTCTACAACGCCACGTGGGAGGACAGCGACGTAGTCAGAAATGTTTCAGGCGCGCGAGAAGAAAATGATTTTCGAACACATTCACGGTTCACGATTTCAGCTCGGTTTTTCGGCAGGGGAGCAATCCGATTAATAACCAGATGGGGCAAAATCTGTCGAGTCAACTTTAGGAGAACGAAAACATGGATTTTTCTTGAAGGATAATTTTTCATTGTGAAAGCGAATTACCGATTTCCGCGAAGGTACCACCACCCGCAACGCACGGATAAGAACAAATTATTACGATGGCGTTAGCGCCAAGTGTCACGGCTTAATTAAAATCTCGTCTCGTCGGGCCATGAAAGGGGATAATCCCGCTTGAGCAACCCGCTCGCGTACACGCCGCCGGTGAAATATATTCGTAGATTACGGGCCCGTTTCGTGCTCGCGCGCGATCGAGTCGTCGAAAGGGATTTAAATCGGCGGCGGCGGCGGCGGCGCACATTCGAAAAGCATGCGAGAGATACGCGGATAATACGAGCGCGGAACCCGTTAAATTGCCCCCGCGACGAGATAAGCGACCAGCACGAAATAATTAAGGGGAGACGAGCCTTAACTCGATCGAGGCTGACGCGCCCGGCGATATCAACACCGTGGCGCTTCGACCCGCCGATTCGTATCGCTAATGCGAGCCCGTATACGATCGTTGTGTTCACGAGCGGCTCAACCATCAAATTGGCATGCCTTTTACATCGTGGTCCCTAATCAAAAGGCACGACAGAAGCTCATCCTTGCGCTCTCGTTTTGCATGTCACGTTAATTTCAATATTCGAGGTGGCATAAATATTTTTTGCTTTAAATCTTATATAAATTTTATTTAAACGCAAATAGGTCAAAAGATAAAATAAGAATTATGAATAATAAAGTGCCAAATTATAAATGTTACATTATCAAAAATAAAATAAGCTTGAAAAAATCTTTTTTTCTCATTGAGAATTTGTCTCGTTTTCTTCCTCTTATTTTTACACAGTCTGTAAAATTCACTACTACTATAGAGATATCATAGAGTTACAGCTGACAAGTTGACAAGAAGCAAAGTTTGCTAACAGTCTGATCTAAAATCACGAACGTGAATCCGTATAATGCCTAGCGTTTTCATCACGACACGCGCATACAAGCCCCTGCCGATCATAATAAGGATATTTTGCATATGTTAACGACTAATGGAGGCAATAATAGCGCATCAGCGGCACAATATTCCTGCTTTTGTCGGCGGAATAATATCATCGGGGAAAACGCGTCGTCGTTTCTCGCCGACAAAGCGACGCACCTGCGCAAATGCCAGTCTGCGAATTTCATAGGCGGGGGGAGAGAAATCTAAGGAGATCCAGGAAGCGATCCTTTAGCGTATCTGACAAGCGTGACGGGATACGTTCGCGCAAACTGCGAGGTAATATCAGTTGTAGCGAAGTTATGCGACTTTTTAGACATACGAGGGCAAGACGAGTTATAAACGGAACTATAAGCGGTATCTCGAATATGCGTGTAGTCGATATGAATATTCAAGAGAGAAGATATAATATATGTATATATATTGTATTCTCTAAAATGTTCAAACATTATTTCTGAAGTTTATCGTTAGGTCTTTTCTTATATATAGAAATTACATTTTTAACATTAGAATTTGAGAATGAATATTATCCAAATAAGGACCGATTTCAATTAACCAAAGAACAAGATTTCACAATTTTTTTTCTATTCCTTAATTCTCACCAAGACTTTCACTTTTACTTTCTATTTCTTGAGGCTCTAAAATGCCGGCGTTTCGCGTATAGACGGATCACTCCTTTTAATCGTTATTGAAAGCACGCCATTTTCTGGGACATTCTGTACGCGGAAGGAGTGGCAAAGATGGCTTGAAACGTTTCGACGATTAACACAGGTCGTAAAGAGCCAACCAGCGAAATTTCGTGATGCGTGATGAAGAAAACCGGCCATTTATCGCCAAGCTCTCTTAAATTCCACGCACTTAACGTGCGATTGGACCTGTAGCGACCGCTAATGCAATCCAAAAAATCATACGGCGCCTCCGCGAGAGCGTAGGCCACTTTGCGCCGACCTCTCGAGATTATTGAGAGGCACTTTCGAAGGTAGGCGAGACCTGGCACTGCGCGTGGCTATGAGTCAACCTGGCACATGTGCGACCGACCGTTTTTGGATTTCTCAGCTAATGAAGATATTGAAAGCAGTAACGGATTAAGTTTCGAAACGGAGTTTGGTGACAATGACAGTCTCTGATAACTATTTCAATAGGGGTAATTTCAATTAAAATAATTGAGTAATTTTTACTAATTAATTTCAAAAAATAAAAATAAAAATTTTGAAAATTTTCTTATGAATTAAAAGACTTTTAATAAATTGGACGCAGATTCTCTTGAGTCTAATACTTTACCAAACAAATTAGATATTTTAAATTATAATATAGAAAGGATTTGTTAGCAACTCTTTGTCTTTACAAATTTTTATGTAACTTCTTTCTTTTCAAATTAGAGGCAAAATTAAAGGTTTGAATCAAATCAATTTAATTAGAAATAGTATATGTCTATATATGGAATAAAGAATAAATATGTCCAAAAACGACACTTATTAAAGGAGCATATAAAAATCCCTCATTAACCGGAGACTATTAACAAATAGTTGGATTTCGTGTTCGTTGACCGTTACGCAGAAACTTTCGTCGAAAGTCGATATTATCGCCACTTAGATGAAATCTCAACCGTTCTTCTGTCCCTCCGGTTTCTCTCACCTTTCTCGTAAACTTATTCCCGGCAAGTGCCTGTCTTGTTTCAATGTTTTGTTTCATAATATCATCTCCGCCGTCGCATGCGGATGAGATTGTCGGCAGAAACCTGACAAGGTTTTCGGCTTTAGGCGTTAATGCTTCAAATCCTCAAACAACCACGGTACTTTTAACCGCAATGCTAGAAAGCACTCAACTTCCCATTGGACGATTCATTTAAAACAGCACGAAAATCGTATGGAATATATAGATGGTGTCGTTACAGTTTTTAAATTTCTTATATAAATATAGAAAATTTTATAAAGTTACAAAAGATATCTCTAAACGGGAAAAATAATTTCTTCAACAGTTCGTAAAGATCAAAATCTTATAAATCGATATTAATTACTTTCATTTTTTAAGTTATATTATTTTAACGTCCAGAGCGCGAGAGGTTGACCAAACGGCAGTTTACCTTCATAACGGTTTCGAATGCACTTCCTACTGCACTTGGCCGACATCCAGGCTACGGCGGTAATATAATTAATGCCGTTTGGCAGAGACTGGCGTCAGGGTGAACGATTAAGAGATGAAGTTACCGAAGACGACGAGTGAATATCGGATTAACCGCGGATTCCTCGGCACGTCCAAAAGACTTTAATCGCGGCTATTACAACGGGCTATTATGTGTAATAATGCGCTCGTGTCTTCCTCTCCGCCCCTCCCTTCGACTCCTAATTTTATACGTACCGCGGCGAACAACCGCGGCGACCGAGACATTTCGCGCGAGTTGCCCGTGTTACGTTACGCCGCATAAAGATGTCGAGGGTAAAAATCGTCCCTGCTCATCGTCGGTGGGGCCCTTTCAATTAAGGGCTATTAGGGCACGTATAGGACCTTTAATCCCCGTCGGGATACACGATTTTTTACTCGAGCTTTTCGCCGTAAAAGGATGAAAGTGATCCGCGCACCGCCATTAGTCACAACCTGGCCCAATGCGACGGCCCGTGCCGCACCCCGGCTATATTTTTATGATACACGTGTGGAAACCTGTTTCATTGATCATGCGTGACGACGGTGTGTTTTTCTCACTATCCGTATCCTTCGCACGAAATCGAGCTTCTTTCGATTTCCGTTCGAATCGTAAAGTCCTACCTTTGTCGTATAATTAACGTAGAATACGCGCAACTATTTTCATCTATCTGACAGAATCAGCATCGACACTTCCGGAATTATATGAATAATTACGATTATAGCCACGACAACGAATCCATAGTCCCTCATTTGTAACGGCAAAGATATAATCATCATCAATCTTATTAAATAGCAGGCAAGATATACAAATGAAATTGTCTATCCAATGTGTAGTAAAAACGAATATAGTATCAATATAACAAGAAAGACGTGTGAGGGCAGTTGCAATTACGAAAATCACAGGATTCGCGACGTAATAATCGTTAGACGTAGTGGTCACTGGAATGAGCGGGTCTGAGAAATGAATGCGACCGGTTGAGGCTCGTCATGCGTACTCCGACGCAGTCGTTCGCTCTCTTTCTCCTTCTTATTGTCGATCTCGAAGTTTCCTTTTGCTCTCAAAACCCTCGACTCCGAGCCACCGTGAATCCCGCTCGTGGCGGGAGAGAGCTCCTCGAGCTCGGCGACGCGGCGTCGACCGGGAAGTCGTAAGTTGCGAAGTCACTGTCGCAGGTTGAAGATTGAAAACGCCAAGTCCTTCGCGCCTAATCCCGCCGCGCGATAATTGCGACGCGCCGCATTCAATTATACGAATCATAGTTATCATTCTAAATAATCTCCAGCCGGTCGCCCCGGTGCTTATGCGAAACCGCCGCGTTACGCGTGATTACGCGTGCGAAAGATTACGTTGGCGGATATTCCAACAACTCTGATTATATTTCATTTTGATATACACACCGGGATAGGGTCTTTATCATAATACGATGACAAATTGACGTATATACCGGAATTTACTCTCAAAATGTCCCGATAATGAAAAGGCTAACGTGAGTCAATTATCCTCGAGCAATTCGAGGCAAGACGGTGTAATGAAATGGTGCTTTGCTGTAGATTTTTTTTTTTCGACCGATTATTCGCGCTCGGCGACGTTAATGGCCGTATCGGCTGCGAGTTGAAGCGTATCCGCGCCGTTCGTTAGGCTCTTGTCATTGAGACATCAGTTACGTTCGGCGCTCGGGGTCACGACGAGCCATCAATTCAAGCCGACCTCGGGG
>NW_012026853.1:254705-447275 GCF_000956235.1 Wasmannia auropunctata
GGGGGAGGGGACTAAAGACGATCGTCGACCGTGGTGGAGTATTGTTCGAGAAGTGGCCACGTGGCGTGTACGTAGAAAGAAAATTTATGGAAGTGGAATTCCGCTCTGTCCCAACATCGCGACGCGACGTTGGCGCGTTAGCATCGAGCGAGGCGTCGAGCGGACACGGCGCGTCGTGTCGCTACTCGGACATCTGGCGATACACAGCCTTGCATTAATGCCCGGCCGCTGCTCGAGTGTTTAACCACCGCGGACGCGCGCCTCTCGAGTAACTGAGTAAACAAGCACTCGGTCACGAAATGATAGTCTACTTCAGGTCCGGCAGACGGTAGAAGAGAAATAGGGCCCTCCCAGATTCCTTTCCCGACGAGGGACGCGCCGTAGCAGGAATTCCATTAATTCGTAGAAAATTTTTAATCTTGTTCCACGAAAAAGTTCCGCGTCCAGTTATCCGCCGTCTACTACCAGCGCCGACCTACCGAGAACCACATTATGCATTATAATACAGTTAATACAGTTCTTCACGGCAACGAGAGACCGTTCACGCTGCATCATCGTGAACGTGAAACTGGGTTAAACGTGTTCCCGATACGGAACAGAGAGGAGAACCGTATATATGCGCGCGTCGTTCGCCGTTCACCAGAAACGCTTACAGCGCGTGTTCAAGCGATTAGGTACGGAGAACTCGTTAGGATTCCGGATACGTCGCTCTCTCGACGGAATCGTGGGCCGATCGGAATGGCTCGTGGCAAGAGCGGGAATGTTACTCGCGTGTAACCCGCGCGTTCGGTATCTGCAACAGATCTTGATACAAATGGAAGTCGGGGTGCGCGCGGCGTTGAAGCAAGCCGCCCGGTAGTCATCTCGACGGCGTACGGTAGGTAAAACCGCAGCCACCCGACGCGACAGGATGGTGGGGAAATCGGCCGCGTGGTGGGAGGTACACACGCGGAAGGTTCGAACGAAATCAATGCCTTGATCGCAGGTGGCAGGGTACACGTGTACCGGTTAAAGGTGACCGGTTAAAGGTGGAGGTAAGTCCGTATCGAGCCGGCGATTGTAATCATCTGATAATGGAGGTTTGATTAGCATTGTAGGGAAAACAGATTTGATTGATGCAAGCCGTTTGTCAAGTTTATTCAGATTTAGCGTCAGAGTCTGCGACTCTAATCGCACCAGTACGATGAATATGTTCTTTATATAATTCAGTTGAGGCATTTAGTTATCAGATGTTGTAATTACAATACTATAATTCGATGATCTAAATATTTAAATCTATGAAATCGTTTAAATAGTTTTTCGAAATATAACAATGCGCTAAAAATGAGATACGCGTGTGATCAAAGATGCAATAGCCATTATACATAGCTAATGTAATAAAATAACATGAGTTTAACTTCATCGAGATTCTCATTTTTTAGAATGGAAGTGACGAGCCCGTTTACAAAGTTGGAGATATCGCATCAGATAAATGACATGCACGTGTCATCGTGTCATTTATCCGAATTTGTAATGACTTCAGCGAAGGAGATAAGGACTCCGTAAATGTCCTGTACAACGTCAGGTCGCGTTTGTCCACATCGCGAGCGAGACAACATGCAATGACGCGACGCGACTTGACGCAGGGCAATCTACGTTGCATGTACGCGAAACGAGGAGACAGCAGCTCGTATTCATTAAGAACGACCAATAAGAGGAGAGAAAGGTGCGCCTGAATTACAAAGTTATACAGCACTATACATTCGTTCGTTACGACGTAATTTTCTAAGTAAACGATTCAGCAAATAATCATTCTTAGTAATCATTAGCGCGATGAATCTTCTGAATTGGTTTTCATGTCCTATAATGAGAAAATATGAGTCGGTCAGTTATTATTATTATTTTTTGTATAAGAATTGTCTCGTACAAAAATTATAAAAATGTTGACAAATCTAATTTTTCTCTTTTCATGAAATTTGTCGATTATTGGCTTTCGCGGCCGTCGATTAAGAATTATCAAAGCAATTTGTAGTAGTGTTATGAAAAATCACAGCTGATTAATTAAGGGAATCATGCTATGTGATCAATTTGCTCATTTGATCATTCAGGAAGTCGCAATAAACTCCGTTAAAATAAAATAATTTAATTTATCTTGAATCAATTAAAAATACATATTAAATATTTAAAAGGAAAAAAGTTTAAGATACCGCGTTCAACGTGCGCTCGTACAAGCATTCTCGAAGTCTGCACGGAGGGTGCGAACGCGGCGGCTCGCATCCCTCTCGCGGCGCCCATGTCTAGAAGTGATTAAGCAACGTCGTACGACGTAATGGCGGTTAAAGAGCGCGGATGCGGCCGGCAGAGGCACGCGTGGAACGTGAAAGGACGGCGCGTAGTTGCGTGCCAGCCCATGCGTGGACGGACGGGCAAGAAAGAGCCGCGGGTCCCTGACAAGTCAGATCTTAATTACATGCGACCGTCCCGCGCATTCCCGTCCGTGTAACCCGGCCGTACGCACGCGGATACACGTGTGAGAACAACGTCGTTTACATCCGGAATTTACACGGCGGAACTACATGAATCCTTGTTCCAGAGGCGAGACCTTCGCGCGCTCCGAAAGATCCGAGGACAAAATAGGACAACAAAGTATGTAACATAAAAATTTAAATTTAAATTTAATCAAAGTAATTTCTAGATAATCCATGAATTTATTGTGAAAAATAGGCTTCGAGTTTATTATCTTGCAATCTATCATAATTAGCAGCGTGATGGCATCTTAATATATTACGTCTAACGACGACGTCTCGAGCTTCTTTGTACTTCGAAGAGCTGTTTCTTGTCTGGCGCACTTTACTTCTACGCAGCAACCCTCCGTAACGAAACATAGAATATTTATATTTATTTGCATATGTTAATTCCGCCGGAGTTTATACTTGATACTTTTAACTAATTCAGGAAGTCCCTATTTGTCGCACTTTTTTTCCCGCCGCGCTGATGCCGCGCATTTCTTACCGCGAACGAGGAGAGCGGAATGGCACTAATGCGCAAATGAAACGCCACCGTGTAGGCCTTGAAGCGCATTAACCGCGCGCTTCAACGTACAGGGTCGAAAAATCCGGAGCGGTCTTCGCTGCTTGACGAGGAACGTTCTTCAAGATGCAAGAGCAACTCTCTGTCTCTCCCCCCGGCACCTTCCTCTTGCCTGTCACCTCAGTTAATTGCAACTTCTCATTTACATAGAGGCCATCGCTGTACCATCCTATCGCAACGTGTCCACCACTCGAGATTACCATGGATACGCCTCATGGAATTCATCGATACAGACTCAACAAATTAGCGAAGTAAACCCAGTTTGTTTTTGAAACCTCTCCTCTTTAATTGCGGAAAGATCAAAATTATTACATCCTTTACGATCATTTTGTGTTGTTTATGTGTAGAAATTCATTTTTTGGGCCGATTTAAAAGCGTCATAAGAAAAGTTCATTATATATGTATATATATATATATATATTATTTATTTATTTATTATTATTTAATGTGCTGTCAACAGCAAGCATTCTCTCGCAGAAAGGAAATGAAAAATTAATTCGAGGTACAATTTATATCTCAGTGTGGATCGAGCTTAAAATTCTGAACCAGAGAAACAGGACCTTCGATCATATAAGGAATGAACGTTTGATAATTGCCAAACGATCGCGTTCGGCCGAATTTCATGTTTATCGCCCGCCGATTACAACGTCGCCGAACCAACATGCGGAATGCGGACCGATCGCGCGCGATAAGGGCGTCGTAATTATCGGTGGGAGTTTTTAGGAGCGATTCTCAGCCTGGCGCGCTCTCCGCTGTGCGTTGACGGCTCTTTCGTCGAATTAAGAAATACCAGGGCGTCGGGTTACCCTGCGTCCGACTCGCTCCGCTCTTTTTGCACGATCGCCCGTTTTATCGTCTGCTATATCGCACCACGTTACGCGGAATTTTCCTGTAGATCAGCGATTAAGTCGTTACGGCATCCCGCGAGGACTTTATTAACCCTTTGAACACGGTATCTTCGCGGACTTTTATAGGGACGTAACAAGCCCACTTTTAATTGCCTCGATCATTCCGATAACCTGTGTATATTTTTGTAACATTTGTTATATGTTCCAATATCGTTTTAAAATATTGATAAAAAACATATATTTCTTTCCGTTATTTAATCTGTCCTGTTTTTATGTATTAACAATCTATTGATATATGCATTCACAGAAATTGATTAAAACATGGATGGATATAAAACAAAATAGCAGTAACAAATAGCTGGACTTTACTGACAAAATATTTTTACAATTATTTAAATTAAATATCTACTTAACATTAATTTTAGAAATGTGAATATCACGCATGCATATCCTATAAAAATTTCACAAGATTTGATGAAAAATTGATAAAAAATTGATGATGCTATATAAAACGGGGAAACCAAGATTGAAAAGAGAGATCTGGATATTCATAATTCAGATTTGAAAGAGAGACATTTAATGAATCAATCGATATATCGTGCAATAGAAATACCTGTAATAGAAATATTAATAAGATCTTTTACTGATTATCCTTATATTTAGAAGTCAAATTGATCAAGGCCATAAAATAAAAAGTAAAAAGGTAAAATGCAGTTATAAATTAATCACGTGTTTCGATATTAAAAGTAAGAAAATTTGCAATTTAAATTTGTAAAAAGTGGATCAGTCGATCCGGTTTGACTTCTGCAAGATGCCCGTATGAATCGCGTGGTCGCCGCGACTGTCTCTCAGAGGCGGCCGCACCATTGTACCTCGTTCGAATAGATGGTAAAAGCTAAGCGGGCGACAAGCCTGCGGGATGAAGATAAGCCGGTAATTAATTAGCCGGCCGGTTGTATCGCCGGACTTTTCCCGCGGCGACGGCGGCGCGCGGCGGCGGTAGCGGCAGAGCGGCGCTCAGAACATAGGCGCATCCGCGACGCTAATTGTGAGTCGGTGCGAGGCGATGGAGAAGTAACGAGCTGTCCAATATCGAAATGGACTAATCCCCAGAGCCGTTTCGCGCAATTCACTCTCAGGAGTAGCCGACGCACCGCGCCGTCAACTAAACGACTGGCTGCATGCACGCCACGCGGCGGATGCAATAATGACATTTGCCGAGAACGTTCGATCTTATCTCCTTTATTTAATTACCATCCGCCTAATATCGGACAATCGACAACAAAGTGTACAGCAGTTTTCCACTGATATCAATAATCGGTATCTATGATTTGAAGACATATAAAATATTTTTAAAAAACACATTGCAAATTGACGGGATTTTCTTCCAACTACTTGAGGCTTGCCTTGGATAATTACACGTAACATTCGACATCATACTTCATCATCGGCCAAGGCTGCACTTTATGACATTAAATACTGACCAGGCTTAACAGATAGAAGTATCAACTGTACATGTCAATATGTCGGCTATCTAATATTCTCTACGATAAAGGTCTGAAAACAAGCTGGGAAACACGGCGCAGGAATCCCCGGCAATCGCAATTATTGCACTTCGCCGGAAGCCGCCGTCGGTCCGTGGAGAAGCCCCCGGGGGATAAAGACCAGTTGGTAATTAGCAAACGGTCGTGTTACCGTCGCACTTTTTCGACGGTATCTACCTCCGCCTCGCCTAATTGCCGGCATTACGCGCTGACAATCGTCGGCATTACGGCCGGCTGGACTCAGCATCGCGGGGACGGGATCTCTCTCGAGTCGATACGCGGTTTATGCGCGACGCGGTTTTCATCCTCGCAAGAAGTGTTTACGAGATACGCGACCCGCCGCGGTCGGTCGCTAGATATCCCCCGCCAATTAACGTACGTCTCCGTTTAACGTCGGCGTAGCGGATTGGATTAATTGTCGGTACGCGAGCCTTTAATCAGAGATTTCATTTTTATCGCAGGCGCATCTCATTGCGAATCGAATCGCCGATGATAGCGTGATCTAGACCTATATAAGATAAGAAAACGCAGCGATAGGGACGCCGAAAGAGAGTCCGCGGTCTAGTTTAAAAGCTCGAATATGTAGCATATCTTGTAAGCAGAAAAAAAGCAGGATCGGATTTTTTTGATGTTCCAAGCAGGGATAAATATCCTCGAGGGACCGGCCGCACGCGTCTCGGCCAAGCGCCGCTCGTAAATTTTCACGGGAACTGAAAGTAACAAAATGAATCTCACGGTGGCTTAACGCAGGCGTTATAATTGTACTTTCTTGCGGGCGCGCTCGATGAATATACACACTCGACGCAGTTATGGCAATGCACCGCACTTTGCCTCGGGTACGAGTAGCGCTTCTCATATTCTCACATCGTGCCGGCTTAGCTTCATCTTATTAAATGCTATCTTGCATAGCAGAAAGACGTGTGTCCATTTTACATTTTTTTTTTCTCTGATGACTCTATTCAGATAAAACAAAGTTGTAATATTATCCAAAAAACTGTTAAAGCGCGCGCGATAAATTATAACTCTCTCTCTTGCGATTCTATTTACAATCACTTTTTATGGAATTAATTCTTCAATGCGAGTTTAGTTCCCGCGATGCCGATGGAAAATGTTTAATGAATTATAAAAAAGAGATTGAGAATTACTGATTACGGTACGGTATTTAGCGCGATTTCCCGTTTCTGTTTTCCGGCTATTTACGCAAACGCAACGCATATTTAAAGGCGCAGTTACGCGCGCAATCGCGCGGCTTTATGCAAAACTGGGAGCGTGTATAATAACGCACCGCGGGCGATACATAATCAAGGGGCGCTGCGCGCCGCGTAAAAGTTTTCACGCGCGTTGCGACACGCGGCACGCACGCAAACGCGTTGTATAACCTGCAACGGCCGCCTGGCGCCATCGGTTTTTCATCCACGGACCTCCATCGAGCATTTATGGCTCGGCGCGATATCGCGTAGCGATAGGATTCGAGCGGGACGAATTTATCTCGATGTCGCGAGCCCACGATCCGACTGCGAAGTTACGCAAGCAAGGTACGGACCCCTACTGCTCCTATATATATGAGGTAGATCGGGATACTTCCTTTTACTTACGGACTAATCGATTCTTAAGGTGAATAATTCTTTTCAGCCTTTCCTTTGTGTTGCTTAAATAAATAATTCTTTCGTTGAATAACATTCTTGTCTCTCTTGAGTTCTCAAAAAAATTTATCTTTTAACACCTACTTTAACCGATCCTCAAATATATTATATATTATATTAAATCGCGATATATTACAATTATGCGAGGTAAAAATGTTATCTTAAATTGTCGATTACGCATGAAGCACCTGCGCCAAATTTAGCATACTGATACGATTGCATACTGATGCCGTTTCCGCGAAGAGCCAACGACCGCGAGATCAAGTCATTTAATCAATGTCGTAACGTGAACGTCATCCAGTGAGTTGCTTTGATGAACATTTCTTTTACAAACTAATGAGAAGTTGGTCATCCCTGCGTGAAGAACTCGGAGTTCTTACGTACAATCATAACAGAAACATTAGTTTCATGCACGATTATCGAACGCACATTTGTAAATATAAATCAATACAGTGTATCTAATATTTACATAAATCAGAGATGAGATTTAGGTGGATTGGATGATACAATCTAGCTTTTTTCCTCACATAATTATCCGCGATGAAAAATCTTCGCCTCTTACGAAGTTCCAAAAATACAAAGAATTTTGTGCTGCACGCGTGAGTTTTATTGCAATTTATTGGACTTCGATAATGATACCCGTGTCGGTATCCACTCCAACGCGAAATCCTACATTTCTAAATGCATTTGCATTCACACGGGATCGCAAGGGGATAACCGCGGAGAGACGTATTTTTTCGGTTAGCTCGAATCCTCGGGAGCGAGGGCGCGGTGGGGACGCGGTTATGTAGATGAGATAAGTTAACTACAGGTCCGCGGCGGTGAGACACGACATGAATAATACGGCCATCGACCCATAATTGTGTTGCGCTTTCTGGTCGAGCAGGATCGTTCGAGTCCTGGTACGTCCAGCGTGCCAGATTCCGTCGTAATCGCGCCGAAATAAAGAAAAAAAAGAGGAGCGACTATCACCTTCGCTATTTCGCACACAGATAAAATATGCGCTATATATATATATGCTGTGTGCGCTATAAATAACATCCTTTTCGATCAACGCGATTTCACTGCACAATTAATCTCAATCTCTTTCGTAAGCTGTTGTATCTATTTTGTGTTGCAATCGCTCCTTACGGAGATCAAGAGGACCTGTTAGAAATTAATCTTGCGGCAAAGCGACGCACAGCACTACTTAAATACATTAATAATCTTATTTTATTTATTTTCTATTTTTTTAATGACAATTTTTAGCGCATCCTCAAAATGAATAGTAGTTAAATCGGGCACAGTTTTTATATCGATCGCATTTACTCAGAATTATTTTTGTGAAAAACAAATGGTCATCTTGGCTTCTCCGTTAATGTCAGATGATAATCACGGCGTTTTCCAAAACTAAATGTAATCAGGAACCTTATAAATCCCGCGATAACGCGTCCGCGCCGACAGGCAGCGAGAAGCGCAGCGGTCGGCGGCTTCTACATAACGGGCCGGCTACTTCTGCCGCACGACGGACAAACGCGACGTCGAGGAATCCCGGTTTCTTGCCTCCGCACATAAATCAAGCGGCATACCCTCATAGAGCATTGTTTCGCGGCTTACGAAGTATTATTGATGGCGATTCTACGCGCGGCTGTTAATCTGCACGAGAGGGCAAGAGGAGTGTACGGGGGCCGAGGGGGTGGGAGAGAAGGGTGGGCTCGCGCGGGGGGAGTCGCGGTTGATTTACGGCTAATTAAGGTTAACAAGCCATTTAGTCTATTATTAAGCTGGCATTTAAAGACCGAAATCCACGGATGCATAAATTACCTCACCGAAAACTGTATAGGGAGAGACGGGGGTGAGTGAGAGAGAGAGCGAGAGAGAGAGAGAGAGAGAGAGAGAGGCGTTGAATGGCGCACAGTCACCCCCCTCTGGGCGCCGTAATCGGCCGACATATTTCCAAATTAAAGGCCCGGACCGTGGGTCATCGGGTCGTTCACGCTGTGATTTTAAATGGCGAATCTGCCACGGCGACTGTTTGTTTCGAGATTTGTTACGGCCTACCTTGAGATATACTTCATTCCTCGCGTCGAACATCGTCTGAGTCGAAAGACTCTCCATGAGATCTCTCATCTTGCTAATCGCACATCGATGTCGAATGTTCCGGTCCTTTCAACGCCTGCTGAAGGTCGAAGGTTCGGACTAAATGACGAGTCTAACAAATGATCGACAATGCCATCATGAAAAACACGAAGAAAAATGTGCTTTTGTAAGAAAGATATTTCCTGCAAGATGGATATATATAAGATAAAAGATGTACATTGCAAGATTTCTAAGTTTAACTGAATAATAGAAATTTCCCTTTTAAAAAAAAAGCGCAATAAGAGAATACGAAAATTATGATTCTAATAATTAATTATTTATGCTACTTTAAGCCTCCTAAAGCACGTCACAGCGTGCGTCAAAATCGATTGATCCGGGATCCTTCGACACCCGCCAAGGGTCGAAGGCTCAGACTTAATGACAGTCGTAACAAATGGCCGGTAATGTCATAATCGTACGCGCAGCGGTCAGCAATTTGGTCACTCGATCTGACTAATGATAGCACGGGAGATTGGCCGCTTGCAGGTGAACAAAGAGATACTTAAAGAATTGCATGCCGTTCGACGTGGCATGATTGATTAATTTGACGCCGACGGTTATGAATGCCAAAACTATCGTGATTAGTTTACGCATTTGTTTTGACGGAAAATGCGCTGCGTAATCATGTGGAATGTTAAACTCTATTGTTTACGACCATCCGTTTATATGTATTCATAAATTGTGCGTATCTACATGAATTTAGAATTATCTTTAAAGAACAATTTTCTACTTTTATAAATGGTTCGTAGAAAGTTAAATTATGTAAAGTAATATTACCAGTCGAGATTATCAGGCGAATTAATTCGTTACATCCAGAACACAAATTGTGCGTATCTACATGAATTTAGAATTGTCTTTAAAAAAACAAAATACAATTTTCTACTTTTATAAATGGTTCATAGAAAGTTAAATTACATAAAGTAATATTATTAGTCGAAGTAATTCGTCACATCCAGAACACACGTGTAGAAAACTATAGAAATAAAGCTGAAAAAAAATCTGTAAAGTAATTTAATAATTTTCGTTAATAATTTTACATTATCTCGAAATATAAAGCTTTCTGTCTAGAAACAAACCTTATAGTACTATGTACTAGCTGTATAAAATCTATTTAAATTTAGCAGAGTCTAGATAGTTATGTTCTTGGTAATCATACTTCGTTTAGATAATAAGTTACTAAATCCGAAAATTCATAGATTGGTAGAAGATGGAAAAAGACAGATATACAAAATATCAATTGCTAAGAAAATTGCAAAAACGATCGTATGAGATCGATTGTCCTGGCAGGTCCAACTACTTCAATTGTCGATTCCGATACGACAGCGGATTGATGGTCATGTCCGCTCGTTAGGATTGCGCCGATTCACCGCTATGTATATTTATTCCGACGTTTAATCTGCCCGGCTTTTCCATGTCTCAATTATCATCGTGCGTAGGGATTTATGGCGCGAGGAGAGAGAGAAATCGCGAAAGATAGCGCACAAATACTCGCGTATTCCGCCAGACAAGTCACGATATCTATCGATAGCGATCAAGATGGCATAGAGAGAGCGTGCGTCGTATCGGCGGAATGCCATTAGCATGATCTACGCCCTTGCTTCCGCAGCTACCGATCCTCTCGAGATGCTATCTCGCTCACGAAGGCCTTACCCCTCCCTCTCTCCCTCCCCCCCCCCTCCCCCTCCTCTCTCTCTCTCTCTCTCTCTCTCTGCTTCTTTTCCTCAGGCGAAAAGGCCGGCCTCGGGAGGAACACGGCGCTACGCGGTCCATCCGAGGCCTTACTTACATATAGATTGCCTCCCATTTCTCACACCCGAAATATTGCCGATCGTAACGGACGCACGAGTGCGAGTGCGAGCGAAATTGCATTTGCATATACGGGGAGGATTGTCCCGTTCCGCGCGTAAAGGATCTCGCTCGTCCTTGGCGGGTCACCGGCTCGCGCGGCCTTTGCCGCCGCACCGAAGGGGCTTCGAGAAGCGGCTCGTTATCACGCAGGGGTGGTGGCAAAGAATTCTGCGTTGCGTCACGACCGCAACGGTTGAGATAAGGCCGCATCGCCGCGTATCCGACGGCAGCAGGAGTTAATTGAATCTCTGATGTCCGCGCGCTTCACGATTGCGTTTCTACCTGTAATATAGACTTTACAACCGGGCTGCCGACTGCGTTCAAATTAATTTAGGGATTATCGACTCGCCAGCAATTTAGATTTAAGCTCGAGCCAATTAGGACGGGAGATTGCGCTAATCAGAATTGGCATTAACCAATGTTGGCAACCGAGGCGGAACCTCGCAGAGAGAGAAAGAGAGAGAGTCTCTCGCAGGCCGCGACTGGACCAGCAAACGTATCCTAAATACGTTTGTAATAACGAAGCGTAAATCTCTTTAATTTCATGGATGCGATAATGTTGAGTAATGTTTATGTTAATGTTCATGCTACACATATACGAGACGGGTATCTAAATTCATTCATCAAGCGCCGCTTGTGGAGTGCGTATTACACGTTTCCAGCTACGCGATTGCGCCCCGGTCGTATGATAATTATTCAAACTTTCGTGTTCAGCACGGACCCTCGTTTCCCGTCCGTTTATCTGGTCTTATCTTTTAAGTTTCGGCGTTGGAGCGGTAAACGCGCATCTCTCGCGTCCTATTAGGGCTGTCGGTGCGATAAGGCTAAAAGCGATCCTGTTTTCCCCTGTCGGTGTGATCTCCCCTTTCCAATCTCGGGACATATCTCCGCAGTTTTTACGCCAGCCGTGTTTATCGATAACTTTCCTTTCCCTGCGACGCGAAGCGTCCCCACCCTCCCGATGTAATGAAGCCAACAAAACGCAAATATGCCCACGCTATATACTCGTAAGTCGTTGGCATACCATGAGGTATAAAGGCAAGATTAGAGCTGCAAGAATAACTTCACACCGGACTGAAAACAGGTTCCAAAACAATCCTTGCTGTCTGAGAAAATAGCTAATCGTCAATCAGAATTCAATCGAAATTTGCATATTGAAGCTCACAGACTGAATTTCTCAGATGCTTATAATTTTTTTTTATTTATATATACTTCCTGGTACAACGTACGCAATCTCATGTAATTCTTTAAAAGCATGCATCTATTTCTATTTCATTTCAAGTATTTTTAATTGAATTTCGAACAAAACTGAATATCTGAAAACATCAAATGCAGAGCATTTACTAAATTGAATATTTTAGAACAAAATGAATAATTGAAAAGAATGGTACTTAAGCAATCAGGATTAATGCTAAAATAAAATGCGATCGAACGAACATCGCAAACTTGTATTGACAGTTCTTATGTCATTCACAAATTAATCTCGATTGGACACAGCGACGGCTGAGTTGCCACAATAAATAAATAAATAAATAAATCGCTTCCTGTCAAACACGGATCAGCTAAAAGGGACCAAAAAGTGTCAGTGGAAAAAACGAACTGCTCGTAATTCGCTTCGATCAACTGGTTCCGCCTGATCTCTTCATGAAAGGAAGGTGGAAGGACGAAGGATTCTCCTCCCTCCCGTCCCATCGATGGTCCTCCGTGATACCGGTCACCGTGAACGTCAGATCCGTCGATAATTTTGTACGGGACTATATTTGTAGCCCTCTCTCTATATTCACCTGTCGATCCGTCAGTTCGTCGGCCAATCGAGATACCGGGCGTTCCACTTCTCGCCACCGCTGCCAACACTCTATCTAAACTCACGTGGAAGAACGATACGTGTACGCGTCCCGGATGCAGCCGACAGCCCGATTGACGCCACGGTATCGTCACGTCAGGCCTGAAAACGCGCATACTCTTCGCGTCGGAAATCTGGAACGACGCGCGAAATTATCGGTCTGCATTATGAATGAATCCAATTATAATATAATTTCGCTCGAGCTATCGCATCTCACGACCAGCCGAAACTCACTCGTGTGGCAAGTAATCTCTGAGAGCTGAGATAAAATAAAAGATAGACGTTGAAACTTCGAATATATAAAACATTCGATATAAAATTCATTATAAAATCAACGTCAATCAAGAAATACGTTTTTTAAACATTATATTACATTGTGCGTAGAATACGTCTAAATACTATAATTTATATGTTTATTTCTACGTTTATGTTAGAATTTTAGTTTCATTGCAAAGGTTTTTCTTTTATTATACGTAGTAAGGCTATTCTTCAATAATATAATGCGACTCCACTCGGAGAAGTTTGAGACGTGATTTGAAAATAAATCAACCTCGGCTACGAAATTAAAAGGACCCCACGCTGCACGCTGCATGCGTGAAAGAGGAATATCCGTGAGGCGCTCAAAGCGGAACGCACTCGGGGGGGATTTTTTTTCGTGGTGGCCATCGATAAAATCGACCGATTTATGTCGCGGCGCGAGATAGGGAGACCACCGGGTGGCGCCGAGGTCCCACACGGTCGATTATATCGCGCCCCCCGCGTGATACCGAGAGGGCGAGAGAGGCCCCTAATACGAAATTTACGGTAAATTCACGTAATGGCCCGTGACATTCCCCGGGGCCCGGGAGAGAGAAAAAGAGAGACGGAGACGATCCTCCCACGCGTGCGAGAATCGGAAAGATTCTCATCGCCGTGTCGATGGTGTACACGGCGCGCGGGCAGCCCGCCATTAGACGCAACGATAGAGACGCGATTGAATTTGATTATAGTCGCGAGCCGTGTAATTTCGTCTGTCAAAATAGCGGCCCCCGGCTCGCGTCACTTAAGACAGGATCCTGGACATGTTTGCTCGGAGGGTTCACGCCGTCGTGAAAAGGGGCGGTCTAAAATGATACGGGTCTGGCGAGAGCAATAATAAGGCTACATCGAGCGGAACGCACAAGGCAAACACGGTGATGTGAGCGTTACAAAGGGATTATGCCGATTCCGATCTTTCCCTAACAGCGTACTTGGAAAGAAAAATGAAATGCATTTCGTT
Source organism: Wasmannia auropunctata (assembly GCF_000956235.1). Lineage (NCBI taxonomy): Eukaryota > Metazoa > Arthropoda > Insecta > Hymenoptera > Formicidae > Wasmannia > Wasmannia auropunctata. The sequence goes on from NW_012026853.1 coordinate 268,877, forward strand.
AAAAGTTCCGAGAAAGAGAGTGTGTGGGTACACGTTTTACGTTCTCTCGACCAGCTTATGAGAGGAACAAATGGAGGATAACGCATTTGCATACGTGATCTCATCGTTCGTGGATGCACAAATGATATCAGCTATGATATCATTTTGTGAAATCGTGCTAAATGGGAAGGAAGAGGAAGATACCATTCGACAAGTTTCGTCATCGAGCACAATCGTGAGGAAGGAATATTATCTTTCGGCAACAGTTGCGTTAATAATTTGAGATAAAATTAAACAATACGAATACAGGGTTTTCCGCATAAAGTTCGCTCGGTGCGATTTAAATCGAGCATTGAGTTTGATTCTTTGCCATACTCCGAATACCTTTTCAGAATTGCAAAGTCACGGCGTGAAATGAGGCCAATGTTTGTTCTTGCCTAATTCCGTGTAGGACTGTTAGTTCGCGCATTCTTCTTTCTCCACTATTTGCGTTCCCTCGACCATTCGCGCCCACTTCGACTCTCGCGCCTCCCCACCACTCTCCGTCGGGCATAATAATTAATGACCATTCCTACGAAGAAGGCACCGCCACCCAGGGTCGGTCCTTGCCAACCGCAAAAAATGATTATGAATTCGAAATCGTCAGTTATTAATACCGAACTTAGGTAGCGGCCGACACGAAGATAGAATACTAGGTGTTCGCTTCAAATCTTCACTATCGAGAGAACCCCTCTCGTAATATCCCTAGCAGATAATTAAACTCGTAGATCTACACGAGCGCTTTAGACTCTCATCAGTGTACTTTATTACTAAAATCTTAGAGTGTAATAACCTGAAAAAAGTTAATTGAGAAAAACGAAGAGAAAAATGTAAAAAAAATTTCATTTTTGATAGTTATTTTCAATTTTTTTTTTCCCAAACGTTTATCTAACTTAAAAACAATAAATAAACAAAATAAATCACTGATCTAGAATTCGAATGATAAAAAAGTCATAAAGATAAAAATCAAATATTAAGATTCTCTTAAACGGTAAACTTTCTCGCGGTCAGAATGTAGTAACAGATGAGAATGCAATTAGAGAAAAACGTAGCAATGGACACGTGGATGAGACTGAGTGAGGCCTGCGAGACTGGAAAGTCGATTCACCAAACAAATGAGTCAGTTATGCCCTATCTCCCCCCGTGCCCCCTCTTTCCAACGTCATTCGTCTCTTGGTCTTCTCCATGGTCGCTTTGGACCGTTCTACCGTTTTAATGGCTCTTCTGGCACACAGACCCGCGAAGGAGCGCCGCAGGATGAGAGACAGACGGACAAACGGAGACGGAGAGACAAAGGACCCGGAGCGAAAGGAACCGCGGCAGAAAAACGAAGACGCATTATTTTACCGGTGCGAACGGACGCGGAGAATTACGGGACGGGGAAGAGGGGAAGGGCGGGGGAGGAGATGTCGGGGGTGGAAAGAACCGAGGGCACACCACGCGAGGGGGCGTGGTGGGGTGTGGTCAAATTTGTTGAGGGTTGGTTTCTTCTGGATTTATATTTCATAAATTATGTACCGGAGGTCGCGCACACCCAGGACGAGGATTCGAGCGAGGAGTCGCTCTGGCGTCTCTCTCTCTCGACGAACAGCGAGATTTTTAATGATCCACCGCCGCGAGATCGTAAGTTAATAATTGCGTTGTCTCATCGTACACATCAGTACACAATGGAGCCATTGCTATCAGATATTAATGAGATACAGAACACCCTGCACGAATGAGGGGTTCAATTGTGCTAACTTGTGATAATCGAATAATGCTGTTTCATTGGATGCTAAAGTATTCCTATATGACAACAAAATAATAAGAGCTAAACGATCTTTAACACTCGACGACGATTTAATTGCAAGCTAAAGCTAATAGTGGTATAAACAGGATAAATTTTGATTCAAAAAATCAATTAATTATGTAATTTAATTATATTTATAATAATCCTTCAATTAAATACTAACTTTGAACACACTGGACAGTTAAATACTATCATTCAATTAAATATTAAACTTTGGACAAACTTGGCAGAATAAATACTCTAATAATTATGTACGTAGGAATCATAACAGAATGTGATAATTTCTCAATGCTTAATATAAAAAGACTTAATATAGAAGTTATATATTTCTAATGTTTATAAATAAATATTCACAATCTTTATAAATATAGTAATTATGTTATCATTTTCACGTCAGTCATTTATTATCCCCTTGAGTAGAATTCATATTAAATCATGTTTTACACATTACAAATCTTTTAGATATAATCTTTATTAGCTTAAGAGACGCTAGATCAGACATTAATAATTTAACAGTAATATTCAATAGTAATTGAATAATAAATATGTACAGTAGTGTATGCTATAAGCATCCAAACATTGATTCTTATAGATTGATCAAGTGATCAGCTGTCCGCCGCTATTTACGACTGAAAAGTTTTGTCTCACGAAACTCGCACGTGTGGCCACGAGCCGTGTACGCAACATTAGATGAAATGCACATACTCGTCGCGGAAGAAGCTCTCACACGAGAAAAAAGTGAGAAGATGAGGACACTCGAGGACTAACGGGTCAGCCGCAAATGTTACATGCGAGAACGTACTCTCACCGGCATGTGTACCCGGCGTACATTTTTGAATGTCCTACAGAATAAGAATCGAAGGTCACATTACCGAACGTGCCTAACTTATTCTGAGAAAGAAATGGTATATAAAACGTCCCAAATTATAAACAATTATTCTGATATAAATACAGGATCAAATCTAATGAATTATGTGTATCTTCTGTTCAAGAAAATATGTCTCTCTACTTAAAGAAAAATCAAAAAAAGAAACCCTTTCATTTTTCCGGAAAAATAAAGTGCACCTTAGATTTTCGATTTAAAAAACATTCTAATTTTATTCGAATATAAATCTGTATGTGTTTTCATACAAAACTAATAAGGAAAGCAGAATTAATCCACCGTTTTATCTACTATCTTTTTTACTTTATCTCTGCAGAAGTTAAGGAGTTTCTTATGCATTTTGCATGAAATCGCTCGCAGTTTTCCGATAGGCGAAGCACTTACGTCGAGGAATCGTCAATTAGCTTATCTGGCAAGTACGGTTATCGTCGATCCGTGATAGGGCCCCTTATCACGGCCCCGTCGTTCAATCGGCCTGGCGCTGCGATGATCGCGTCTCAGTCGTGATTGGATGTACATTTTACGTCTCATTCCGTATGCAAAGGAAGCACCCCGGCGGGTTACCTTCGGGAAACGCGCTTTTAATTCGAACTCCAGTATAATGCTCTCAACGCGGTTTTACGACCTTATGTGGAACACCGGCGAGTGGTCCTAACAGTAGCGGAATCTCGCCCGCGGCGAACTGTCTGAAACTGGAAGCGGACGTGCTAAAACCGTAGACTCGTGCGGCGTGTATACAGTGGGATGATTCAATCCTCGCAAATAAAGTTTCTCGACGAAAACCGAACTATCTTGTTCGTGAACGAATAAGTTATCAATAATTTCAAAATTATGAACGATTTAATCGCGGAAAAGACAATTTAGCAAAACTTTAATCTTCATTTGCTTTGCACAAAAATTAATTTACGTATTTAGTTTCATTTTTATAAAACTAGAGAACAACGTGATTTCGCTATTGATATTCTTACACGGCAAATCTTCAGGCAACAAAACGGAGCTGTAAGAGACAGAGCAAATTCGCCCGTCCGTGCCTTTAACTGGCGAAGAAACGAAGGAAAGAGGATATACGTCATATCTTGATTGTACGAGATGAAAACCGCCGCTGTTTTATTATCCAGCCGGTAGGAATTTTAATTTTCTCCGGAAAACAGAAACTGGTTCCTGCACCGTGACATTAGACGCCGAAAAGGAGAGAGAGTTGGGTGCATCCGAGACATTCCACCCACTCGAAGTCGCAACGCATCTCCTCTCACTCTCTCTCTCTCTCTCTCTCTCTCTCTCTCTCTCTCTCTCTCTCTCTCTCTTTCTTTCTCCTTTCTCTCTCCCTTTCTTTCTCTCTTCAGGAAGAACCGGCACGCGTGTAACGACATTCCACCCACTATCCCGTCCTCCGCGTGGAGGGGAAGAGCGACACGTGTCGAGGACAAATGCGGGAAGGGAACGAATCCGCGCGCGTTTGTACGGAAGATTTTTTTTTACGGCCGATGATGGAACGGTCACGGCGATGAATCGTCGATCGGAGAGATGAAAAATTGTCTGCCTAAATACACGCGGCGCGATAATTTAGATTTTTTGTCACGAATTCAAGAGTGAAATCACTTTGGTCGAACGGAGAGCCAAACCGAACTTTATCGCACAATCTGTCGAGCATGTCGAATAAAAGGGAGAAAGGAAAAAATAAAGTGCATCGAGTTGACACATTCTGACATCGTTTTTCAATACTCTTTCTATTTCTATCGTAGAATCCAGGAGGCACGCCCACTGTCAGCGGGGAAGCCGGATAATTGAGAAATTGCTAGATAATTTCCTCAGAAAGATACGTTATAATCTCGCGTAACCCTCTCCTCAAATAACGAACGAACGCGCAATTACGGCGTAATTATGACGTTCCGAAACAGAAGACGAATCAGGTTTCGCGCTGCACGTCGCGTAAAAACACACCGCGAGGTCCCCGCCATTTCTTCCTTTTCCCCGCGTATACTCTTTCTTTTTGCCACGTCCACTCGTTTCATTCCTCATCGGACGTTTCGTCGTCGGGCGAAGTGCTCCAAAGATTCCCGGCAAATTTGCGTCGTGTCTCGGCCGAGCGGTTAACACGGCGAGCAACTCTCCGAAGCTTGTCCGCGGGCTTGACGAATCGCCAATTACCATGCCATTATAGAATGACACAATCACACAGGGTGTTTCATAAAATTTGCATCGAAACTCAATATAACGTCGGAGACGAAATGAGAATATAAAATATGTCCATTATATATTTCTTGTTTCCAGTCCTCAAAATAAAACGTAACTCTCATAAAATTAAACGTCTATAAATAATAAATGTCACGCATACGTGCTTCATTCACAAATGAATGCAAATCAATATCCTTTTTTCTTAATTTTCCACGCTAATTTTTTACGCTCCTTTAAACTTCTTTCTTAAAAATCAAAATTGATCTTTTCAATTAAAAGTATAAAGGGGAAAAAAAAGGGAAAACTTCAATGAAATCTGTAAATCGGTAACTTACTGAGACATTTATCTTAAATAAAATACTTTGTTTTGATAATTCAGAAAGCTCCGGTCTAAATTTAACAGAACGTCTTCGCTATCATCGATTTTCTCATATTTGAGTATTTAATTAAATTTACTCGGATCTAGATACGCATGTCCCGACTCGAATACCAACTAAATTTAGATGACGTTCAATAAAATCCCCTGGGAATCTACTTCATCAAAGTACACAGGCTAAAGTTTCACGCCAGCTTTGCGAAACACCCTGTATTACTTCGTGGCTTGATGAATCGCCAGTTACCCATGCGACCTGTCACTCACGTTCCTTCACCACCCCCCTCCCGACGTCTTTTACAGCAACTTCTGTGACGCCAATCATGCGCGAATCCACTAAACGACACACACAGTGCACACTACGGGCATTAGCGCAAAAATCTCTGATTGCGTCTCGGAGTCGCATAAAATGCCGCCGTGACGCAACAATAGACTCTCAGAGTCGCGAGACATCGGAACGACCGTTACCTGCCAAAGCAAAATTACGTTCAATCAACGATACAATGTTTTCTAATCGTACGTATGGGCCAAATTACTCGCAGGGAAAATCTGCTCTAATCTTGGATGGCAAAAATATTTGAGAAAAAATAGCAATTCGCGCCGGTTAGGCGCTTGAAAACAGAAAACACGACATACGCAAATATGTAAGATATTCATCTTATATTATTAAATTAATATTTTTAACTTGTAGTGATAAATATATATAAAGTTTGCTGTCTTTTACTTAACTTTACCATTACACTCTGTGTTCCCAAGAACATTATTTCGGTTGACATACGATATACGGTCCTTCTTCGATTCCTCACATCAACTGGACCGCAATCGCGCGATCGTCCTACGTAACAAGGGCTCAAATAACACACACGAGAAGCAATTTCAAGGACGACCGAGGGAATTCCACGATTAGCGTTTGCTTTTTTTCTCGCGGGTATACTCCCCCCTTTTTCCCCCTTTAACGGTGGCCCCCTTAACGGCGGCCACCTATGTCCGTACGCGCGCATACGGGGACCCGTAATTGAAAGCTGTTACGCTTGGTATTTTATGGCTTTGTCCCGCGGCCATGCAAAACTCGATTCTTAACGTCCCCGAACGCGGACCGCGGGGCCGCCTCGAGTAACGGGCCACGAAAACCGCGCGCCTCCTAATTAAATCCGACTAAATTCATCAAAATCGTCGTTAAAGCCACCCCCTGACCCTCCGGCAGCGGCGACGGCGGCGACGGCCTTAACGATGTGCGCCGCGAGAACGAGATTCCGATCTGTCTAATTGCCACTGCCCCGGTGTCCGCAAGCCGCAAGCCGAAAATTCCGATCGGTGGATAGGAAGGTCAGTCTACTCATTCAATATGTAGATGGTTTAATCGGTCCGGTCAGTGAGCATCTAAGACCCTTGAAATATGCCTGGCTCATAAGATTATGCCTGCCTAGATTCTTCTTCTCTTTGGAGAGAAACTGATCATTTCGCAGATAAACGAGAAATAAACAAAGGAATAAGTCCCAAATCACTTTTCAAATTCTTTTTCCCCCTTCAGATTCTTCTGCTTCTACAGTAGACTTTTTTTTTTTAGATAGAAATGCCTAACTTCTTCTTCCGCAATTCTTGAATAAATTAAATTCAAAATAAATAAATCTCGTTCTGTGAGATTGTCAGTAGTTACTGCCAGTCCAGAGTGAAAAATACGTCGGTATTATCTAAAATAACGGACGCTCCAATTTATGATAGACATACTAATCCCGAGGCACATAATCCCAACGAATATCGCACGCTCGATCGTGATATTCAGCCTACCGAGAAGTAAATTGGATCTCATGGCTAGCTGTACTTAAAAGAATCCGTGATACTAGATAAGCACACGACTATTATACAAGTTCTCTCAAAAGTTACTTCCATGTATTTACAAAGAATAGAAGCCAAATAAAGAAGTATGATGTTTATTTAAATATTGCAAGATCAAGGTAGAAAGAAATATTAAAACTATTCTATAATTCGAAGACTTGATTTTATAATATGTACCCTTAGAATAAATAATACAAGATTTGAGATTCAATTATTAACATACTTAATATTGATAGCTAAAGGACGTGATAATAGCAAGAAGAAATTGTCTAAAAAAAATTGTCTCTAATTTCAGCAAAGAATTTGCAGTTTAGGAAGAAGGTATAGACAATTCCTGATATAGCCAATACGTTTGGACGTGCAATTCGAAGATACCGCAGATCGCGCCATCTGGCACGACTTTTCGTGCGGCACGCGTTCGGGGCGAGACAATAACAGCGATAACGACGGTAATAATAGTAATAATAGCAATAACGTCTTTATGAGCATCCCGAGAGAGTGGGCGAGATTGCAACTCCTTGACCTCAGGAGAGCGCGAGGACGAGAAAGGAAGAACGTGCGGATCCAGCCGACATCGAGAATCGGTAGCTCGAAAGATCTCCAAGAAGAATTGGAAAAATCAAAGAAAGAGAGAGAGAAGGGCCGGGTCTCTCGTGTCACGGTGAGCCAGCATGCTGGATAAAGGCGCTCGCTCGAAATAAAACATGCGCCGCTCGAGAAGAAAGCGAATAGTGAGCAAGGTGGGAATAGTGACGGCTGTCAAAGCATATAACACCTATACTTACACCTCTATACTTATCGGACAGGATCTTTACCGAAGTGACTGTAATATGGATGCCGCGCGCGCATTATTTGCCCATAAATGTCTTACGAATAAAGCCAATCAGAATCTGATCTTGAAATAGTGTTCAAGCGTGTGAAAAGTAATATAGTTAAAAATATTAACAGCAATGAAAAATATTTAGAAAGAGAGTTGCTTAAATAGCACAAATTATTTTTAAAAATAATGCAACTTATACTTTATTAAAAAGGTAAAAAAAATTACGATATTATATTTGCAGCAATCTTATAATAATTAATTATTTCTTAAGAAAAATGTCTAATATAGTTTTTCAATGATTTTATTTTTAAACGCGAATATTTGATAGGACAGGCACACGAAGGCATCGAGGCGATCGCTATGACAGGCAGGAATTGTCGAACGAAAAAAGCGGAGGAAAGGAAAAAGAAGCGAAAAACCTCGCGCTCGCTGAGCCACGTTGAAAGACTAATTGACGAAGAGGAGGTCGCTGAAAAGGAAGGATGAGGAGGGGGAGCTCTGACGAGCCGACGCGCACCCCCGTAAATATCGTGACACGCGCTCAAATTAATGGCCCGGTCTTACACGCCGGGGAAAGCGAGCAAACTGGTATCCTCTCGATGCCATACCACGTCGAGATCGAATCAAAACACGACCGGCCGAGTCGCCCTTTCATTTCGAGCGATACACACGAGCAATCGAATGCCGCAAGTCGCTATCATTTAACTTTTTCCAAGAAAAAATATCAGTTTAGAAACACAAACTACACTACTAAATTGGACGTACGAGAATATTTTCAACATTAAGATTCTATCGTGTTCTAATAAAAAAATGCTATAAGCATTGCAATATTATGCAATTGCATGATTTTATATAAAATGTAACTCTCACTCTCCATCTATCTATCTCTTTCTCTTTATCTCATTTATACAAATACTTATATAATATTACGTCATCATATAGTGTATCGCAAATTATCATCTAACATGAATTTTTCATACTCGCTCAGAAATACATCTTATAGCATCGCGGAGCCAGCTGAAGGAATTAAGAAACCTTTTTTTCAGCAAGGAACGGGTAGTTCCAGCCTACGAAGGACGGGCCAACGCATGCCCATGGGAAAATCCCATAACGACGTGAAGCGAAATCTTTTAATTAAAACCGATTTGAGGGCGGAGAAGCATCGCCACGCGTGTTTCACTCGCTCGTAGAAATTAGCCGGTCTGCGTTCTCCACGGGCCCAAACAAATTGAAGAAGATTGGGTCTGTGGCCGCGGGCCATTCGGTAGACTTTGAATAACGCGAGAGATAGCAGGAAAGAAGGAACGTTTTCCGCGTGTGGCGTAAGATGTAGATACGGTCCCGAGCTTTAATAATGAAGCTGTCTGTTTATACGTGAAAGCATCGAAATTTATATACTTCTGAAATATACGTTACAAATGCTATAGCGATTATCCGGTATTTATCATGAAGAAATATATTTGTATGACGTATCAAGCACATTTATTGTAATATATCACATTGAATTATTGCATTTATTAAGCAATTGCCTGTAATTAATGTCGTTTCGGGGACTAAAAAAATATCTAAATATAAGCGTCTATCTCTTCATAATAAAAAATTTATATTTTATAAACTTATATACATTTGAAATTCTTAAAATATGTAGAATATAAATATATCACAGGAAGGATCAATTTAGAAGGAGCACTTTAAAAATATTTGAACTATGAAAGAAATGTTCTTTCGATACATACACCACTATGTCTTAAGTATAATATCTTAAAAAAATATTAAAGATGAATTTTTCAAAGTTTAGAAACCTAAATTAAGATTTGCCTAAGAGATGATATTTTCGCAGTTATTTTTCCTTAAAATTAGATATTTTTCTACATGAGTAACTGCAGTCTGATATTCGACATTGCACTTATAACAACGTTACCTACAACAATATTGACGCGAACGCGAAGTTTTCCGAGGCATCTTTCTTATTCCGCTTCGGTAGAGTCACGAATTATGGCCAGGGCGTTAAAAGCTTTTATTGGCTGAGAAGATGAGGGAAAAGAGATCGTGACTCTGACATACGGAAGCGCATCTCTTCTCCGCTCCCTTTCTCCCCCTTTTTTTATTCTTTGCAAGGACGGAAAACGGGAGTGTCGTCGAAGCGGCGCTTAAGAAAATAACCGACGAGAGGAGAGAGACGCTGAAAAGGAAAGGATCCGAAATAGAATGACCGAGTTACGTAAAAGCGACGAACGTGACAGCGGATCGGAATCGGGGATAAGGAATTAATTTTTCAACGATCATAAAGCGGCGCCTCGCCAATTTTCGCGGACGGAGCAAACGAGGAACACGATACGCGATTTATATGTCATCACTAAATGACGCTTCTCGCTAATAACGGAGCAACCACGCTCGTAAATTCCACCCACTCTAGGCTTTACGCCTACTCATTCGCTAATGAGAAAAGGATGACGAGTCGTAACGAAGTACCGTACGCCATTTCTTGATCTCGCAACCGGCAAATTGGTTTTTATGGTTAGAAATTACATATCTCCCATTTACTCTCTAACTTCCGCTTTCATAATTGAAACAAAGAACTTTCGTGCAACTTTAATATTTTACATGGTAAATATCAAACTTTAAATTAAACTTAATATATTACAACGTTTAGTAAAGTTTCCTAGGATTTAATTTTTAAAAATTTCTAAACCTTAATGACCCTAAAAAATTACGAGTTTCTTTGTACTTGTAGAAAAAAAATAAATTCAAAATTCTGTCAGAAACAGGTTGGTAAAAGTAAATGTACACATTGTGCTTGTAGGACGTGCCCGACAAGACGACCAGCTTTAGGCGACTGCCGTGTCCGCCCTGTGTATTGAGTTACCCCGGCGCACTTTGCGCGCGTGCGCGCGCGAATAATTTTTCAGCGGCTCGGTTTACAAAGCGTGCATAATGCAGGGCTGCTCTCGCGGGCGCGCAATCAGCCGCCTACCACCGGCGCGCGTTGCACGATGCAACGCGAGCAACACGAGGCCGTGGAAGCCGCCGCCGGTAAACCTCGGCTGCAACAATCAACCGACTAATCCCCCTCGGAATCGGCCTCCGCCCGGTATGTACAAGCCTGGCCCGTCCCCGCAGCGCGCTGCACGCACACGGTGACAGACGACGTGCATGCGCTAAGGTATGCCACATTGTAAATCCTAATCGCCGGCCTCCAAGGCGGCGCGGGAGGCTCGCGAGATTAAGGACCGACCGACAAATTTATACCGTCGATAGGCGCGAGAGTTTAATCCCACCCACGCGGCGAATTAAACGATCGCGCGCGCGGCGCTCAGATTTGCACGCACTTGCGGAAGGCATTTAGACGCGGAGATTATCCCCGATGAGTAATCTCTCGCTCGCGCAATGCGATTCGCCGCGTTTATCGCAGCGGCCGAAGGTGCGATCCTACAAACGGATTAATCGTGAAAATTGAACGAAGGATTTAACGCTGCCATATTTGGTGTTGCCTCCTCTGATCTGATTGCAACTTTCAATATTTCTTCGTCTCGAGTCATGTCAGTGCAACAAAACTTAAGCCTCGAGCTGATTTCGAATATTTTGCGAGATGCTCAACACTCAATTTTAAAATTCAATAAATAACGCCATAAATTCGTAAGTACGCGCTTCTGAAGGATAAAATAGGAAAGGTAAAAAAATGTACAAATTATTTTCAAAATCTAGGTCACAATATCGTGTGAGACGATATTTTCGCATTCACAAATCGTCGCCCATGTTACATCGTTCTGACAAGTGAATCCAGATCACAATGTTTATGCTCTCTCCGATTCGTCGAGGTGCTCTCGAACGAAATACGTACGGTCTTTCGCCTTCGGCGGATTACGCCGATTATTATTAGATTAGCCACGCGTCTTTGATCTCTCGCGTGAAATTCGCACGACGTCGCGTCGAGTGTACGCAAATCGATGAATGACGCGCGCACCATTAAGGGTTGCCCGTTATAAATCGCAATCACCGATAAATGCAGATACCGCGACCGCGCACACAGTGGCGCACGCAGGACCGGTCCTAGATATTATACTTTGTCCCGCCACGAATGAAATATGTGTCACGCAGTCGCGCGTAAAGGAAGATAAAACGGGTTAAAAACCGGTGAGGATAAGAAGATAAACGTAGTTGTGCTAAATCAGAAAATTTTACGTGATCTTAGACGTTATTTGGAGATGTATTTGTTAAAAGCTGTGATACCACGATACTTATACGTATATATTGCTGAACCTGTTGAATTGATCTCTTTCTAGAAAAAATTTCGTAAGTACGATTACAGAATGCTGCAAGTCAAGAATTAATGAGTGCTATGCAAATACGCAGAACGTAAATGTAATGGAAAAGCGGTTGCTTTGTTTGCGCACAGCATGCTAGACTCACTTTCGCCCTGTCGAAAGAAATGCGAGATTGCACCGCTTTCGGTAATCATTAATTTTCCGTCAGGTTTATGGCAATCAATTCATGCAAAATGTACAAGCTAAATGTTGTGCGTTAAAGCAATCTGGAGAGGTTTGAAAAGATATGTGACGTGTAATACATGTAGCACATTCTCGCGATATGATTAAATCGAAGATAGGAACACACCTTGTGTGTTAAAACGTTTGCGATTTGCGTTTGAAAAGATTTTACGAAATAAAATGTAGAAACTAAATGTAGAAACTTGATAATAACACAGGATATGAGTATGATATTCAACGAATTGATTGTGTAAGAACGCTTATAGAACTTATGGATCCTAACACTTATGGATCATAAAGATTATGTAAAAAGGCTACAATTTCACACATAAATTAACGTTAGAGTGGAATTTACTATCGTATCTGTACTTTCCTATGTAAAATTAATATCGTGCAATACAGTCATTTTTTTGTAAAAAAAAAAATATATTGCTACACGTGAGTGAGTTATAGATAATTAATGAATATTCTAAGAATAAATTAAGGGCGATCATTTACATAACGACCAGAGGCTGTTTATGTTTTACGATGTACAAATCATTCTCTCATTATTTGCGCTAAATTGGAATGTCAATCCACATACCGATTTTTATTTTCATCCCGGCTTCATTTCAGGAGGTATCACTCTCACTTCGTTTTTACATCTAATTTCATCGTGCGTGAACTATAAATGCAATTCCTCGGGTTTATTATAGGCCGTTACCATATGAATTATTAATAACAAGTACGGTCGATAACTGTACCGCGCACAGTTCGATACGCGACTAATTACGATCGCCGGTATTGTTGGCTCTATAATAAATTAGAAAACACCATCGGAACCCTGCCATCATATGTATAGGCCACCGTCTCATAATTTACGTTAAATTAAAACGTCGCCCCGTAACATCGACTTTTATTCGTCGCGGCGCTATTCAAGAATGCGTCAGCCGGTTTCCATTTAATCTGATCTACGCGCGCCGATTTCTTTTTTCTTCTAATCCCTGCAGCCGCCGTGTCGCATTGGAGTCGCTGATGAATTATTAATGACTAAAATGTGCTAAAATTACGGTCGATAACTGCTCTTGCGCTCCGGTATACGTGTCCAACCATAATCCAGGTGACCAGATATCTCAAAAAAAAAAAAAAAAAAAAAACCGCGTCGCCTGCTGTCGACTACAAATTATCGCGCGCGAGAGGAATTAATGAAGCGTGACTTATCGATCTCATGTTTTTCTGCTTTTCATTTACTGTCTTTCCCCAGAGGAGATCGGACTGATCGGAGACACCGCGCACGTACGCGATGCAGTACATTAAGAATTTATCAAAAGGCTGCGCCGATCTCGCTAATGAATCGTTGTTAATTCGGCCGTAAGTACCAACAAGTTGGCGAACACGAGAAAATTCGAATATCGTAAAACAGTAAATGAGTAGTCGAAACTGTAACCGCGACGGAGAGATCTAGAATCTTATCAAGTGGTATCTTAAGGAAACGCGCGATTGATCATAAATTATGCACGACAGGAGTTAATGAAGCATAAGCCCGCTAATTTCACGCTGCATCTACGAGGTGGCAATTTAAAGGAGCGCGACCCTGGGCAAAACGATTCGCGCCCCCGTTCGCGTTACACTATACACTTCCGATCGTGGTCCCCTCTCGCCCCTCGACGAGATATCATCGATCGTGAGGATTGTGATCGTGATCGCGAGATGAAGCACGCGGCTCATTTCATACTTGCCGGTCAGCGCAGCGCGTGGGCGCGGATAATTACTGTTTTGAAATCAGTGCCGACCGCGCGGCGTATTCGATCCGTAACAATAGTCACGGGCCTCAATCGGGAGATCCATTATCGACTTCTTTCGGACACACGCGGTACGTACAATGAAAAATTAATGGAGTTTCTGCTCGACGCCGCCGCGCAGGCCGAACACGCGGACATGAACGGACATTGAATCGTATTATAACGCACGAGATTCGATGCATTTCATATCGAGATGATGCTGCTTGTCGTATTTTCGTTGCTCATTTACGACATTTCTTTATATTGATGTTATCCTAAATAATTCTCATTTCGAAATCTTGCAATAAGCTTTACGTTACGTATGTATTCTGTATAGCATAAAATAAAATTACATACATTTGCGCACGATGCAATATAGTGACGGAAACAGTTTTCTAATCTTACTTAAAAAATTTGATTAATTTTTAATCAATACCTATGTTGAAAGAATTACAAGAAACAATTAAAAGAATTCCATTCCTATGAAAAATTGCACAAAGAAATTAAGAAAACTTGCAAGATCATTTATTTCAGAAAGTAAATCTTGACCAATAATTTTCAGTTCATCTTCATAGAAGGTGGTAATATGTTATGTACAATATAACTTCTGCACAATATAAAATAAAATTACATGCAATTTTTCGTAATGCACTATGGATTAGTTTATCTTATTTAGAAAATTTGATTGTAAATTATGCCGAATGGGCAATATTGGAACAACGTATTTATGCATGCCGAAAAGGCAATTAAAGCATATCTATCTATCTTTATAAAAAATTGAGAAAAGGAATTTCAAAGTTCCAAGTGCATCGTGCAGTCCGCATATTTCGAAAGATAAATTTTCGCCAATAACTTTCAACTTATCCATATTTCGCGAGGGGTTGTAGGAGAAGAGGGCACATGAGAGAAACCCTCGAAATCGGGCACACCTGGGCAGTTATGTGACTGGGCGTGCCTGTGTTGGCTGGCAGGACGCGTGGGCCGACACCGTATTATGCTGATCCCCCCCCCCCCCGAGAGAAAGAGAGACGACTCGCTCGGAGCCTGAATCGGGTCTCAGGACCCGCGGCCGGCGCGGAGAAAACGTCACGTCGCACCGCGTCCTGCCGCCGCGCCGGGAACGGGCGTCAAGTGAGACGCGAAACCATACAACAAACGCGAACGTGGGCGACCAGGTGCAGCTTCGGCCAGCCATGCCTGTAATTATATTCGGTATCGCGACGGTACCGGACGATGGCAAATTAACGATATATCTTCGCGAAAAGTTAAAACTCCAATGGAAACGTGTTAAATGTTTTTCGATCGAAATGGAAACCTGGTGTATGTGTTTGAAATTTATTCACATGTGAGACAAGCAAACAGACATGTCCACGTCTGTTTAGCATATGCCCGTAGACATTTAGTGTATCTCTGCACGAGTTTCCATTCACACGAGGTTGCAATCTAGAACTGCCGGACCGCAATGATAACGGCAGATGTACGTTATCGCCAGAAGTACGTTATCTCGCTGATAAAAGGAGAACCGCGACTTAATCGAGTGCGACTTCTACGAAAGAGTTTACGTACCAGGAAGAGGTTGATAGCGCAAACTGAAAAAGCCCGCACGTGTGCTCGGAGGTATCGCGCGCGCGATTCCTCCCACAAGCGAAATTCGCGCGCGCGAGTCAAACAGGATAGATCCTCCTTGCCTCGTTGCGCGCGATAAAACGTCGTTTCGCGCGTGGGTAACGGTATTCGTCGATTCCGGAAAATCGATATCCAATGAACGAACGGCGTTCGTGATTAACGCGGCGCCGCGTAGTCGCGATCGGCCGAGCGAACGATAAGATTGGCGGAGAGAGAAGAGAGGTGGGCAGTTTCTCTCAAGATGGTGCACACGAGAGTTAATAAGTACATCGATCTTAGCCGCTATATGCAGCTCTCCCTATATTAGCAGCTCTCCCTGCGTGAAATTTTTGCGATTGGATTCGGATTCAGAGGATCAATTATTGAATACGCCGTGAAGAACGGCGTGATAATGACAGCGTCGGATTCGCGCGAGAGAAAGTCTTATTCAATTTCGCGAAAAAACGCACACCCTCGTTCTAGATAGACATCGAGATCTTAGGAGATACGGTCGGATCAGATCGCGCGGAACGCAATCATCAATCTCGTACGACGCGTTTCGCGCGATCAAGTGTGGCGATTTTCTCAGCGGCTCCCACCCTTTCATTATCGCGAAACGGTCCTCTTCTTCCGTGTCCTCTGATTGACGCTCGGCGCTCGCGAGCTAAGCTCCTCGTTAACTCGTGTCGATGCCCCGCGGGGTATCGCCGGAAAAATTTCTAATTATATACACGACGGCTTTCGTCAAAGATCGCCGGCGACACTTTACGGCGCCGATCGACTTGCAAATGATGGGGAAAAAGAAGCAGGGTGATCGGGGAAAGCGACGTCCGATAGCCTTGTCGGTCCAGGCAGCATTGTGAATTATTGAGATTAAACGATTGGCCGCGGGGTCCCCGCGGCACGGGACTTTTATTCATCAACGTCGCCGTATCGCGCCGTTGACATCGTCCGCGCCGCGCTCGCCACGTATAAGCCGATCTCGGAAGCAAAAAGACAAGAGGACCCGAGGAGCGCGCGGCGAGAGAAGGACCGCAAGAGGGACCGCACTTAATCTCGGCTTATTAAATAAATCACGGCTCCCTATCACTTTGGGGCCCGCGATGTGCCCCGGGAAGCCAGTCTTATAATTCCTACATTAATTTCTTTAATAGTCCACGAAACAATCCCGGCGACCGTCACGGGGTACGTCACGTCCGAACGGTATCATCGGCCCCGGGGGAGGAATTAAGCGCTGCTCAGATCGTAAAGGAGTTAAATTACAGTCGTAATTTATTTATAATGCGCGTCGCTTTATTTAGCGCGATTAACGCGATGAAAAGGGGCATGGCCTGCATGCGTGAGGCGAAACGGTCATGATTTAATAATTCTCGTGGTTAAACGCGACGCGATGAATCAAACTTTCTCGCGGGCCACGCATTTCGCGGGCTTTTTTTTTAACAAGAGATTTTAATTAGATAATCGTGTGACTTATCGAATTCGCAAGAAATTTTTAATATAGATAATTTTTAAGGAATGCATTGTAATAATATGTATTATGTACGTTGCGTATCAAAACCATATATATGTATAGCATGTTATGTGATTTATAATCACAATTTATGTATTATAAATTTAAACGACAATTTTATTGAAAATATAGTTTAAAAAATCGTGCGATTTTTAATTTTTTAAATATTCTTAGAAATTAATTCACGTGAGAAGATGCTTTAACCGCTTCTAGTTCTCTTATGCCTTTGTCGAGGCGATTGTCCAGTAGACCTTGAATGCTAACCGACTGACGTGTTTTATCCACCTACGTGCCAACAACACATTGCGTGTCAACACGCTCACGCATGATTCTTGTAAGAGAATACTGCAACAATATGCAAAAAAAAAAAGATAAGAATCATCGTGAATGCGAAATCCTTTCTTTATTTCTAAATTATGCGCAATACGGGTTGTATAACAAATGAAAACAAATACGAATGTGAATAAATCCTGTATACCATAAAACGAAATAAAGCGAGAGAAATTCTCAACGTAATTATTCAACAAAGTTCATATTTCATGCGAAATTCGTGCAGATTGTTCATAGGTATTTGTCTTAATGTACCCGTACGAATTTGCTCCTAAATTTTGCTCATTAAAATCCTGTCAAAATAAATCTCTCTTAAAAAATTCCATTGTCTATTTGCCTGTCATCTATTTCTAAAGCATGAAATCTCGAGCTCCCAAACTTCGCGGGGGTTTGTAACTCCTCTCGGAAATCAACCGATGAGAGGATTGTAATTGTATATAGGCAACATCCTTTGTGCACATTAAACAGCGGCGCGAATCGTATAATCCAAGTACGAGCTGCGCATATTCCCTTGCGAAACCGCATCGTTCTCGCCTGATGACGAGATCCATTAAACGTGAACGGACAAGCTACCTCCGCGCCTGTATATCTCGCACCCGACGGGTGCTACGCCGGGTAGTCCGTATTCCGACTTATCCAATTAACGGGGAAGCGTTTTAGCGCGACGTTAGAGCGTCTCGTTAAAGCGCAAAACGTACCGTTCCGTCCGCCGCGTTTCGCATTTCCACCGCGTGAAAGCGAAGTACCAACGATATGCCTGACGGCGAGGAGCTCACCTCTGACGGCGGCGTTCAGCCTGTCGAGGTTGGCGAGCGTAAGCGGCACCGGGCCGAAGTGCATCACGATCCTGCCCGGGTCGCCGGCACCGCGGCGCGCCATGAAGATGCCAGTGTAACCGCGCCTGATGTAACGGCCGCATGTATCGTTCGCGACGAGGTCGACGGTGACGTTCAGCGCACCCTTGATCGCCCTCTTGACGCGCACGTGCACTAGCTGTCCACCATGCAGTAGCTCCTTGACCTTCCCGGTGAAGATGTAGTCCGACTGACGCACCTTCTCCAGGAACGTCGTGTCGTTCCTGATCGTCGCCGTCAAGTTTACTCGGCACTCCAACAGCTCGCCGGTCGAAGCGCTGGCCAACGACAGGCTGGCACAAAGCACCACAAAACTGATCACTGAATAGCTGACCATTTTGAATCCGATGATATTCATTTTGTCTCGGAGTCACGCATCAGTCTCGATCTTCGAAGATGCGAAACAGTTTTCGAATTTCCACTTCGTCCTTTTCGGTATACTTTCAAAATATAACTTTTAAACGTCAAGCACTCTTGTGAATATTACGTTAGATTATTTTAACACGATAGTTTGCACTACTTTGTAATTCACATTTCAACATCCAATAAGAAAGGTATTAACAGCATATGCAAATACATTCTCCGAATTGAAGGTCTATCTTGAAGACTCTGGTGGTTCTACAGTCCGTTCGATAACCGTCTCCGTTGGGTACACTTAATCACAAGTTCACGTTTGATTAATTCCCGGTTTTGAGTCGAAGACGTGTTTTAAAGACCTCCTGTCGTCAACAGCCTCCTTCAGAGGAGTATGACGTTAATCAGAAACAACCGGTATCGATAGCTTGATTTTAAAGTAGAAGACTACCACGGAAAACTTCTGAGCCCGCTGCATCTTCGACAGCGACACGCTCGGGCGTTAATCAGGAGTGGGCACTCGAAATTCCGCTGGTCCGGTTGATTAATTCCACTGGCTCCAAATCGAGGACGGGTCCCACGGTGTGTCGGGGCGACGGACGGCAGCCAGTTCGGCCTGGGCTCCCGTAGTCCTCTAAATGGAAACGAGTCCGATCTCGAGCAACAGGTTGGCGCCGCGTGTCGGCCCACGCTCGCGCCGATTTCCAATCCGCGTGCCAACGTTCACCCGCTCCCGTTCGAGCGGCGGGCGCGACGTTTCCCGATCGATCGACGGATCGATAAAACCGCCGATATTCGCCTCCCCCGTTCGTCGTGCTCCGTTTTATCGTCGTTCCTGATGAGACCGGATGCCGAACGCGGTCGCCAATGGATCGTCAACGAAACGCTCGGTTCTACCTGCGCTTCGATCGTCGACTGGTTTCCGATCGAACCTCCGAATGATCGGCGATCGAATGTGAATCTCTATTCAGCTCCTGCCTTGTCTAGATAAAATCACAAGTTCGATCGCTCGTCTGCGCCTACCGTGCGCCATCGTAAATATTTATAGATAGTTGATAGTTTAACCGATTGTTAAAATGCTTGCGATACTTTTCACGGGAATTTCATTATAGATAAAATATGTTATTTAATAATAAACACTCTTCACCAAAATATTCACCGAATTATTTCGAATATCGACAATATAACTCGCGACGATTCATTTACGATACGCGAATACCACCTCAATCATCGATTTTAATGATTGTTTGTTTACAAATTAGATGACGTCAATTAAATGCGATTAGTCAAATGTGACGATGTTCCAAAATATATATATATTTAAGATTTCAAGACAGTTGAACATTAAATTATTCTGTATTATTAGAGAACATTAATATTCTAGTATAGCCTAATTATGCAAGACTGATATGCTGTCACTGAACTATCGAAACACATTTATTTCTATTCCTGTTTTACAGAGACAAATGCTCGAGAGTGCAAAATTGAAGAATGTTCAACTGTCATTCAAATTGTTTTCAATTGAATTTTTATAGCTCTATAAGCGCCATTGGGAACATCATTCTACATTTATCATATAAATGTCACAATGCTGCAAAACGCGTCGAAGCTTTCTTATACAGTCTCGCCGAGCACTCGTGAAATTATACCGTTAGAAAGCGTCGACGCGACATTCGTCATGACAACCACATCCAAACGCACTTCATTCGATTTTCTCCTGTCGCGAGAGCACAGTTGCACACAGGACACAGTTGCGGACCACTTGATCGGCCGTGCGGCGATCAAGCAGGCGCTGGCCGAAAGCACTGTCAGCGCGAAATTCGCGACGGACGTGTGTCGAGACTCGCCACCGCGAAGCGTGAAGCCGCGCGAGAGTGAGAGAGCAGTGATCGAGGTGGTGGTTGGTCGCGTGGAGGCACGCGCTGGACTGAGGAGGGCTAAGTGTGGATGCTGCAACTACAACGTGTAGGCGTAAGTCGCCTTAGAGAACCCGCGGCGGACCGAGAAGGAGAGAGAGACGAGGAGGACGGGACGCGCGCGCGAGCCCGTGTGAGTGCGTGCGCTCGTGCGTCGTGAGCGTCCGTGACGGCGGTACACGCGCCCGTTCGCACGTGTACGTGCACGCCGCGAGAACGGGAGAGAGACGGAGGGGAGAGAAATCTTAGCCGGGTGTAGCAGTGAAGGTGTACACGCGCACGCAAAGCGCGCAGACAGGCACGCACGCACGCACGCACGCACGCGAGTATATCCGTGACACAGTCACGTCGCTGCTGGCTCCGTTCGCACGCGCCACACGCGCGCGGAATCCCATGGGTACCCGCGTGAAAAAAGGGGAGAGGGAAATTGGCAGCTGACCGGTGGAGTTAATTCGGTACTTGCGAAAATTCGTGCGAAGTAATCTCTCATTAAGTATTTGTCAATTTTTGACGTACATAAAAATGATATTAAGCAAGATTGAATTTAAAACAGACGCAAATAGATAATAGATGCGAATAATAGAGTCTTCATATTTGTCCTTTTCATTTCGTTCAGTCAAATTAATTTTGATACGACATTTATGTTGGCAGCTGATCGGTGAAATTAATTCAACACTTGCGAAAATTCGTGCGAAGTAATTCCTCATTAAGAATTCGTCAATTTTTAACGTTCATAAAAAATGTTGAGAGCCACGCAATTCAATAAGGTTGAATTTAAAACTCACAATTAGACGCAAATAGATAATAGATGCGAATGATATAGAGCCTTCATTATTTGTTTTTTTCATTTCGTTCAGTTAGATTAATTTTTATTTTTGATACGGTATTTATGTTGGCCTGACCGTAAGTGCTTTTACGTGGTGTTACGAAAACAGATGGCATCTAATTTAGCGTCCGTGATATTTTTACACTATCAATTTACGAACGTGCGAACGCGTCGATCGACACCGTGAATCGTCGCGCGCGAGAAAATGGCAAGGTTAAATGATCTAATCGACACCGGCTTAACGATCGGCGATCCCGGACGGTTTGTAATTGATGGCGATCGATAATGCCGAGCGCCACGTTCTCCTCTCTCCTCGGAGTATCACCCACGAAACGGTGAGAATCCAGCTTAACGAGCCGATGGAAAAAACTAATGGCTCGTCTTCGACAACGGACTTCGTAAAAGGAAAGACACGCGCTCCTATTTTACGACGACGGTCTCGACGCGACGCGACACGGCGTGAAAATGGGCAGGGCGTGATGTAAGATATCGTCGGTTATGGTACATCATAATTTCCGCGGTTGTTGGTGTGCCACGGCGACAATGTTACGCGTCTTCGCGAGCTGGGTGTGTATTCGACAAGATTCTTGTCTCGCGACGCATCAACTATAGACATGGTCTCGAGTTTCGAACGTTTGCAGAAACGATCATCGTGATAGAAGTCCTACAGATTTGCCCACGCCTTTTCGTATTAAGGAGAAACGGAAATACAAACTGTGTCCCAAAAGAAATTTGCTAGACGTCCGAAATGTATTGTTTAAAGAAGAAGAATATATTCGCAAAACACACCGTGTGTCTAACAAGTCTAAATCTTTAACATATGAAAAACATATATAAATATTTGGAAACGATCTTAATAATCAAGTTTCTAGCTCATTTATAAATAATAATTTTTTCCATGCTGTCTGAGCAAGAAACTCGATCACTAGAAATATTTTCAAATATTTATAAATATTTGATATCCATTAAAATGCAATGCAAATTGATATAATGTTAACATTACAATTTAAGCGAATTAAAAAACATTGTGTGTCTAACTTTGATTCTAAATCTTCAACATATGATAATATGATGTCATATTAAAAATAATATATTGTGTGTCTAAATTTGATTCAATTTTAACATATGTATTCAATTACACTATCATTTGCTAAAGATTTAGAATATTCAAACTTAGACATACAATATATTTTTTTAATTCGCTTAAATTGTAATGTTGACATTATATCAATTTGCAATTTTATTAAAAATTGCAGTGATATCATTCGTCTTAGTTTTTTGCCTTTTGTCAGACGCGTGATGACCCTCATCATATTTCTGTGGTGTGCGTTATTTACGATTTACACAGAAATAGGGAATCTACAGTTTTAACGCCAGTTCTTAACGACTTAATTTAGAGGGGTTTTCATACTAAGATATACTCTCGGTGGATTGCCACTTTCTTCCAAGAGGTAGCGATCGAATAAAAATCCGCAGTTGCTAGTCGGATTTGAAACCCGAGTCTTTAACATCGAAAGCAGACGCACAACTCTTTACGCCACGATCGCTGGTAATTTAAGAGATTATAGATTGATGAATAAAATGATGTGAATAAAATTGATATTGGAAAGATATTTTGCATTAAATTCTGCGCATATATTGCTTCAAATGTATCTTGAATATTTGATCTTATCGTTTTATCTACAATAATACGTTATTTATTTTTGAATTTTTTATATGTATCCCCTACTTTTTGTAACTTTTTTCTATCCGTCAATTTCTGAAAATTAGAAGCTCTTTATTCAGATCTCTTACATATCGCTAAATGGAGTTGCACGATTTTCAGTCACGATAACATTGAACATGATCTTCGTAAAAGTCAGAATTGCAACACCCACGTGAATACAAGCCGCAATAATGTCTCAATCCGTAGAGTAATATATCACAATCTTGCAAAGTTGCAGGATACTGGCCTACAACATTCATAACTGCCGTCAAATAATTATACTGTGTTGCCATCCTACACCGACTTTCGTAAAACCGCTCACCTCGATCTAATGATCCCGGTAATAGAAATTACGCGGTAAAGTCAACAAATTTATGGCCCAGTCGGGGGTTAATTAGAATTGTATGATAATGAAATGTGGAGTTCGTTGCTCGCTAATCGCGATACAAATTGGGATCTAATCTTCGGGGAAATACAAAATACGATTGTATAACAAGTGTTAAAAGCATACTAAGCGACGCGGTAGTCTCGCGACGCTATTCATGTACCTATACAAAGCGTTCTGTGATCATCGAATAATAAAAATTATTGCAAAATACAAAATCCAAACATGCATTTTGTTTTTTTGCTAATTTATATAATATTTCCTGGAAATATATGAAAGAACAAATGTAAAATCTCATACAAGTGCATGTGTATGTACACACAATAAATAGAAATAATTTACACGTCCCGGGATTAAATATTAAAATTAATGAATATCTCATCCATTGTGAGGCCAATATAGATCTGTTCACATATTTTATACTTTTAACGTAAAATTTTGATTATCCACTTTTTATACATGGTACAATTTTTTCATATAGAGCCATTACCTCAAATTACGTTAAAAGATAATCTGATACTCATCGATCCGATGCGTATTAGCAGACTATTGATTTATAAAAGGAAAGTATATCCAAATTACAACAGCGTTCAAAATATGTAATTAATATGACTGATGTAATGATCAAAATAATTAATATATCAATTAATGTTCACGTAAATAATTGTCATTATTTTTCAAATTTCCTATTCAATGCAGTAGAAATATTTTTCAAGATATTTAATGAAATAATTATACAATCCAAAAACAATCAATTATCTGCAAGTAACGAATAATAAATAAATAATAAAATGCTTACCCCATGATTACTCCGCCGTCACCTGATGCCTCCCAGGCCTCCTCCTCTCAGATTTCCACGTTGCACTCGCAGAAACATGGTTAATTATCGCGCGTGCACCAATCATTAAATTATGATGACCGTACAGCATTTTGCACAGCATTCCCAACATTAATCGTGAGTTGCATTTTTTATTACTGCGGCTCTGCGGCAGAAAAATAACACGAAAAATTACAACCCAGCACAGATCTACGATCCGCTCGATACTCGCGAGCCTCGCAAAAAAATTAACATAACAGATGAATCACGAATGAAGAAAGGAAGCTGGAGGGGTTTAACGAATTGCTGTACGAAAGAATATTGCCGAATCGACTCCACGCGGTTGACAAATATTAAGATATGGAGTTAATTACGATTGTACTTGCTAATTAAACCGCACGCAACTCGACTCGGAGTCGATCCGTACCGTTAACGACCAAAAAATTCCGACAAATTTACCCCGACACCGTGCGATATGACATGATTATTAAAGTCGGGATTAACGGCTAATTATGACGCGACAAACCATCCGGTAATATATGATGGAAATTCAGTACTACACGCGTAATAAATACATTTCGAAGACATAAATTCTGTAAAATACGCATATTATTAACAAGCGGTCGACAACATCGTGTCTTTCCATTATTTAAAACATTCGATCTGATAATTCGCGCAATGCAACATCACTTATCGATATTGACTAATAATTTAAAAACTGTTGTACCTAATTTATATTTTCTAAGATTTGCGAATCGAATAGAATATCTCCAGAATAAATTAAAACACATTAATCTGCATATACCTAATGTCAATTTTCTTTCAAATTAGTACTAATCTTAAAAGTTTTTCTCTCCTTTACGGAAAGAACAATTTTACTGAATCCAGATTTGAAAATAATTTTTGTTCAATAATCAAAATAATTTTGTACGAAAGTCAAAATAATTGCTAGAATATCAAAACATTTTATAGCAATGCTTATCAATTTTAACATTCCAACAAATTATTTTGATGATTCAATAAAAAGTTATTTTCAGATCTGTTTCCAGCAAAATTTTTAGACCTTTCAACAAAATCGTTCTTTCCGTTAGAATAGAAATAAATTTTAGAGATGATAGTCTTTCGTTCTCTCTTCTCGAACGTTTCAGACATAAACATAAGTCATAAATTGCCATATCAAATTTCATAACCGAAGACCGCGAAGGATTGATACTTCCGCGTCTTTTACGAGAGCGCGATATTAGCCGAGAGACCGTTGCATGCGGAATTAGCGCATTACCTCGCCGCGGTACGACGCGTTTAGCAAACGAGAATTCCGGCCGTACATTTCGCCGCGGTTGTATTGTCACCCACGGCGCGCATAATACACCCAGTTGACGGTAATGAATGCGCGTGGCGAAGACTCTTGGCCGCGACTAAACGAGATATCCCTCTCTCGTCCGACGGAACGCTCTGAATCCGTCCGACACGCTGGCACGCGATCATCGTTTTCGCGACGAGAGGGACACTTCCACACGCAGGCATTGAATCCTCAGCACGCGCGACCCGAGACGACGAGCCGGGACGAATTGGTCGTCCCGATGCCCACGCTCTCGCTCGACATACCGCCGGGAAATCGCGTGTCCTTGCATCGTCCTCGGCGCATTCTCAGGTCGTGTCTCCCGAGCGGAGAAAAGTATCGGGACGTTATACCGCCAATGATTCTCGTACCTTACGTCCCGATTGTCACTTCTTCAACGTATAAGATGAGAAGTATTGCAACAACGAGATGAGGCATGTAACGACATTCCATACGTATCTAGTGTTACCGTGTAGGACCGTGTTCAGTATTCTTAGATAAAGATACAATAAACTTTCTATATGTATATATCTTATAAATTTAATATATATTTTTTAAGAATTTCTGTCAAAGAGAAAAAGATAACGTTTCTTTTTTTTTAAATCTAATACGGTAAAAAGTCGATTTACAGATATAAACTGAAGCCTACTGCTGTCATGAGTTAGAAAAGGATAGCAACAACCTGTTGAGCCTCGCAATATCGTGCTCCTACTGTCACGAAGTGGAGGAAGAGGAGAGAGAGGAGAAAGTCAACTACAATCTTGGTACAGTTTCAGCCACGATTATTATCGATTTAATTGATACTCTACGTACTAATAATATTTAAAAGTCACCTTAGATATTTCACGAGGAGAGAAATTATCTTTTCTGCAACAAAACTCTTGCCATTCAAGTGTCTTAAGTGCCCTAAAAATATTTTGACGTAACACGACGACGTGCGTGTTCGGAAATGATCGATGTTGTCTCAGCGCAATTAACCATTACCGCGAGAAGATGGCACATGCATTCACGGACGATACGACACCGTTGACTAGAGCGTCATTAAACAAATCGCCTTCACCCGGCGCACGATGTTTGCATACGCAACTAGACAAATCGCCGGTCGAACGGCGATGAGAAACATATGGCGGCGAGAGGAGACGAGACGGGAGCGCTACCGCGCCGAGCGATCCCCGCGACGATAACGAATGAATCGGTTTGCGTGGCTCGTTAACAATACACGCATAAGGAACGCTAATGCGCCACTTTGTTTCAGGCAAACCTCGACCTCGCTCTGCGCGGCAAACTCGTACCCGAAAAGAATAAAAAGACGGAACGGGTCGTGTATCGTATGGACCCCGCGTCTACCTCACGGTCTCGAGAACGCTCCCCCTCGTGCATAACTATGTCCTCGCCGAGCGACAAGGACGATCGTCTTGGCTTGCACGGCGCCCGCAAAGCTAGTCGATTAAACTGATCCTGTAATGACTTATCATGTTGCAACGCACTTGTGGCTCATCGTTTACATATTCTTGCGCGTGTCACATTCTTCTTGCCATCGAGATTGCCTTGCACTTATGAAGTAATTTCTTCGCGAAATTATTATCTTATAACGATAGAAATTTGATCGTATAAGTTTGGTCGAGTTTGTTCTAAAAAATTTTTAAGAAGGATAGAGCTGTGTGAAGTTGGCCTCCCACTACTAAAAATTCAAAAATGACCATAATCACTCAATTGATGGTCGTTTGGTAATATTTAGGTAGTCTATCCTCGATGATTGGTAGTCAAAGTTGTAAATAATAATATGAAAAAAAGATGTACGCGCGAAGTTAGCCTCTCCTTTCATAAAATATGGTTTTCCAAACTACGTAAATAATCATAAATGTAAGCATTCATTTGATGGTTTACTAATGTTTGGTAGTCCAATCCCGATGACAGTTAAAACTTATAATAATAATAATAATAACAATAATTCAAAAAAGATACATATATAAAGTTAAGCCCCTCTTTTTAATAATAAAAACGCACGCGCGCGCGCGCGCACACACATACTTTGACTACTAATCATCGCGAATGGACTACCAAATACTACCAAATGACCACTAATCGAGTGGTAATGGGGTCGTTTTTAAATTTTCAATAGTGAGGGGATCAACTTCAAACATCTAAGGGATAGAACACACATTTTCGTTATTTTCTCAAAGACGTTTTCAATTTAGAATTATTTAGGTAATAAGTTACGGGCGCAAAGTCTCCGAGGATCTCATAGAATACGCGCGGACCGTCCGGAAAACCGGGACCTGTTGACGGCACGATGAAGATGAGTTATAGCGACCGTCGCCTCCGGGTCTCGCGGGTCCTCTGGGCCCCTCCGCCGCCCGCCGCCGTCGTTCCATGAGATCTTACAAATGCTCGCGTGCACGTACGCCGTAATGCCAGCGTCGTTAACTCTTTATACGTTTGTCAGGCCCGTGTGAGTAATGTCATTGTCGACCGATACCAGGCCGCCGCCGCCACTTCCCACCAAGATGGACCACGTTGACCGAATTGGCCATACATTCTCGGAAAAAAAAGAAGATTCGCGCAAAATATTACGACTCTTTGTGTTAATTATCGTAAGCGATATTGCGATCTGTCTTGAGGTCGCTTTTTTCCTCACTTAATCATACGCGGAATGAATGGAATGTCGTCTCGGCGATTTTACACAAACATAAATGTTTTCTTTCTTTTTTCTCTCTTTTTTCATTTTTGCAAGGACATCGCACAGATTATATTCAAACGATAAAAAGAAGAGATGTAAAAACCGATAATCAAGATATGGGAAGATCAATCACAAGTTGAAATTCTCTCACGGCAAGGCTTTTTCTCGCCATCGGGACGAATGGAAACGAGCGAAAATGATCTCGTCATTTTCTCCGCTTGTAAAGGCGCAGTCCATATAACAATCTGACAGTGCGATTCGTCGTTAATCGGTGCGCATGCACGATAAATCGTGCGAGGGCTCAGCGATGCGTGGCAAGCGCGGCGGAACGTTCGAAACATTCCCAACCGACGCGGCGACATCGGCGACGTGTCGTCGCGGATGCCGCCGGGCACTACCGCGCTGCGCGACGCGGACCCATATAAAGAACACGCGCGAGCGGGCAGGTATAAGAAGCCGGGAGCCGCGAGCCGCGCGGCGGCGTAGCCTTCTCGGAGAGGACGAAGAAACGAAGACGGAGGGCACCTGGACGGACGCGGACGCGAACATAAAATGCGAACACGACGAGACGCGTGTGTGCGTGTACTTAGCATAAGTCTCGCACCCGAGGCACTCTCTCATCGTATTTCATGCCGGCTATGCTTATACGCTCGCGTCGCTCGCCGCGTATAACCGTCTCTTCCTTCTTCTTCTTCTTTCTCTTCGTCATCATCGTCGTCGTCGTCATCGTCGTCCAGCGCGAGCCACGTCTCGGGTGCGAGGATAGGAATCGCCCTTGGTAACCGAACGCGATCCCGCAAGAACGCGTAACGATGTTACTTCTGAGGAGGATCGGATTCAGTTCGTCGAACTGAACGGTGGAAGGTATTACAAGCGGTTTGTCGCGCGCGCGTAAAGACATACCGTTCAATTTGGTTTAAAGAAGAAACAGTCCGTATCCACGTACGCATGCACATGTACAGGGCCTTTGGAGTGAACCACCGCGCGTGCAATTACGCAAAGTGGAATACAAGCTTAAAGAAACACAATCTGAAATTGTATTCGAAAGTATTTCGCCTAAGAGTTACTTAAATTCAAACTGAATAGAGCTTTTAAAGTCTCCCCGAGTCGCCAAATCAATGCGTTTACTTCATCAATCTCGGAAATAGAGACAGAAATAGGGACACGTGGATAAGAGCTTATCAGTGACGCGAAGCGATTGGTAGGGACATTACGAGCGTTATATAACGACACCCGGATTGCGTGGCGGCGCGTTTAACGATCCGCTTACGATCGCCGGGCATTCGCGAATTATCAGACGCGATAGAGACGTCGCGAGAAACGACGTCCTCGCGCGATATTACGGCGCCAACGGAGGCTACACGGAGGGTAACCGCGAGACTACTTGCGTGGCAGTGGTCACGCGAGTTCCGCGATTGGATTGTCGGAATTTACCCAAACGCGCGATAGACGTCAGCCGAAACGGTCGTCCCTCTCGCGTTATAGGTTTCGCGATAGCGAAATAGCTTAAGGCAACCGCGTGTTCGTATACTAAAGCCGAGGATGATACTTTGAGACGAGGTACGTCCCAAATATTCCGTGCCGCTATCTGGCTGGAGATACAGTAAATCCACCCGCGCGTGTATATAGATCAAGATTTAGTCCTCTAATATGACACGTTTGTAAAGATTACTCGAAGATCAGGTGATGGCAGCGCGATTTCTCGAATGGTACCTCACGAAGATTGTCGCGACGTTTTAAACATATACAGAGAGCAGTTGGATATATCCACGCGGATTAAAGTCCCGTGGTTAAAAGTTATTTACAGCGGGAGGCCGGGCGTGCGCGGCTTAACGAGCCCTTGAAAAAAAATTTATGCGCGTCTTAAAACTTTCTTAACCAGGATTAATGCGGAAGGCAAAGGAGGACTCGCGCTTGATAGGCAGTACTCTGCGCGCGAGCCTATCGCCGAAAGTGACTTATGGCGCGTCGCGATGCGCCGATTCGAAGCCTCGTGTGTGTCACAATAATCTAAATTAAGTTCGCCGGACTTTTTTTGCTGCGCAAGTCCTCGCGAGTCCTCACCCGCACCCGCGCGCGCGCGCGTTCACCATTATCGAGGGGATAATAATGTTCTCCCGCGGCGCGAGACGAGGAAGAAGACATGAAAAGACTACGAGGGACACCACGTGTGTCCCTCTCGATGTCTTCCTCGAACAGGCGCATACGCATGTGTGCAGTCCTTGAGACTGTACGCCCAGCCATTTCACGGAGGAGGATGTGACGCAAACGCGCGGCGAACTAACCGCAAAGTTAGCCAAGATTTCGGGAGATTACACTTTCGACGCTCCGTTTGCCACGCGGGCTGGGCCGCGAAAGTGCAAAGATAACGCGGTTGATAAGCATTATCTCAGTGGGATGGGTACTGCACTTGTTATAAAGTGATTCCAGTAACTTTCTTTCGGAAGCAAGACTGTTGAGAACTGTTGGGAAACAATTTTTTTTTTACTTTATATTCTTGTGTCGACTCTCTGTTGATTTTATATCGACAGGTTATTAAATACCATTACGCAAACTAGTATTGGATGCATTGATTCATAAATTCACGTATTTATGAAATTTATAGATCCATCAATCGTTATGTTTATGGGTCCCATGGATTCATAAGTCTATGGATTGATGACTCAATAAATCCATAAATTCATTCTTCCATAAGTTGCGAGATCCATCAATCCGCGTAACCATAAATTTATAGATCCGTAAATCCATTGAGATTGCATCATCCATATATTACACGAATTATGACTTCATTGATACATGAATTTGTGCGTAAGTTCCTACAGATACCTCTAAATCCCTGCCCACAATAGATTGCTAACGCTCGGTAAACGCATAAGTGGCCATATATATAGAAAATGACAATGGAATAAAAATCTAAATTTTCTTCCTGTGCTTCGAGATACACGCTGACATTATGCTAGTATATATTGGACATAAATCGCGATTGGATATAAATCACACGATATGATACGATTGGATAACTGTACTGAATAGAGAGTCGCACGAGTCGTGCACCAGTAAGACAAATCGATACAAAAGCATTCGCCACGCCGTCCAACCGTTTTGCTCATCCTTCGGGGCGCATGAATCATTTATCAGCCGCGATCTCCGATCCGAGCCGAAATTGTCCGCTTGACGATTCAATCTACATCCACTTAGCCGCTAAACGTCTGCGGCCGTCCTTATCGGGGCGGCGCAGGACGGAGACAGCCGTACGCGGGGACGGCCGTGTCTTATCGCAGCTGGATCCTCATTTTACGAGTCACGGCAATCGTAAATACGGCGAGGAAACACGCGCTCGGATCGGCGGAAAGCCGTGCGACGCGTATCGTGAAAGAACCGTTCAATCAAGCGCATCCAATTCAATTCGCGGAATGAGGATAACGCCGCGATAAAAAATCATCTCGTGCCACAAAGAAGACGATTTTATCTCAATGAGGATATATACCTGACTTTTTTTACGCCGGACCGGACTGTTAATGCCGGAGAATTTGAATCGTACCGCGGAGGATATAGGCTTGAATGATAATTATAAATAAAGATGCGAAAACCGTCTGCGTATCATAAAGTATATATCATTCCCGAGATTCTTAATGTCGCATCACCAATCCTAGTATTAATATATTTGCAGATGCAACCTATCAGTTTCTCAACGGTAGTACGAGATAATTTTGTGTCTTCTGGATACGATTGAATTCCTGGATCGAAACCAGATCTCTGATTAGTCAAAGAAACCGCCATATTAATTAATTTGTACGAGTTACGCCTATAGCAACAGCCGTATTCATTCTTGCGTTATGATCGCGATACTTTGCCGCAATCGATTTCATCCGAGCGTGGCTATATACGCGATACGCGCAATACGAAGACGGTGATTTCGCGTTCGTATAATCGGCGGCGATTACGAATCTCGAGCGGAGCGGATACGCGCGGGCGCGGAGTCATCAGTGTAAGGCTCGTTCCTCTGCCACCGCGGTGGTGGGTGCGGTAACCTTAAACCGAGAAAACGAGCGTCCTCGGGCACGAATGCCGCCGACGCCGCCGCTGCCAGCCGACGGAAATGAAATACGGGTGAGAGACGAAGGCACGAACTTAATTTAGGTTGTTACGGTCGGGCTCGCCGTACTCACGCTCGCCAAAAGCGCACTGGCTGGCTCTCGGGCGATAAGTCATTCCGACGATAAGCCGTTCTCGTGCGGCGGGACGCAAAACGGCGGAGGTGCACAGTTGTCCGCGGACAAGTCCGAATTAAGGTTTCACGGAAGAAAAATGCGCTGAGTACGCGACCGTTACCGCCGGAAGGAAAAGAATTTCGCGGCGGAGAGCACGGAATTTCATTTTTATGGCACGCGGCCCGCGCGCCGTGTTGTGAAGTACTTTGTCCCGGAGAATATCATTGCCGCAAAGCGGATTCGGATGTTTTTAAACAGCGCGCGCGATGTATTTGAGTTGGAGAAGCGGCCTGTAAATTATTAAAATATTTTTCACAACGCGTTTAAATATTAAATTAAACATTTTTGTCACTACTTGGCAAAAGTATGAGTTGCAAGACACATAGATTGCAGAAAAATCCTATCTCACGAGATAAAAATTAATTAGCTTTTCGCAGTAGAGTGATCTTTACGCGTACCATATAGGCTGTGAATATCGCCATCGCGCCATCTTTACGATCATCGCGCTTCTCCCTCGCGTGCTTCAGTCTTGACGGAAATAATGAAACTTCGGCGAGATACTTTATAAGGAACCGGAGGGCCGGTCCGAAGGTGTGGTCCCTGACAGACAGCCAGGCGTTGGTCTTAAATCCAAAGCCAGGCGGCGAACAGAGCCCAGATCCTTCACATCCTGCGAACCACTTAGTCAACGAAAGAACGTGCTGCCGCGGGAAGATTCTTATCTGGTGTTTGCCGGAGCGCGTCGCTCGTTAAACCTCCGATGCACTTTGAGGGTCAATATGTACACAAGGTACCTATAATTTTCTTATCGCGCGTGTCAGTTTAGGAATATTGACATACCGAAATCTTCATTTGATTCTTGGTAGCGCGCGTTAACGGATGAGCTACGTGAAAATTTAATCGCGGCCAACGTATGCTTTATCATGCGTGGGATGTTCACGTAAGCTGAACAGTTTACCAAAGATTTGAGGACAGAGATAGGCGTCCAGAAACCATAAATTAGTTAACAATTTGTGGACAGTCTTTTATTCAAATTTACTTGATGGATAATTGATTATTTTTATTTTCACTCATTTATCGAATTAATATTAATTTTGACGATCATACTTTACATTGTCAATTCTTTTCGCGAATAATTATAGTGTATTTATAAAGAAATATTGAATATCATATTAGCATCTCTTTAGTAGCTTTACTATATGCAGCAGGATTTTTAACTGAACGGGCCTCTACTTAACTCAGAGAATATAATACTACGCTTGCATCATTTGTGTACGAAACCCTCAATTAATACCCGAAGCCCGAATGTGCATTTAGATATTAGTTAAGAATATTCCACGCAGCACGCGTTGCAAAGCTGCCGCAACGAAGTGATTGATCAGCTGAGAGTGCGGTGTTTATGCCTCGCGGTATCCGCCGACAATTACGGGTTTGAGGGATGCGTCGTGCCGATAGGTAGGCAAGGAATTCGTCCTTCCTCGAAGGAAGATCCGAGGATGACGAGAGGAATGGCAGTGTGCCGGGGCTATTGTCCAGTGAGAGAATCGAAGAAGCGTCGGTGAAATGAACCGAGGATGAGGTGGAGGGCCGGAGGGAGGGGCGGTGGGGGGGAGGAGAAGGAAGACGGGGGGCATCACCCCCGGGGGCATGGCATAAATCGCTATGGACAGACAGCATGTTCGACTAATTACAGATCCCTGATTACCGACGGGCGCGACCGCGGCCGCCTAATAAAGAGAAAATAAATTAATAAACCTCTAATATCGTGGCCGGCCGATCTCGCCTGTGGTCCGGGATAAAAAAAAAGAAGTGTTTATTAATTTATTGTGATCGAGGCGCGATAAAGGGCCGTGGCCGCATAGGCACGTCTTCGGATCAAAGGATTCGAAAATGTTCCTCGCATTGCGAGATGGCTGGAACCGGATCCGCCTTCGTAAACCCTTCTCGATCTTCTGTCTATGTTAATGCGACTTCATCATATCGTCACATACCGAAAATTTATTCCTCCTTCTTACATTAATGTCAAGAATCGTGTGTCCCCATACATTATTATAATCTACCCTCTTTCCTCAACATTTTTATACCTACAATTACAATTTTTCTAAGATATGGAATAATGTGTGCATCATTTACACATTTCATTTATTAAACTTTTATTAACGCTTTGCAAAAGAGATCGAAATAAATATATAGAGATATATTTGGGTATCATTTTCAAGATTTTCGAGATTTTAATCTAAAAAAGAATCAAATCAATAATCATATGTTATATTTTAAAAGGCTAGAATATTTCCCATGCGGTATACATACAATTATCTTGTCTAGTCGAAAGGTTAATTATAAGCATACAAGATTTATCTCCGATTTCTCGATTAGCACATCTCAATTTACCCAAGTTTCAAATCAACTAATCAAATAGACTAGCCTTCCCAATGGTTTCCTACGCCGAAGATTGTAGAAACCGACAAAGAAATCGTCAGTGAGAATTGGGCTGCTGCACGTATATATCGAATGGGCGGCGATAATGCGGTGAAAGAGAGAAAGAGAGGTCGTGGACTCGAAAGAGGAGAAAAGGAGAGATAGCGGAACCCAGTGAACTTCCGCGTGGGCCTATCTTGGGGCCGCAAAATGGCGGCGACAGAGGCGTTTGCCCGTTGCGGCGACCTCAAGAAGGATTTATATCCACGGCGGGGCGAAGATTCAACCGGAGTTACCCGACGAGGCAGCCGGGACCACCTAATGAACTGTGGCGAAACCGGGCCCCGAGTACGCCCGCGGGGGCGTTTTCACGGGCAATTAATGCGGCCCTTAAAGGGCCGCGCGAAACGCCCCCGCGAAACGAATCCGACCAGCGCTATCTCGATTAAATCGAATCCGTCATTTCTGCACATCAAATCGTCACGAATCAACGCACATTCATAATCTATCTACCATCACAGCGGAAATAAATGCGAAACCTTTCTCAAAATATTTGATTAATTTATAAAAGCAAGTTTACATTTACGTCTGATGATCTAAATTAAGCTAATAGGAAAATTTCGTATTTCTTCTATCTTTCTCATTTTCTGTATAAGATCTATGCAAACGTCGAGTTAAAATCGATATTTTATTCTATAAAGAGTAAAATCTAAGATTTAATGCAATGATAATTATAATTATATGGCAAGATGATTGTATTTTTGCTTATTTTAACTCACCAGATTTGCACCATTAATTCGCCCGCGACGATTCCAACCGGAGTAGCTCTTCACGGAGCTGAAAAAAGAAAATAAAACTGCTTTACATTCAGCAACATCGAATAGCTAGAACGTTCGAAGAGGATGTAACGCGCAATTCATTATGCGTAAAACCTTAACGACATTATTAGGACAAGATCGTTAGAGTTTAATTATATTATCGCAGAAGTATTATTGGATCGCTGTCCGAGTGAAATGTGACTCGGTTCCTTAATAAGCGAATGTAATCGGCGCGCTGGTGGCACGGCCGTACCTCAAAGGCACCGATGTCGGATCGTTAACGGATCGGAAACGCGCGCGATTCTTAACGATTGAGCGAATATCGAAGTCGTCGTGGATGAAGAGTCGCGGAGAGGATAGCTCGCGAGAGCGCGGCGGCGATATTAATAGTCGACCGCGTTGCGACGGGGCCGCAACAAATTTCTTATGGGCGATGTAAATCGGCCCATAAGTTGGGATAGTTACACTGTTTAGCCAATTAGCGGAATGCGACCGGTTTTCAGGCGCACGAAGAAAGACGGCCGATCTACTTCTCAGCGGGATTATAACCGAGCGGCTGATATCCGAGCGGCCGAACCAACGGGCGTCTGTGGTTTTAGGGCCGGTTGTATCAATAGGATAAAGAGCGGATTTGATTGATTACGATCAGATAAATTAAGAAACCATCGCTTTAAAAGACACCTATACCCAATATAAAATCAAACTTGATTACGCAATAATCTCTTATCGTCTTAATAAATGTACAGAAAGAAATTGACTATCGTTTCGAATAAAAGTACGGAGAATAATTCTAAATCGACGTAATCGTTTTGCATTCAAGCGAAAATTTATGCAAAGTAAGTTAAGCGGCAGAATTATATAATAGGTAATCATACAATAGAATTTTCTATAATATTCGAATTTCACCAAAAATGTAATAAAGTTTTCATTTCGAAAAAAAAAATTTCAAAGGATCTAACTTGCGAGTACTTTCTTATAACGGAAAACTAAGAGTTGCCGGTATCACGATGGTGAGCAAGGGAACCGATAATTGCCTAATTTGCGTGAATAACGAAAGATTGTTAAGTGGCACGCGGTGGGTAGCCGGTGGGAAAAATTACGAGCCTCGCGCAATCCAGTCGAAGGCCAGAGTCGTTACTTCCGTTCAATATTATTATTACCCCGGCGAGAACGTTTCGAGAGGGAAACGCTCCGCTCGCGACGGGTAATAGCGCGGACCTTCGATCCCGGGCGCAGTTTTAGCACGGCGATTGAATAAACGTGGAATAAAGGTGTCATAACACCACGAGCCGAGACACCGGGACGTTTCGTCCCGGGCGAACTTATCGGCGCCATTTTCCGCCGGGCTGCCTCGTTCGCGCGCGAATTACGACGTTCGTACGCCGAGTCGGCGAGAGTGTCGCGAAAAAAAAATGCGGCTGCTGTGCGGAGAAACGGAACTTCAGGGAGACGCGAGTAAAGCCGCTGCAGCTTCAAGATGAAATCGCATACCAGGTCGTGGACACTGACAGAAGCGGGGCACGGTATCATATAAATCTTCTTTAGATCTCTCGTATGAATTCTTTATTATATACAAGAGATGCAAGAAGAATTTTAACAAGTTTATCAAAATATTTTATGTCACTGTCCCATATTTCTATCTTTCCTAAATTCGCATACTGCAGACTAAATGATACATCGGAGTAAGAGGATTCCTTTCAATTTTTCCCTTTATAGCTAGAAGAATAAAGAAAATCAAATGATTCAACGAAACCTATTTTATAAGGCTGAAATGTACTTATATATTTATATTTATATATGTATATGTTTAAGACGTTCGGACGCGCAAGTCGCAAATAAAATCCTCAACCTACACTCACGACACACGTATAGGATACATTGTACATCACGCAACGAAAAGGATATCGCGCAAATGCGTTGTGAGATTAAATAAGGATGCGGACTTGCCCGCGTGACCTGCCATTCATATGCTAAAACGACATTCGGTATGCCCAGACGATGACGAATCCGGGCGTGTCCGCGTGGATCCGATTGGAGACCGTGACCGCGACTGATCCGCCGATCGTGACTCCATTTTTTTTTCCAGCTCACGCTGATCGGCGTGCTTGTCAGGAACAATGAGCCGCCTTCATAAGAAGTTGAATTCCTGAAGTGGAGACACGCGGGCGCGCTCTCGGGCCACGGCGTCACCGAAGCAGACGCGTCGATTATCAAACGTGAGTGCAGACGCCGTATCTAACCCGCCGACGGCGCGGTTGCAGCTGCTAAGTAAACTCTCGCTACTCAAGTGTTGAACTAAATCATATCCCTCGTACAATTCCAATTGAAATTTTTGTTAGTAGAGACCCAGTTTAGTGCTAGAAATTTTATAAACGTAATTTATCTCTAAATTCTCAACATTAAATATATGACAATCATTTTAATTAGATCAGACAATCAGATCTAATTAAAATCTTAATTCAACTTAAAATTGTAAAAAAATGTAATCTATTCACATTTTCCTAAATTCGATCAAACTGTTTAATGTTTAATCGGTTTTAATTAAAAAATTATATTTGAATTGCTTTATATCTATATGTAGTTTGATATTCAAAACATTTGCTGTAGCGTGTTCACGAAACAGGCGTATCCATTTTCGCGGCACAGAGCGAAATCAATCGGTTCGCGCGAGAATCATCGTAAATTGATGCCGATTGACGAGCGACATGGCCAAACATCGTGTGGCACGTTCGCTGTCAGTCCATCGGCCGTGCGTAAAAATGTCAGCCGCGAGGGCAGTCGTATAACAATCGGGTCTCGAGAAGAAATCTCGAACCCGCATTCCGCGACCCAAAGAGGAGTCCGCGAGAGAAAAGCAATCTACCGAGAACGACCTGCGTACGCCTCCTCGCATTAACCCTCGACTACCGCGGTTAAATTTGGGTAACGTTTATTGCTCTCGAGATCTTATCCTTCGAATTGAGGCCAGACGCCATTTGCAGAAAGACTTTGTAATACATAACGTTAATATATGAATATCTTATGTTATAATGTAACACGAACTGAGATAGAAAACATAAGAAAATTTGGAA
The DNA here is from genome assembly GCF_000956235.1 of Wasmannia auropunctata. Classification (NCBI taxonomy): domain Eukaryota; kingdom Metazoa; phylum Arthropoda; class Insecta; order Hymenoptera; family Formicidae; genus Wasmannia; species Wasmannia auropunctata. The sequence goes on from NW_012026853.1 coordinate 307,857, forward strand.
GAGAGAAGAGAGAAGAAACGAAGAAAAAAAGAGATTAAAATATTTTTTTTATTTTATTGTTAGTATTTCAAACTGAAAAAACTTCAAATTTTCTTACCGCCAGGCGAGATAACTTAAGAGAAGGTAGTCGTCAGGCAGAGTGGCGCAAGAAAGCGTGCAGATGGGAATTATCGAAGGCCAGATAAAGTTCTTCCCTCATTAGGCGTACCGCAGACAAGGCGATTTGGCGCAACGTTTAAGAGAGCCCCGGTGAGTAATGAAGGGGAATAAAGGCGCTAGCGTATTTGCCACGCAGCACGCGCGACGCCTCCATAACAATGGGACCCTCGCGCAAGACGCGTGGGTGCACCGCCGTGCGTTTATTTCGCGGAGACAGCGCGAAATCCCTTGTTTACAGCCACGTGGCGTGGGACAAGTGTGTGTCCGCGCCTTGCGGGGTTTCTCGCTTTTGTCTATGACGATTATTTTCCTCCTTACTACCTCCGGATATTGTCGAAACTCGAATAAAACTCGAATGTTTGAAAGTAGCAGTTTAGTTTAAAGAGAAATTTAGAGAGATATTTATTGCAGCTGGAATTTATATATACATATATCTCTCTCTTTCTCAAAATCGGTAAAGTTATTGCCGTTTCACATATAATTCAAAAAATACAGCGAGAGTATATCTCCAATAATAACTATGTAATCACGGTTTAAGAGTTTCACAGATTCTTGTGAAACTTCTTAGCGTCAACGTCGGTGAGCGTAATAGAACAATGACAATTTTATATCCCACTATCTTTAGCCGGGACTATAGGTGTCCCCCAAAACGGTGAATGGAGAGACATAAGAACAATATCGACATTAAAATTGAACGTCGTATGTCATTCTTAGCGCGCCCGCGATAAGCGGGATCATCATAATTTTCCTCCGCGATAGTTGGTCTAAACCGGAAACGTCGTAATCCCGTGAATGTGGGCATGGTCACGCGGGCATATTCCCCGTGGATACCTGGAAAAGGCACTCACGTCTATGAAACGCTCAATAATTTAAGAACTTTGACGTTTAATAATGGTAATCAGCGTCTGAAGATGCACGACTACGATAATGCCGGATAATGTAATGCGGATAGTATGATGTTTCTGAAAGTCAGCGAATACCTCGAGCTTTCTGATATCAATTCTGTTATCTCGAGCTCAACTTGGCAAAAATCACGCAAACGCCATGTAATGTCCACCGTACGCGCCTTGTACAAGTAATAACATGGCAATACTTGTTTTCTATGTGTGAGAAAACTATACATATCTCTAGGGAATAAGCTAAATAATCCTCTGTATCTTACAATAAAAAATTATAGAAAATTTTTGTACAAATGGTATTCATAACTTATTCAGGAAATTCAAAAATTATTATCAAGAGCTAATCTACTTTTAAAAATTTATTATCGTCTTATCGCAAGACTGAAGTATTTGCGATTGATAATGGAAACTGTGATGTAGACATATCACAAGCTTGGTAGCTCGTTTCTATAAGAATTCACTTCACAACTGTATCTTTCCAATTCACCTATCCGCCGATAAGACACACCACGGACGGTGGCGAAAGTCGACGATCCGAAACTGAAAACCACCCTTCCGCCCTCGGCACTCGCGTAAATCACTCGGGGTGACTTCGGCTTAGCGCGAAATTTACTGCCACGTCGTACAAACCGCGTCCGGGCACGTTCGAAATGCAAACGTTTACGTACGGAGGACGTTGCCTGTCGCCCCGAACATTTGCCGTGGCTCCCATACGACACTTCGGCCGATCTTAAATCCCCGTTCATCACGCGGATCGGATTTTCAACTCAGCTTATGTACAGTTTATACGCTTATATGTAAAAAAAATCTCTTTCGTGCAAAACAGAGATAAAGTTTTTCAATCACTCATTTTTAAGTAATCGAGGCATGTAAATCCTTTTTAAAAATTATATTAAAATGTATTTTTTATCATTTATTTGAATCTTAAATAAATAAGTATTATTGTCTTTATGCTATCTATTATTTGTTTTAGTGTTTTAGCAAATCAGATTATGTTTAAATAAAAACTCCGTTTAAATAAAAAGTATTTGTTTTACATAAAATTCTTTAGAGGAAATTGGTACTTTTATTCGCAGAATACAATATATTAGCCAATTTCATCTTATAATATTTCTATACTCAGTAATAATAAGCACTTTTTCTTTGTTGTTGCAAAAATGCAGAAATTTAAGCAGATTACGTTGGCAACTACAAAGAAGCAATGCACATTTTAACGCTTAGCATAATACGTGATTTCCATGCGAGAAATTTGCATTTATCGCAGATAAACGTTAGACAAGAGTTTCCATATGAGCAATACATAGCATGCCGCGTGGAGTAAATTTGACAGGCGTTCGACAGAGAAAGACTATAAATCATTAATAAGATTTAATATTCTTTTCCGTAACTAATTTCTCAATATTTTCAATCAAAACCTATCAATCCTTCCTACGCTGCAAATTAACCTCATGACCGAATAGAAAAATGTAGTATTCTTATTATAGTTATTATGTTTTGGAATAATTAAAATCAATAGCCATTAAGTCAAAGTAGAGTTCATCCTGTCCTTACCTACCAAACAGAATGAATCATGCAATGAAGATGCAGTCTTTGTCACATAATTCCCTTTGACATAAAGCCCGTTCAATAATGAAAACCGTGACAAAGATCGCTCTGTACAAGCTTAATGACTCAATAACGCAGCTCGGAAAAGACGGGGGTCGAATTCTCAGGGCTCTCGACCGGCGTATCGTCGCGGCGGATATTTATAGTGTACCGCGAGAATTACGAGAGCATTAATTTGACAGGTACGATCGGCTCGACGACAGAGTGGTCGAGCGTAGAGTAAGTTATACCGGTGTATCCCGATCCGGACAGATTAAAGCCGAAAAGTCCAAATAAATCCTGTCCGCCTCGATGCTGTCCGGGGCCGCGGGTGAAATCGATTCGGGATTTGCCCCGTTTGCTCGTAGGCAGGCTTAACTCCCGGCTTAATATGTTTATCGACGCGAGTGATCACCGCCGTCCATTCGTCACGTCCGGACAGTGCGATGAGTGCGTTGTGCACGCCGGGAATCCGTAGGACTAATACCGCCGCCTCCCGAAGGACATTTAGAAGATAAACGTTTGAAGTTCCAATGGAAAGAGACAACGAAAAAAATGTAAGATGCAAAATTGAAGACATCTATCTTCTTTATACATGTGAATCTTTCTTTTTTTTGCTCAGCAGAAAATCAAATTTGAATGAAATATTAATTGTATATAAGATGTTAAAAATGTTCTTCTCTATTTGATCTCAAGTGTGTTTTATCTCGACGGAATTATAAAATGAATTAAAACGACGATATAAACTGTCGTCGAGACAAGATCGACTTTAGATTCGTTTAAGGATACTTGTCTAAAGATCCCTATCATCCGATTCTCACATCTCTCGCTCTGTGCTTTGCGTACAGGCGACCTGTTCCCGTATGGATACGCGCGCGTATACATTCCTGACGCTATAGTCGCTCTCGGAGCCACGAAGTGGAGGAGAAAGACCGAGGGACTGAAAAAGACGAATGGTAGACAAATATGGGCAGGACGGTTTCTATGTGCACTTCCCATTACCGGGCACCCACGCACCGGCGCGGGGTAACGCGGGCTCGGGAGAAGGAGTGCGTTGCACTTAATGGATTCTCGAGATTGAATTTATCCCGGGCGTTCTCGCGCTACATGCAGTGACCGCCGGGATATACCTGGCGCGCGCGACCTAATCCCGCAGTTAACGAGTACGAATATCGCGCGGCGCGCGGTATCGTCGATATTAATAACGTCAATCGTCATACGAGCGATCGTCGTAATAACGGTGCCGGCGGCGGCATCACGGACGGAGGGAAGGGAGAGGGGCGGTTTGCGGCGTGTGCATCGTGTCCGAGCGACGACGGCGGTTCGTTAGAAGTAATGAAGATCGATCGCGTTGCCGGCGATAACACGACGCGGCAAAGCGATCTTACGGTTAATTGAACGTAACGCGGGATACGCACGACGTACGTATTCATATCGGCGGCGATAATCGGGCCGCTTTTAGTCCGGCAGGTGCCGCGGGTGACGGTATCTGTGGTCTCTTATTACACCGATAATAATGTCATGAATCTTATGTAGTTCACTTATATAGGTCAAGGGAACCACAATAAAATTTTGGAAGAGAAGAAGAGAGAAAAATGAGAGAGAAAGAATAGAAGGGAATATCTGTTAAGTATATACATTAATATACATTATCTTTTTCTCTTTTTTTTCTTCATTTTAACTTCTTTTTCTTTATTTTTAAAATATCAAGTACAAAAGCATTTTTACTTTTTACTCCACAAATTGCTTTTCTTGGTATAAAAAGCGTTCGTTATGAACGAAGCGTCTTTTGAAGAGTCTTTTGAAAACAAATTCGTCCATTCATTCATTCGGCGCCGTGACCACTGTCTGGAAACCACCCGGAGCGTGCCGACCGGCGATCGAACGCAATATCCCGTTTCGCGACGCGATTCCACCCGTCTCATCATAACCGGCGTGTGAATTACGATAATGCGAGTATACACGAGCCATTCCTTTTTACCGTCTCGTATTCCCGCCACGCGCAGAAAGCTCGGACACAATGGCCGCGGCGCCGCGCGAATCGCGCGTATCTCAACGCGACATCCCACGTGTCGAATATTACGCGCGCTACTCGCTACGGAGTTCAGGATTCTTCTCCAAAGGATGCAGGAATCAGTCATAGTGTAACAAACGGATTTTTTAAAAATTGTTTCATATTTCAATGATTAAACAAAAGTTAGTGGTGTAATTTAACATTTCATTTATATTTGTTAAAACAAACAGTAAATATATAGATAAAGTGTTAATCAAAAATGTAATACCACGGAAATTAGATAAATGAAACTTAAATATGACCTGTATAAGAGATAAATACATTTTTATATAATACATTATATAGAAACGTTTTTATATAAGGGGATTTTTCTCGTGATATTTATTTATTCGTGTTTTTCCCTGTCAATCATAAGGTCTTTTAAAATACGCAGCCTTTCAAAGAATCCGTCACTGTTAAACGCGAGTCACGGTCGTTAGTGATTTTCCAAATACGATCTAACTCGGTTGTCGTTATTATATACCGTAACTCGTAGCGCGCCGTTCCGTTTCCAACGAGTCACACGCGGCCGCACGCTTCTCGCTATGCAAATGTGGGTACGCACAATTTGCCCGTGCGCGCGATCCCGACAGCGTGTACACGATAGAAAAACAACGTGACTGTTTCAACGATTTCCTCGCGAGCGAGACTTTTATTTTGCTTTCTTACGTGAGGACAGGAACATTTGTACATGTCGCGTGCCACTACAATCACCACGATCGTATTGCGCGAGTGAAAGGACTTTTAATAAGGTATATGCGCAGCATAAATTTCCCTGTCTTCGCCTGAGGCGAAAAAAAGGATATAAGATTATTAACTGATTACTCTAGAGCGTATACTAAACATTCTAAAGGTATTGGCTTTTTTCAGTTGGACGTTTGTAACTTGATATATCTTTCCTTATTAAGAGCTGAATAGAAAGCTAATTAACAAAATGTTTAAGAGTAATATCTTATATCACTTTTTCCTATTTGAAAGCTCCAAAAGAGAAAGCTCTAATTATTTTAAAATAGAAATAAATATTTTCTCTGTAATATAGTTTTTATCAGAAATTCTCAGACCCGCCTCTGAACAAAGGTATATAAAAATGTTGAATTATGTATCTGATTAAGAATCAATAAAAAGTATTCAAATCGAGAAACGAACGTCGACGTATATATAGATTCCAAATATATGTTAGTACCCAGTCTCGATATTGAGGTAGTTCATTTGCGAAAGCCGCCATGAAACGGCATTGATCGCCTTAAAGATACCGCCGCGACTTAAAGGCACTAATCACATATCACTGGCTGAGTTACGGATCTCATTCCGTATCGATATTCTAATTTTACTGCTCGATCACCGCTCGTAAATGGCGAGGATTAAGAAGTGGCGAGGTGCTATGTCCCCGCGGCTCGTTGCCGAGCGCGATTACGTAGCCGTAGGTGCCAGGAAATGGACACTGGCGCTAATTGATCGCCATCTTGACAGAGCGGCAAGGCGAAACCAGCTAACTAACTGAAGCCTGGGTACGCACTTACGAGACACTCGCCTCGGGAATGTGTGTCGGCATATCTATTTTTGAACAATATTTGCCAGCGACGTCTTCAGCTTCATATAATAACACGCTTCAACGGAAATGTAGGACCATACACATATACATATTCCTTCAATAGATAATTTGTAAGTACCGATGTTTTCCAATATTCAAATAAACATTTTCCTGTCAGTTAAAACTATACCCAATATTTTACGATTAAAAAATGAAAAGATAAGGGGCGCATGAACTTTGCGATATTCTATGCAAACCAGCTTAATCTATAAAATCTATATGGATTTGATAGTACCTCTTTCTATTTTTGGTTGACACCACAAGAGCCTAAAGATATTTATAGCCGATAACTCTACGCCTCGTTACTTGCAACAAATTTCGCGCGACACGCAATCGCGAATCGATATCGGGGGATCGTTCGCTATCGGTTTACGAGCGTCGGCAGAGGAGGACGAGAGACAGGATCGCGATGGAAGAGAAAAACGTTAATGCGAAAGCGCTGTCTAATCGCGGGATAAATTATCTTAAGGAGATATAATAGAAAACGCGCGAGGAATCATTATACTGACGCGCGCGCCGGACCGCAGCGCTATCGCCGGTATACCGGAAGACGTTAAGTGGCTCGGCACACGGCTTCCATCATCATTCGTGGCGATTGATCCAATCGTATACGCGCGCTTTTCCTTTAAAAAAATACGCTTATAAGTTACGGACGCGAGCCAAGCGTGCTGACCACGGATGCGAGTTTTTTCGTCCGCCGTGTAACGAGCTGGTTCTTCGGAAAGCTGTACATGGGACTCCGACTCCAAAGAAAAAGAGAGAGAAAAAGAGAAAGAGAGAGAAACAGGGGGAAAAAGGATAAAGAAGAATAAGAGAAAGAGAGAGAGAGAGAGAGAGAGAGAGAGAGAGAGAGAGGCGCGGTACATTCGTATTATGAAGAACGTAGTCTCTTTAGGAATGGCAATTAGAAAATATAGTAAAAGTAAAGTAGTAAAAGAAGATTATCAGTTATTAGAGATAAAGATAGGCCTATTTATTATTCCGAGGAGCAAGCCACGTTGGAATAAGCGCACAGCTGCGCACGGGATACACATAAAATATAATAAGGACAATAAACGCATATGATATTCTCTAAAACTTTCTTGCGGCTGTGAACTCGAGGAAAGTCCTTCGACGAGGAATCAATTTTTTTCTTAAAAAAAAAAAGTATTTTGGAATAACATAAAAATATGCATAACATGTTAAACAACGAAACAATGTAATAAAATGCAAAATTAATATCATATGCGAGAAGGGGGAGACACCGCTGCAGTTGCAGAAAGAGGCGGCAGAAAATAAGAGGCATGGGAACAAGAGAAGAGAGTGAGAGAGAGAAAGAGAGACAACGAAGCCGAAAGCGGAGAGCGCGGCCGGGCTCGTAACGTAACTCAGTGCCGGAACGCTTCTTCCCAGGACGTTGTAGCCACGTATCAAATATGCAAATGCGAGTACATAATTTGTCGTTTGCGCGCGCCGCGGCCCCGAGACCGCGCGTGGAAAAACGAGTACAATGCCGAGCGCGTCCGAGCGGCGACGAGTCCGGTCGACGAGTCTCGGGCTCGCTAAAGTATTTATAGCAAAGAGAGCCAGGAGGATGCAAATCCTCCCATCAGATAATGTCCCCGCCGAGTATATACACGGCTCTATTACGCCCGGGACTATCCGACGGCGTGTGTACCGACGCTTCTTCGCGCGCCGCCCGATGAAGTTTTCAGCTGCCCCTGACCCCCGGACCCTTTCACGTTTCGCGTATCAGTGCCTCGGCCCCGCGCTCACCTCGTCTCTCCCGTTCCACGCTGGACCGCGCGATAGCATAATTGGCCCGCGAAATTATCTGATTTGCGGCTCACGGCGGCGCGCGGCGCCCGGAAGACGGCAGGGCTCGTTTCTCGCGGACCCGGCCGCAAGATTTCTCGGGACCGCTTCTTCTCGGGTATACGCGGCCGGCGCACGAGTAATTTGTATCGCGTGGCATACGAGGAAACGGCGATACTGATACGGCGAATAACCTGCACGCTCAATTTGGAATAAAGTGTACGCGCGATAAAGATATTATAAAAAGTACGTTATGACGAGATAAGGCGCAATTGGAAACTGCGTCGTTTTCGCTGCCATGTACCAATCATCGACAGATTGGATCGAAGACGTTACGGGGAACAATTTTAATGCAATAATCCTAAAATGCAGGGGCTGATTATCATGCTCTTATCATCCTTTCTCTCGAGATATTAGGCTCAGAGGCTGTTACACTTTATCTCTCCAATTTCGTTTTTTTTTCTCCGCACGATGATGTAAGAAATTTTATTCGTTACTTCTCTGCGAATCTACCTTGTTATAGACTTAACGCGGCGTCACGCTAAATGGAAACTATACTTTGTAGCAAATGAACATATTAAATGGCCGAATCTTATGTTTCTCCCTTCAATTCACGGTCCACCCTGAAACTTTCCGGACGCAAACGTGTATTTACGCGTTGCACGTATGCAAATGCCTTCCCGTCTTGATACAAGTGTCCATGCCTTCATAAATACAAGGTGTGGGAGAGTGGTATTGTGAAGAGCGCCGCGTTGCCATTGTACGAGAGAATTTAAATCAAGGCCCGCGCGCGCGCGCGTGCTCGAAACGAACGCTTCCTGCCCGTTCGAAACTGGTATCGAAGCAATATTCGACAACCACCTACGCGTACCCCCGTGGAGAAAGTCGCCCTTCTGCGTCAGAATTTATTGCAATCGTTGCGCGCGCAGAAAGCATCCAGGAGGTAGTATCCCGGAGCCCTTAATTCCTCTCGCGGTACGAGCGCATAAAATTAAACGCTCGAGAAGGTAAACAGCTTCTCGCAGCTTGAAGAGCTTATTCCCACGCTCAAATATAAAGCTGCTCTTATCAAGAATAAGTACACATTTTATGTACTTGCTTTTAGGGATAAAGCAATAGAAGGGTCATATTAAGTAAGATTACACCTACTTGACAATTATTACTCGAGATCAGATGAATAATACAATTTGTATGGTGCTTTTGCAAGCTGAATTCTTTCTAATTAATCACTGGAATTTTTATTATCGATAATTATTTTCAAGAGTAAAAGTTTTAAACAGATATTCAAACTTGGTCTCTCTTGTTTAAAATTTGTAATAATTTTATTAATATTGTGTAAGTATCAAATTGGATTTCACTATAATTGTTAATTAAACATTAATTACCTTGGAAAAATATCTTTAATTTCTTTCAAATTATACTATTGCATTGAACCACATCGAACTATTTGATCGAACAATGTGTTTTACGTTTCAGGCAAGTATCAAGGTCAGGGATAAAGGCATCATCGCGTTACGAGGTTCAAGTACGGCACTGTGGACCGAGCGAGCAGCATCCCGTGCGATGAAGACATTCAAGCTCGGGCGCGCTCATGATCGCCCCGTAAATTTCCCGAGAGCGGCAGATACGATCGCATCCGCGAATAATTTCTGGATAGGTGAATCCCCGGGATTCGGTGTTGGTTCGCCCCGACGAAACTTTACGGAGATGAATCGCGCCGAAGGCGAGCAAAAGGTAGTGAACGAGAGAAGAGGGATTATTTTTACGACTTATTAATTAATCGATTCTTCCCTCTCCGTCCGTTCTTTCTTGATATAAAAAGAAATAGCGACTTATGAAAATAAGATTCGATGTAAAGAAATGAAATTAATAAAATGCCATGAAGTAAGAGGCTATTTTTGTGGCTAATGTTTGCCGTACATTAAAATAAAAGCGTGACTTATTAAATCCACTGATCTCCATGAAGCAACAGGTTGCTTATTCGATTCATGTGTATATATATCCCCGTAAATTCATAAATCTATGAATCCATAGACTGCCAGATCTACGGATACATAAATCTGTAGATTGCTAGTTTTATAGATGATTTATAGGTTCATAGATTGCATACGTCCGTAGATGTGCCTCGGTTGTTGGATCTATAAATCCGTAAATCCATAAATTCACATCCTTTCAGGTCACGTTTAAGCATGAAGACCTGACGTTTGAAGAATGACGCACAGTTTATTACTTCTTCTCCCTCTTCTCTGTATCTACGCTTTCTGTCGCTAGAGTTAAATGGATTAACTCGATGAATAATTTCGCTGAATTAGACTTCGCAGACAGAAAATAAATGTTGATTCTTCAACAGAACTTGAAGAAAATTCTAATTTACGTCTTGCTTCAGGATACAATCAACAATGTGGTTATTAGACAGGAACAAAAATAACAGTCTTGTTAGCAAAATGTTTCATAAATAATGCATAGATGGAAGCAAACCAGAGACGCTTGAGGGAATATTGTGTATAAGGAAAATATAGACGCTATATAGCTACTTTAGCTTATCATCGCACATGTGTTTCGCGCAAGATTGACCTGCAATTTTCCTCCCTAGAGCGTGCTTTCTCCGGTAGTATCGAAGTGTCACGAGTATCCCTAATCCTCGGCGGATCGGAATCGAAGCGGGACGATCGAGAAATTCCGTATGTAAAACGGTGTCGTGCCCACTCGACCGGTCGTGGTATAAAACGGGCGGGCGCGTGTCTTTCACCCGGCTCGTAAATCGCTCGTGGGTGGAGAGGCTTGAGCGGAAAGGGAGAATAAAAGGACATAAAAGATCGACCGCGGTGGGCGCACGGCGCGACAGGGTAACGCGGGGGAAAGTCAGGAGAGAAAATTTTCCGATGGGAACCCCGTTGCTGTGGACGTGAGCATACAGCTGAACGCCGTAACTCCCGCGGTCGTCTACGGCGAACTCGGATAACGGAGCACGTATATAAGTCGCTTCTCGCTTTCTTCCTCGCGTACTCCGTCCTGTCGTGCCATCCTTCGCGATGTCCTCGGTGCCGTCTATAGGCGCCTCGCTTCCGGAAATTATAATCCAAACGCACGTGCTCGACAAAAGCGCATCTCACCTTCCTGGTTGTCGTAAAATCGACACTTGCGTGCCTCGGGCATCGCGTTAGTTTTAACTTAACGCCGAGTCAATTTTCATAAAACATCATATGCGACAGATCGGACGATTTCCTGTAATTTTCGTATGTAAACCGTAGTTTAACATTGTTCAAGTTATAGTTTTGTACTTAATGCAATTATTTCATTTCCGTGATTTAAAATCCTTCTCTAGGATAAGATAATAATACTTCTAAAGATATCCTGAAGAGGATCAGTGAATGCTCGGCCTCGCACCGTGACTCCATCGATCGTACGAGACCTATAAGGGTTGAGGGTAAACTATCTCTCGATTCGGTACGGACTTGACTGTGGGAAAATCGGCGTCAGTCCTTAAGTGACACGTCCGAGAGACTGTGTTCCGGTAGGTAAGCTTTGAAAGCGTCATTACGTGCGAACGACATCTCGCTTAAGTGCCCCATTTATATCCCGGGGAGCACAGTGACGGGACATGCAGGAATTTATAAGCTATAATATCGCTACCATGGTAGTAAAGCGTACCGGTATATATCAGCACTGCGAAAATGATCGTCCCGGTGAACCGTATGCCGCGCATATCGTTCGATTTTATTGCCGTCGCGGTAATCGTCGTCTGTTGCTTTTCTATATGGAGCACAAAGACCCAGGGGTCTAATCCGTAGAATTATTGTGGTAGACCCACGGTTGCCAATTTGTACGCAGATCAAAATATTTTTCAAGCCTGTACATGTGTGTGTGTATGCTGAATATTTGAAGAAATAATATTTTACAGTCTCATAATAATTTCTCAATAAACAATGGTCAACATTTATTTATACTTATATTAAAAGTTTACTGATTTTAAACTGAAAAGAATTTTATTTGCTATGGTTGATTATTTTCTTATGTAATAAGAGAATAATGTTTTAAAATGAAATTTGTTTTATAAAGATAATATCAAGAAATGTAAAATATTCTACAAGTCTGAATTTTTAAAAATATATTGAAATATATTTTTTAGTAAAAGAATGTCCAGTCTGTATTTTATTGACATTTTTATAATTCCTATTGTAGGTCTTAAAAAACACGATGGTTGAGTAGTATTGGCATTTCGCCCCGCGTCAATAGGGCTCGTAAGGCGATCTCGTTTGATTCCGTATCGGGAAACGATGAATTCCAGCGGTAAATGTCACGTGGAGAGAGAATAGTGCTATGTTGTCTGCAAGTGTCGAACGCAGCGGAAATAATTGCATGTTGCGATCGTCGTATGTTGCAGCAACCGGTGCGGCAAGCTTAGATATCGCCAATAAAATTGCTATACCTTCCCAATTATAACGCAAGTGAATGCGTACTTTTGCACTTTTTATAGAAATCTAAATATATATATATATATATATATATATATATAAGAATAAATAGTTTTCTAAATAACAATTTTAACGTTGATAGAATAACTTCTGTATAAATCAATAATTGATCGCGCATGTTAGCTTGGATCAAAGAAGAGATATTGAGAGATATTGTTACACCACGACAGTAGTTACTTTTCTACATATATTTCCTTTAGAATGTTCAAGCATTACTACCGTGCACCTGACTGCCGTATATTCATCACAGATACACAATCGTAGATAACGATCTTGGTCGCAGTTGTCACAACAGATTCGTGAATACCGAAGTCTAGAGACGATTAGCGTTCCGACATGAATACTGTGTGAAAAAGGAAGGGAGACACGATTACAACCGCTCGGTTAAAGCTTTATGGTTACGCGTATTTGTGGTGTACGGCGGACCGGAGAGATATGGCCGCATAAACCGCGCGTTTGTGATGACCGTAAATGAGTCATCTAGCGACCCACGGTCGCCCATGCTCAAAAATTTACGACTATGTACGGGCCAAGCGCCGCAAGTCGGAATAGTCTACGATGGCGTGGAGGCCGTAGAGAGAATGTCGTGGACCTACCGCGGATAGAGCAGTATTAAAAACACAACGGTTATTTCGATGACTTTCATATGAAAAAAACCGAGGCTCTCTTCGTCAAACAGATAGCCGTGGGTGTTTTCCAAAACAGTAGATGTTGACCAAAGTTAAGATAAATTTAAATTAAATTGGTCCCTAAACGTTACCAATAATTATCTTGAAATTAAATTTTTACTAAATTTGCAGAATTTACTTGAAATTACATGAAAAAAGAAAATATTTTTATATTTGATTTGAATTTTTTCTATAGACACTTTTAAAATTTAATTTGTTGAACACTTTTAGTTTTTGAATCGGTAACACATTTAAAGCACACGAGAGTTTGAAACAACTGTTATATTTTTATTATTTGCAAAATTCGCGACAAGTTTAAGACACACTGTACAAACTATCTTTTCGCATTTTTTGCCACTCGGGAGAAGACTTGTTCTATACGAATAAGAGGATCGTCTGATCGAACGTTTTATCATCGCTAACGGAATACAACTGCATCGCATCGATTTGATCATCGATACCGGATCACGACACCCACGGGCAGGGAAGCTGCGAGTGAGACTCTATCCGAGATTGAATATCGCGAGTGACACCATTCGCGATTCTACGCCGTCTAAACGCCGTCGGTCTTCGATCGCGAACGTTTGTTACGGTCGATGGGATAATCGTTCTTCCTCTAGGATACAGCTCCCGGGGAACGTAGGAAAGTGGCGGAACGGCAGTAAAGATTCCCGTTTCGAAAAAGGAAGACAAGGATACGGTTGCACGCTCGAGGGCTACCTCGAGACTCTACGATCGTGTTTTTCCTCGCGGTGACACCGACTTTATAGAGATCTCGCCGCAGGTGTTCGCCGATTGCGAAACGAGCTGGCGCTCGCTCGCGCGGGATCCCGGGCACGCGGAATTTATCCGGCGACGCGCAATTAAGTACAATTACCCGCGGCCGGCCGTGATTTTAACGCCACCGTAAAGCCGAACGCGATATTTCAATCGTCCCGAATCGCTTCCGCGTGCAACAAGTGCGAGCGCGAGGCAGTTGAGGCACGAAACACGGATAACGCGATAATAAATAAAGAACTGACGCCGAAGAGCACCCCTGCACAAGTGCCATATATTTCCGGAAAATTATTTTTTCGTCAAAAAAAAAGAGAGAGAGAGAGACTCGTCTATCGCAGCGAGATTCCGCGACATTTATGAAATTTATAACGAATATAAAAAGCATCTTTCCTACACTTTTCTCCAAAGTATCATTAGTCTGACAAATATTCGTATTTAGCAGCAATTGGCTCGTATTGAAGCGATAATTTGTAGAAATTCCTATTAGAACATGACGGATTCACGCTGAAGAATTTTCGCCGAGTACGAGCGACGGAGCTCGCGAATGAGAAGTACAAGCAGAGCGAAGGGAAACTTTGCATACGTCCGTTGAAAGTTAACGAACACGCTATTTCAACTCCTTCACTCCGCCAAGAGAAATGTGAATTTTTTCTCCGAGTCGTTTCTGCTTGAGAACACTCGAGGGATATTTTTGGAACTTTTGCGTGGGCCAGTTTTGTGTCCTGAACTATCCTGAGCGTAAATAAGGGAGCTGAAAGACATAATTTTCATGTTTATACTGCTTTTAAATTATGCAGCAGTTTTCTGTTCCTAATATTTATTTAGGTATCTTCTGATATTAAAATTTACAAGTATAAATTGTTTAAATCATAACCTAAGCGTATCTGTAAATTGAGAAAACGATACTGGCTAATTTTGAAATTATATCACTGCAATTATCGAGTGACAATATAGTAATGACTTAATCAACTTTAATTTACACAGATCTACTTATTAAAATTATATTTATCTCGAATAAAAAGAAAGTGGTATAGGTTTCTTGAGACTAAAGCACTTAAGTATTGTCACGCTTTGTAGACTATCGTTTTGCGATACAGATTTTTTGTGAATCTTGGTCGGAATTTATTACGAATTTATTACCGTTAAGTTGTGTACATAAACGACGCGACCGTTGCATGTTCCTTTCCCATCCTTTCTTTTCTTTCCTCCTCTGCCTATCGGCTTAGCGATACCTCGTTCGGTTTGCTTGGAGTACCTTGCCGCTTTCGCGCGCAAATATTTGCCGATACACCCTTAAACGTTCAGAGACGAAGCGGAGGCGGGACACCCTCGCGAAATTTGGGATCTCCACAAATTTGTCCTCGACAAATATTCGCTTATTGGTATGCCGGGAGTCGCCTTTGCTCCTCGCGTTTCCCTCCCTCCCGCGATCCCTCCTTCGTGTTTTATCGGCGACTTTTACGACTTCTTCGCATAGGATTTTTGCGAGTTCGATATCGGTGTTTCCCTGTCGCTATAGCGGCTACCTTGTCAAGCGACTTCTCACGGAAGGGGACTCGAGTGAAGTCGACCCTCTCCAAGAAAGCTGAATATGTAAAATATGAATAAAAGGAGAAATGGTTATGTAACAGCGGGTGCCTCGTAAATTCCATGCTCCTTGTTTTCTCATGTCTCTCTCTTTAGACTATCCAAGGAGAGAGGCAACTTCTTATCTTTCGATTTGTAAAAAGAGATTCAAGAGAGATCGTCACAACCGCGACATTGGTTACTCAATCGTGCGGAATGATAAGCCGATATTCGGAACAGAACTCATGCGTGATACGCAACCGCGACAGATAATGTTCGCGGATTAATTAAGCACGCGGTGACTATTCCTGGCTGTATTGATGGTCTCGTCGCTCGGCTCGCGTCTCGCTGTAGAAAAAAGAAAGAAAGGACTTTCCTATTTTTCGCGTCGTCGGTCGGAAACCCGTTTCGCGCGAACGAACGCATGTTTTACAGGGCGACAAGGACAAGGGAAGAACGAGACGACGCGCGTCGGAGGCCCCGTTATCAGCTGCGCCCGATGCTGATTTATTATGCGGACCCGTCAAACATCTCTATCAGCTCACTCGCGGCGAATTAGCCGCCTGTCCGGTCGCGGTCGGAGTCGCGAAACGAAAACTCGCGGGTCCGGGGAACGCGCAGCGCGATCGGAACGTTAATGCGGAGTGACAGGTACGCTGAGTGCAGCGTTCCGCGTGAATCCGCGACGTCCTCCCCGCTTGTCGATCTCACCCGCGTGCTAAAGTGCCGGCCATTTGAATAAGCCTTTCGACATTTTATCCCCGTCGATAAACAAGACAACGCGCTGATTGATAATAACGCGACATTCTGACACGCCACGCCGGAGCCAGGGCTCCGCGTGAAATGCGAAATTCACCACGCCTGTCGTTTCGCATTACATTTAATTACCGCGTCCTCGAGTGACCGGATCGCGCGATTACGATCGCGAATTTTCGTCGTGTAATTAAATCGTGGAAAATTATTCAGCGTTATGCAACGACGTTTCAGCGAGTTGTTAAAGATACAATGTAACGCCGATCAATCGACGTTGACATTAAAATGCAAGTGATTGACGATAGAAATCTCTGCGTGTCTCTAACGTATGAAAAAGCGGTTAGTAAAAATCTTCTTCGTTCGCTATTCCTTGAAGAATATCGCTTCTGATTACCGGAATACGTTATCAAGCGCAGCGTTACATAATGACTGAACTTTCTCCAATTATATTCCTTGATCCTCCGTACGATCAAAGCTTGTACAATCAGAAAACCGCGAGTGCTTACCCGAGCGTACTTAAACGAAACTGACTATATAAATCACCTACTTTTACGCCATTTAAAGCCCCATACTGATTTCCATACTAATTGCCTACGTATATAATTGCAGATAAATTAACAAGACAAAGATACGTTTCTTAAAGTTTTGCCTTTTGGTATTTTTGACAATTAAATTAAATTAATAAATAAAAATCTCTTTTCTATTTGTTTATAATTTTTTTATGTAAAAGCAAAATTTGTTTTATAATTCTATCTTTTTTATTAGCTTGTAATAAATCAATAGCAATGCATCTATTCTGCTAAGTACAATAAAATAAAATAATCTTCGTACTTTATTGAAGTACTTAAAATGATAAAACATTTAACAACGTGTACCTTTTTAAAACAATTGTACATTTAACAACGTATATCTTTTTAAAACAATTATACATTTATTTATGAGTATAATTATATCGGCGACACGGGTCAGATTAATTCACAAGTTGTTGAAGCATTCAAACGAGACGAGAATGGGTCGAGTGGCATACGTGCTCTTCGAGCATTGATAAGAAAAAGCCTCGCACGCGCGTTCCTCCTTTTTTCGCTGGTCGACCGCGTTCCGGAGGTGCGAATTCTTGTATCTGGGCGTGGCAAATTGCCGCACGCGAGCCTCTAATGACGCGAACAAACGATCGGGGCATCCAGAATGGCCAGGATCAGGGGAAGAGACGGTGTGAAAAAATAAAGACCGGCCGGTGGAGCGAACGCGTCGAACGGTGAGATATGGGAGCCTCGAAGAGGTTGACTCTCCGACGAAACCGATACGAAAAAAAAAAACCGGTTCACAGCAGGCTGCTAAGACGAGGTGAAGATGGGACAAAATTAAGAGAGTCGTTTAATAGACAAAAAGATAAATTGAAGCCGTTCATGGGAATGTACTTCGATACTTTTATCAAGTTCCGAAGCGTATCGTGTACAAAACGGTGCCTATGATGCGATGCTAATCGAAATGATTCTCGGAAAAAGATGAGTATATCTAATACCTGCTTCTTATAAAAAGATTATTATGTTACTAATGGTTATCGTAATAATTCTAATAATATTCTTGAATATGTAGAATTAATATAAAATATTTTAATTTATCCTAATTGATTAAGATATTCACTACACGATTATTTTAACGATAATTTTACTTTTTTCTTCGCTCAGAGAGGGATCTTATTCGAATTAAGGTTCGAGTCTATCTGACTTCTATGCCGCTTGACGGACGCATCTTCATTGAAATAGCTTATTAGTGCCGCGAGATGTGTATCGTGATACGCGCAGGATACGCTTCTCTCAAGCAGAATCGAGAAGCTGACTGGATGGCGCCCGATCGATGGATCCCACCGTCTCCACCCATGGGGAAGTGGAGCCACCGATCCTTGAAGAGTTAACCCGAAGGCGGCTTTCGTTCCGGACCGACTGGTTCTGTTCCTCTCTCGATCGGCCACATTAATCATATTGCGAACGACGTTGTGCCCCTCTTTATTTATTCACTTTCTCTCTCTCTCTCTCTCTCTCTCTCTCTCTCTCTCTCTCTTTCTTGCAGCCTCTCCTTCTTGATCCAGCGGGCTCATCGCAGCGGCGTCACGCTGTTTCAAGTTGTTCGATATTCGTCGCACGAGCACCATTTACCCGCTCGGACGCGCTAACAAAATCACGCTTATCTTTCCCCAGCACGGCGTAAAGCGATAAACAACGCATGTAAGACGGGGTTTCGACATCGATAATTGCGCTAATTGCAAATAAATGGATGCATGAGCCTTGAGAACAAGTAATTCAAAATGCAAAGGTAGATATATATAAAGCAATCTTGAACATCATTAATTCGAAGAACTGGAAAATATGAAAAAAATTGCAATGCTAATGAATAAGAAAAAATAAAAAAAACATCAATACTGGAGTAATTGAAAATTCAGAACGAGACTAAAATATATGCATCCTTATATTTAAAAAGAGAAAACATTATTCCTTCACGAAATTACAGCTTTTTTATAACAACAATATTCCACTGAATATAACGTAAAACAAAATGCAAAAAAATGTCTTCAATGTTAAATGCCTTCTTATGTTAAGAGAACATTTAAATGTATGCAGTGTTATAATTACACACACCTACACACGTATACTAAAGTATCTGACTGAAAAATAATTTCGCTGTAATAACCACAATTTACATTCTGTTTGCTTTCGCGGCGAGCAACGTGTAGCAGGATTCCAGTACTTTCCGATACCACTCCATAGCTTTCGCGGTTCGCGGCGTTAAGACGGCAACGTGGTAATCTCGCTTCGGGACGCGAAGAACCCGGGGAATGGTGGATCGCGCTAATAAGAGGAGTGGGCGCGATATTTATTGGCTATCGCGCGAGAAACCTACCCGTCTTTGAGTGCGCAGATTACAGGCTGTTCGTGCTAACAGGACGAAAGTCGAAGCCGAAAAGCGACTCGATCCGTTCTACCGTCGCGAAGAAGAAGAAGAAGAAGAAGAAGAAGAAATCAAACGCATAAACGATCCCGCATTGCCCGGAAGCGACTGCAAAATTGATTTTTAGAAATACGTTGTGCCTTGGGATATTTCGGGGACGATAGGTAGGTAAGTAACGTTTAAGTATCGAACGAGATCCTTCAAGGTCCGCCAATAAATCGAGAAGATAGCGAAAAAGGAGAAGAGCGAGCGAAGGCGGTAGCCTAGAGCAACTTCAACTGGAAGCATCGAAGAAGAAGCCACCACGAGAAGTAACGAGAAGTAATCGAGGTGACTCTCGATTGAACTCAAATTGTCGAGAAAATAAAAGGGGGAAGTGTGCGGTAAGATATCGTCGGATAATCGATCGCTTGTGGCGACTGTTCTTTTCACCGCGGTGACTACTCGACAGCGTATTCCGCCGAAAGTTTATTCTCTCGCACGATAAAGGTCGCATCCACTACTTGAGATGCCGTTGCTACTGCGCGAAAGAAAAAAAAAATATTCCATCTTCTCTAAGCCACAGTGCTTCCCAAACTTGCAAGCCTAGATTGGGTATATTTGTAATAATCAATTAAATTTGTAATTTAAAAATTAAATCACGATTCTATATTGAACTAATTAAAGCAGGATTCAAATATTTATTATGACAAACGAAAACTGAATGACGCGAGCGTTATTATTCCTTACAATTACATTATTAATGTTATTCCGATTGTATAAGAATTCGTTAAAGTATAAGAACTAACGTCCTTTCATGTAACTTGACAATCTAAACAGCGTACGATACTAAATCATTTCAAATAGTGCTTCGAGAAAGCGTACGTATTGCGGAATAACTTATGATATATTGATCATTATCCTCTTTCGTATAGAAAGCTTATTTTTCCTTGACTTCGTAAAATCTCATATAGAAAAGCACTGAAAACTTTCGATTTATCAAACAAATCCCACATACAAAGAAAATGAGATTACTATTCTAAAGAGCAGCGCAGAAATAAGACTTATATTCTTTCAAAGGACATTAAAAATGAAATGGTCCATTGAAATAAAAATCGCCAAGACAAAATGTGTATGCATGAAATGTGACTCATAACGTCATCTCTTTAACTTATGTCGATATATGTAAATTGAATTACAATATAAATTAAATTTCAAAAATCGGAAATCCAATTGGAATTCCACTTATTTACTCATATTTATCTATTCATTCTATCGTGTGATATCATTGTTTCCGAAATTTGATCAACGTCACTTTTTTTCGAGATAGAGGAACTGCGTAACGAAGAGGGCGACCTCAAAAGAACACCGGCTGCTTTGCGGGTTTTGCACTTTGAAAAACACTGGCCTAGGATGAAAGCAAACGAAATGCGGCAGTACTCCCACGCTCCGAGGAACAACTTGATACAAGAGAGAACCGTCTCGCTTACAATCTAGCCTTTATAGAATCCTTCGAAAGCGAGAGAAGGCAGGCGGGTGGAGGAGGGCCAGGACAAAGACAAAGGCGAGAGGGAGATGGGCGCGCGAGAGCGTGCACAATGGAGAACCAGAAATTCGAGCCGATGCACCGGTGAGGCGCATCTTCGGCAACGAGACGCGGCAAGATCTCGTCCAGCTGACAGCTTTACGACGCCAGAAAAGGGAATGATAAAGAAAGGGGGAGATCGCGGGGAGAGAAAGAAGGGAATAATGAATGGTGTAGGAGATTTCGCGGTATTTCCTACGGCAGCTTTTTCCTGATAGGATAAAGGTCGTTAATTGGTCTTAAATTATTCCAGAATCGAGCAATTAATAGCGTCCGGAAATGCAATATAGTTTCCTGAGAGGCTTCAGAAATAGAATTCTTATTGGGATAAATCGGCTGATTCGTAGAGAAATAGTATAGTAGAGAAACCTATATTCGATATTCATTTTGCTTACATAGTATATGAATTATATATGAATGGCTTTATCAAGCGATTCAACTAAAAAATGACCGAATATAGAAGCTATCTTGAACAAACAAAATCTTTATTATAATGTATAATATAAAAAAATCGCGTATAATATAATGTATAATATAAAAAAATATTTATATATTAAATATTAAATATTCAATTTCTTCCGGAAGATAATTCCAGAAGACATTAGAAACTCGCACTTCAGAAGTCCATATATTTTAGTACGTATCATTAAATAATCTCATAAATCATGAATGTAGGTGAATGTAGTTTAGGCAGGTAATATAGGTATTAGGTTCATATTTAGATAACACAACTGAGAAAAAATAAATTCCTATGTCATACAAGATAAGTTGATTTGCAGGAGTAATTTTTCTCGACGATGCGGGATGAAAATTTATTCAAATCAATGTGACAGAACGCATGTTCTGGTATGCAACAGTGTGAAAGGAGTCTTACTTGTATAGCCGCGCCCCTTGTATTAGGCAGATTTATTAACGTGGTATCGAGATGCTTCTTCGGGTTTGAAGCGAGCTGCATGAATAATCTGACCGTGGGATCTACTGACGTGAATCAGGCCCCTCGGTCGACTGGGCCACATGATTGTTGGGTCCGCGACCGGCCTTGAGAAACGCCGCCGGTTGCACATTTATTGCAGCAATGTATTTCTAACGGCTTGATTATTCAAGGTTGAATCAGTTCAGAGCTCCTACGAGAAAGAATTTAGTTTTTCTGTTCATCAATATCAAATAATTTTATTTTCAATTGCGATTTGAAAAATTAATTAACGAAGATTGCTTCGAATTGTCATTATCAAAACTAAGTTAAAAATTTTTTAAATATATAAATATAAGTCCAATTTTGGCGAGATATAATAATAATTAATAATTAGTTAATAATTAATTAGTTAATTAATTAATAATTCCAAATATTATCTAGTCGCGATTCTATACAGTACTTAAATATTTTTCTTTATTTTTCTTTTAGCTAATATTATAATTTCCTTGAAGACCGACGGATCAACATTGCCGCAATATTTTTCTCGAATATCATTAAGCATTCTATTCAGGTCACAAGTATGCAAGACATGCGTCACGATCTACAAAGAATAAAATCAAAATATCTAATCGCGGCGCAGTCGCGAATCGAGAAGTAAGGCGTTTAAAGGCCGAGGTTGTGATTTAGAGGCAGCGTTAGAATAGTAATGAAGTATAAACATGACTGCGGAGGTGTGGCGAGCAGGTCAACTGCTTTTTGGAGTCACCCGGACGAGTTATAGGCCCTGGCCACAGGACACTTCCTTGACGTTTAATTATGATTTATGATCGGTTCGACGACAGGACTTTCTTGCTTTCTTTTGCTGTGAAATGTTGATTCGGTACGCTGCCCGGGCTTCCGACTTACACTCAGGCAACTCACAAAATATTTTCGCTTTGACGCTGGACACAATTTCACACTGTTGCAATAATCCTAATCTTTTTATAGTCACATCTATAGAATTAAAACAAGCAACGTCATTCGATGGCTTGGATGTAAAGAAAGGAACGTTATACAAAAATAGTCTTAGCGCTCCTTCTTTCGATCGGCTTGATAAAATGTTTGTATTCAGCTCTTTCCATGATTTAATTAAGTAGTGTTAACTATCAGGTTAATCAAATCTACCAGTTAGACTCATATTAGATTCATATTAAAATCGAATTTAAATTCAAGTTCAAATTAAACAGAACACAATACTATTATGTTCTACTTATACTAAAAATTTAAATCTAAGTGCATATTTAAAGAGTATTTAGCATATCTAAAGATAATATTTAGTGCACAATAATTATGTTAATAATTATTGATATATTATATATAATAATACTAATATCAATTGTATTAATTACTATTTAAAAATCATTCAATTTTCTTTTAAAACCGTAGAATAATTTTGCATGTTGTAGTTCCAAAAAATTATTCCTATTTTTTAATCCATTCATTTATTATTACGCCAATACGAAGGGGATAAGACCCGGCGCGGACAGACGATAAAACTTAGTCTTACAAGGATTTAGTTGTTCAGATGATTACGAGACACTCCTCTTACCGCCTCGAAGATACCCGAGTCTCGATAAGGACAGACGAACGGTAGAGAATGGAATTAAGATCAATCGCTTTGACGCGTTTAGGAACAAAATCCTACACGGTGAACTTCACGAGCATGACTGGGACGCATGGAACGGGCGATGATTAATGTTGCGTTTTTATCGACACGTTCATCGAACAGGATAATTGTGCTTTGTGATGGACTACCCAACATTGTGTCCTCATCGACACGACATCATTATGAAGACATTCTTCAGAAAGTTATGCTGATGAAGAAGCTTTGAAACGCGGCAAAACTTGCATATATATATATATATATATATATATATATAGATATATATATATATATATATATCCCACGTTTTTCAATTATATAAAATAAGACATAATTATTCTTGATATTTCTACAGCTTTTATATAAATAAGCTGTTCTAGATATATCTTATTTTAAGTAAAGTTCATAAAATATAAAACAGATATTTAAAACATTGTATCGAAGAGAATCGAGTAACGAGTTAAAAATAATAATTTATACTTCCGTCTTATAATATTTTAATTATATTTTGATGAAGCTTTAATTAAATATCTTTTAAAATAAATTCGCGTGTGAAATTAACTATTAAATTAAGAAAATACAAAATATATATTTAAAATCTCATTTACGAATAATTTATAAAATTTCTTTAATATTTTGGCATTATTAAAAGAAAAAACAGAATAGAATTAAAATGCTGCGTACAAAATTATAATATCATGAGCCAGATCACAAAATAACTATTTAAAGAAATAAATCCCGAAAATAAATTTAAAAATCTTTCTTATCTTAAGTAGATACAATTCTCATTTATAGACAATCGTTTAACACAAATCTAATAAGTAATTAAAAATTGTCATGTTGTATTACTCCGAAATGTCTTTAAAAAGCTACGTCCACTAAAATCTCGATATCGCATTTTTTCAATACCTTTGATTTCTTGTAAAATTATTTTTGTAATTTACGTTCGATGAAATATCTATAAAACAACCAATGCCGTTTCGTAGCATCACGCCCACACGTGGCCCGAACGCATAATGAGCCATTTCCAAAATTAAACGACGCGTCTTTCAAGCGCAATTATTCACTGCACCTTCCGCGGAAGAGACGTCACTTTGCGCACTTATTACGTTCCGACGAGAGAGTGCAACATCGCTTACCCTCCTACTCGCTTCCTGCGGATCCTCGTCCAATTCCAGCCAGGCGATCTGTCTTCCCTATCAGAAAGCTCGCTGAGCCAACAGGCAACACGTGTAGAACGCCGGAGATCAGCTTTCGATCTGGAATAATAAATCGTCCACGAATCAAGAATAATCTCACCATGAATAGACTCTCCCGCGCTGGAGAACAATTAGTTTTTCGGTGTCCAATATACGTCATGTTATCGCAACACGCAATACAGTTAAGATTTATTTGACCCTTTGACCGCGAGGAATAAAATACTTTCTCGAAAAACTATTTCAATAAGCTCCAATGATAACGAAATTATCGGTGATATTTATGTTTCTCTTCATAGAACGGTAATTGGATAAATTATATTTTAAATGCTTTTAACAAGCAAATAAGTAGAAATATTAATTAAACGTCATATTAACAAGCATAATCTAATGTACATAGAAATTTCCTGTGCAAATTTCATTAATATCGCTCCGGTGTAATTTTATTATCTCCTTGATGCAGGGATTAATCTATAAATTCATGCTGCTGTACATAAAACTTAATTACAGTGCTTGCAGAGAAACTTTTATAGCATTTTATCTAGTGCTTTATTAAAATACATTGTCTTGATATTTGCAGATTTTCTGGATTTTCTAAATTCTCCCCCTCCTCTCGGTTGGGCCATTGCAAACTCTCATTTACTACTCGTCTTTTACGAGGCCTCGTATCTATGCAATTCTCGCAAATGTGATCGATCCTCGAACGCGATTGCACACTCGGGCCCTAGATCTTATCGCCCATCGGCAAGATCAGAGGCGAAAGAGTAACGTCTGCGTGCGACCTCGCAGAAAGTCGGGAGAGAGATCGAGTCTCGAACGCAAGTGGTTGGCCAGGTCCGGCGCGCGTGGCCAAGGCCCCTCTTATTACTCCGACAGGCTGTCTCCCTCGTCGTAAAAGCCCGGCCGTATGTATGTAAGTGCTGCGTGTACGCGATGAGAGTCGGTACGTTGATGCCGGGGAATCGTGGGTGTCGGTCCCACGCGTCTAGGTGGGGCCCAGTACTCCCGGACCCCGGGATCCGTGCGCGTCCCCCTCCCCCTCTTTCTTTCTCTTTCCCTCGCTTGCCTCGCTTCCCAGCATCTTTTGCTCCCACCTCCGTTTCCATACGTTCATCTCTCATTTCCCCTCCTTTCTCAGAGCCTTTCTCTCTCTCTCTCTCTCTCTTGAAATCTCCTCTCTTTTCTTTTCTCTCTCGTCTTTCGCGAACCTCGGTCATTACATATATGGAAGGTGGAGGTATGGTCTACCCCCCAAACGCGACCCAAACGAGTCTCCATGGTGCGTCGTCGTGAACTCATGAGAAAAACATTCTACATGCCTGACTTTGTAGGAGATATGATTCCCCACTATTAGAGACTCGTCAGAAGTAGTGCACCATTTGTAAAATCGATTCCAAATGACCTATTTTTCGCTTATAAATTATTTAACACATGTAATTTAGCCTTTATAAAATGAAATCATGAAGATGATAATTAGTTTTAATTTGTCTATCTATGTATAGATTAATTTGCAAAACTGTAATTAATTTTTTACTATTGTAATAGATAATATTAAGAGACACGGTAGAGTCTCGCGCCAAATATACGACTTGAGAAAATTAGAATTAATATTTTGTGTCAATTATCCAATATGAAAATCAAACGATCCTTTCAATACAAATAATATAAAAAATACATTTCAAGTTTTAAAGTGTGCCTCGTTCGAAGGTCTGAACTTTCGCTCCTGAACAACGCGCCGTTTAAGGTAGCTCCGAATTAAAGCTCCAGACGTCCAATATTTCTTCCTTCGTCGCAGGCTGTTTTTCAACTTCATTGTGGCCTTAAAACTCGGGTGATTCACGATAGGCGCGCAGGCCCGCGAATTCTTCGTATAACATACGTGAAGCGATCGGTACTTGATACTCGTGAGAGAAGCGCGCGAACCCGCGAGGAGCACTAGACAACGTTACATGATCGGACGGTCATCTCCAACGATCACGAATCCGTCGGGCGAGATCGAATCGCGAGACACCAGACACGACCATTAGTTACAGGGCGATCGATACCTCGTAATCTATACCACGGGGAAAAAAGACTGGTAAAGGACTATACCGCGCAGGCTTGGCTTTATCGCGCGAAAAGACACGTTAGTGCATCTTCTGCCAGACACAGTTTCACTATTAAATCTGGTAAGAGATTTCCTCCTTACATACTTGCGTACATATGTCAAATAAAAATTCGGATGTATAGCAAGTGGAGGTATTGCAATTCTCGACATCGTAGATATTTTGAAATTAAATTCAAGACTGCGAGCTTTAAGTCAATCACATATTATGCGACTAATTATATATACAAACAAACAAACAAACATACACACACACACACACACACATATATATATATATATATGTATATTTATACAATTATATTTTAGATCCGTCTACAATTTTCATAAGCATGACATAAAAGTTTCCTGTATCACGAAAAGGCAACCCAGTGTTTGTTTCCTTTGAATGTATAATGAAATAGTACTTAACAGTTTTGAGAAATATACAAGTGTTGTGCGACGACAGCTCGCGACGTGATACAAAATCTCCCTTCCACGTGTCCGGCACGCATTTTTCTTTTTCCCTTTTTTTTACGAAACTCGATTTCGTCCACATCGGGGTGTAAGCGTATGCAGATTGCCGGGTGGCGTCGTGTCCCCAAACTTCGCGCGCAAGATTATACACTTCGGGACGAGATTCCAGGGCATAAAAAAGGAGGATCGAGAGAAAGACGGTGAGAGGGAAAGAGAAGGAGAGAGAACGAGGGGACAGGATCGCGCGGCGCGGTTGATATTAATAAACGCGACATGTGTATCAGGATTCTGGAACTTGGACGCTTCCGCGCAGCGTCCGCCGCCTTTCTCTTCCTACCTGACACGAATGCATTTTATTATGTCCGTCACGAGCGCGAAAGAGAAAGGCAGTTTCCTCGCCTCTCCCCCTCTTCCGAAAGGATGGAGAGAGAGAGAGAGAGAGAGACGCGACGAATCACTTAAAAATTTAATTAACGGTACCCCCGGTAATTTTGCGCGCAAAGTCGCGGGAGCCACGCTGATAACTAGGCTGGCGTAAGTTATACCGATTAGTCGCGGTGTGTGTCAATTAACGGCGATTGCGCGAGACTTGATAGTTACAGAGTACTTCGTAAAGTACTCTTGCTTCGAGAGCGACTCCAGATCATGAAAGTCTACACTTCTGAAAGCGAATTGCGAACAGCGAAACTTTGCCAGTGTGTACACTTGGCCCGAGAGAGGAAAAAGTAATCATTACATAAAATATCGTATCGCATAATTTTCAGAGTTCTTTTCTATCAAGAGTGTCAAAGACGCAAGCGACAGCGGTGTCAAATGTGAACGGATAATTCTAGGGTAGAGCTTACGACTTGATTAAAAACATAGTAAACGTTGACAGGTCGCAATTTTGCGTGTGTATTTTGCATATGCGTTTGATTAAACTTATCCATAAACTCCCAGTCGAAATTTTATCGACAAATTATGAGCTATGTTTTATCGCAATTACATCCTGTACATGATATGTAATTACGATCCTGCAACCATTTAGGCAATCTTATACCCATTTCTTTCTTTCTGAGAACTTAATAAATATCGAATGCGAGGTAAGATGGATAACCGCCTATTAGTCGATTAAGTGACCGCGCGCGGATGGGAAAAGTTACTACAAAGGAACACGGATGCACAATGAGGGGTGAGGGATGAAACAACAGCGCGGCTGAAGAGGGTGTGAGTGATCGGAAGGGTCCGCGCATAGAAAGGACGAGGAAGGCCCACCTTTTATTATTGATAGTTACACGGCCTCGCGAGACCAACGGGGCATGTACGAAATTAATTTCATACTCGGGGAGAGTCCCGATGCGCTCGGCGCAGATATAGTGCATAAAT
Source organism: Wasmannia auropunctata (assembly GCF_000956235.1). Taxonomy (NCBI): domain Eukaryota; kingdom Metazoa; phylum Arthropoda; class Insecta; order Hymenoptera; family Formicidae; genus Wasmannia; species Wasmannia auropunctata. Next base: position 336,362 of record NW_012026853.1, read on the forward strand.
CAACGATCGAATGCATTAGCTTCCAAGGATCGCCACGCGATTGTAGCGTTTTAAAGGCACGCGTGCGTTCGTTTTGGCGTGCGTGCTGCAGCGCGTGAGAGAGAAATCGACGAGGGAAAGAAGGGAGGAAGCGGGACGAGGAAGCGGAAAGGGAGACCGATGTGCGTTTAACGTGAGTTTAACGAGACGAAGAAGGACGGAACGGTGTGCGCGCGCCCACGCGCGCGAATTAAAGAGCCTCGGATAAGGCAAGGAGCGACGACGACGACGAAGACCCGGGACGTGAGGCAGGACGAAGGTTAGCGGGAAGGATCCGGATGAGAGAGGGCTCGAAGGGGGGAAAAAGAAGGACGCGGTAGGGACTGCCACACACGAGCAAACTGAAAACCGTGGAAACGCGTGGGACGAGCGCCAGGCGGTTGCACGAAATTGACGACCGCGGAATGCCGTGGCGCCACTTCGACGTGTTCCCTTCTCGTGGCCGAGAGGAACTCCCCCCCTCCATGCGCGAAATTAACGCGGATTTGCATATAATGTTGCGACGGCATGAATTACGCCGTGCAGAGAAAAGATGCGCCTGGAATGACGCGAAAGGAAACGCGGGAGAAAGCGTAAGCGACATATAAACAGTGCCTTTAACGGTGTCTTTAAGGCTATAAATAAAACTTACAATTAGTGCAGAAAATGCGATGTTTTAGATAACAGTCTTTCGTGTGCTGCTACTCAATACTGTTCTAAATAAAAAAAATTAGTGAGTAATAAGAAGAAAGTCAATGAGTACATAAAACTGCATTTAAATTAATTATTTCAATACGCAAACTGCTTAATATTCAGTAATTACTTAATAATTCTCTTATCAGCATGTGTTCAACGTGTGTCTTCAGCCAAGTCGAGGACTGAACGAACTGAAGGGATTAATGTAACGTTTCAGAAGATAACTTTTATTCAGCATCTTAACATCTCCGAAGGTATTCTCGATTATCTCGCGGGACAGTAACATACGCGCATTATCATATATACCTACTCCATATTATCCTCGCATGCGCGGGATTGAATAATCCGCGATAGTCATAAGGCGTGATTTACAGGACAGATTATTGCCTCCGGGAATCGTATTTCTGCCGGGATCCTACATTCACGCGAAACGCTTATACCTTCGACATTTGATAATTATATGCTAATTAAATTCGCATGCATCTCACACCCAGCGTCGCGTCGCGCCTGTAACAGTAAATTATACTTCGACTCGCGGGATAACGTCTCTCTTTCGACGTGCTCAATTTCGATGGCGCGCACACGCTATACGCTCGTTTACTATATTAGAGCTAAGCATACGGCCAATTGTGCTTTATTATTTATAACTACATCAATTTTATTCATACACGTTCCATCTCGTGTAGATCGTAATAAAAGTTCACAAGTTCGATGACCGTTATTGCTCGCGCACGATTTTACTCTTTCGCTCTTCTTTGAAATCGTCCGGTCATCAAGAACAACGAAGTTTATTGCTCCGCATGCGCCATTACGACCCGGGGAAGACTATACGGTTCTGAAAACCATTCGGCATTCGCTGAAATTCGCGGCAGTGGACCTGAGACGGGATCTGGATCCTTATCGGCATGGTTTTTATGAGGGATACACCAGGACCCGGGCAACGGTAAGGTCCCGTCGACGGTTTCTCTGCCGAGGTTAGTTTCACGTTGCAAATCATCTGCGTAAGGACTTCCTTTTGCGATCTTCAAAGAGCGTAGCCGAAATTATCGTTATCTCGCGCGAGCTCGTGCAGATTAAATTTATGAATTGTTCCCTCGTCACGTGTCGTAAAATCTTCTAACATTGTATCAGATAGAAGTTTAAAAATACATTCACAAATTAATTTTAAAAACAGCAGCAAAATCTTATTAAAACTTTTGGCAAAAAATTTTCAATCTTTTTTAACGTACTTGTTAGATATACGTAAAATTCTGACATACGAATTTTATTATAAATTCCATCTTTATGAATTTTTCACAATAAAAGAAACTTTGTAAAATCCGATCTCTCCAATCTTAAAAAAGTTTTGTTTCAAAAATCTTTATATGATGGAAATAAAATAATAATATATTAGAACTTGTATAATAAATTTTATACACTCCAAAAATTTTACTCATCACGAAGAATAATAAAAGAAAATAAGAAAAAATAAATCTAAGAATGCAAAGGTGAAAAAACGGAGCAAAACGGATCAAAGATAAAATGGATCGTGAGATTCGAGGTCATAATGTGACGTGATTAAGTATGCGACTTGATCGATTTATCAATTAATCGCGAAGAACGTGGCATGGCGTCTCGTCGGGCGGAATTCCCGCGCGAGGAATTCTTTGACGGCAGGTTGGCGTGTTGTACGCCGCCCTCCCACCGCCAATTACACCGTGACTAATGCCCCATGGCCGCGGGCACCTCTCTCCCTTTCGAAATTCATCAAAATAAAATCAGTAGACCACCGAGGAGATAATTCATCGGCTGCGCGAGTCTCTTTCAGACCGGCTAGACTGGAATTTTTACAACGCCGAATGCGCGGCATAAGGGTGGCACAAAAATTAGAAGTCCGCACTTGTCCGTAAAACGCGTGACTTATGCGCGCGTGAGATGCGTGACGCGTGGGTTTGGACAATTTGCGAAATTAATTATGTGCCTGCTTACATTTCACTTACAATTGTTTTCACTTAACTCTCGCTCACGAATCTTCTAACAACGAAAAATAGGAAATAACGTAAATCTTTACATAAAGTCCAATTCCTAGCAATATATGTTTGAGCGTATAAAGTATTTTAATTTAAATGTCCATTTCTTCATTTAACTATAAAAATCGAAGAATTATTAGACAAAAAATCTTTAAGAACAAATTGAGAATTTTAATCTAATAGTCCAATTTAATTAAGTTTATATTTCGTTCTATTTAGAACAAATATTATATAAAAAAAGATTTGCTATATTTTTATTTTTTATTTCCTCATACGGGCAAATTATAAATTTCTAAATGCATTCGGCTTGAAAATCAATATATGATTAAAAATAATAATTGGCTCAAACACATTGGTCCGATTCACATTATGCATTCTCGAGTTATCCTGGCTAAGTTTCATTAGAGCGAAATATTCGATGCGATAACAAGCGAACGATCAGCCTTCAAGCGTATCCAAGGTTGTATCCATGCTCATAATTTTTCTGTTCGTTTGTTCCATCGAAAGGTATTCGTTGTCGTTAAATTCAAACCGACGATTACCCGAGCTTAAATTAATTGCCAATTAGGAGTTCCCTCGGATTCCTTTGATACATGAACCAAGTATCCATGTCCGGGGTTCGATGTCGACGATAAAACAAAGGTTCGATGTTCCTATCAAAGGTGTTTACGGCTTATGAAATCATATAGTGAATGGAAATAACGTAACATCGCAATGAAACACAAGAGGGATATTACTTAAAGGATATTACTTAAAGGAACAACCGTCAGGAACAATCCCCGAATCTTTTATATATCAATTAATTAAGCGGATGTGACATTGCCGAGTTTCAATTTCACAATATCGATTACGTTTCTTCCTGATATTCGATTAATTTAATTATAGATTTCTTTCCCAATTACTTTATTTTTAATTCTATTTCAATATTTTTCATTCGACTTTTTCGTTGTCACTCGACTTTTCATATGCTCTCAAATCAGAATTTCTCTCATATCGCAATTTCCAACTCTGGCACACGCCAGCATAATATACACGCAAATAACATACGTGACAATAACGAGACATAAGACAATCAAAAAACTGCCACGTCGCGAGGCGTGTTGCAACCGTTGCAGCTAATGAAATAATAATGACATTGCATTGCTCGTTTTTCACGAGTCGCGGGGGGCGCGCGGGGTATTATACGCACAATAACTTTCTTGCTAATTATGAAATAGTGATACGACTACACGGCGCGCATACAAACATCGTAACACTCCGAAAAACACGAAGCCAATTATGCACCGGTCCGGTGAGAAAGGACGGTCGGTCCTCTCGTAAAGCACTCTCGCCTCGCGGCATGTGTGTCGAGGAACAATGAGCAAAAATCGACACACGCACACGCGGGCCCCGGGCTTCTATGCGAAATTATGCAAGAGTTGTAATCGCGTAACGTGAGTTACGGAGCGACGCGCATTCGGAAACGGCGCAGCGACCGTTATAATCACGGCAGAGAAATACGAATCAAAATGTGAAAAATATATTTTCTGGGTACAGACGGTGGTGTATCATCACCATGCAACCAAATTACGACGGTATTTGCTTTACATCGGTAACAAAATGTTCTGCAATTCTTAAGTATAATGATGAATTCAGAGAAATCTAAACTTTTTTCTTTCCATTAATTGCTTGCATGTGAAGTTCACATTTAATCAATGAAAAGTCGCATAATATGTTCCTTTTTTCATAAAAAGTTAATTCTTTATAAATTTTTTAGAAGTTTTATTTTTTAGTATATGTATGAGAGAGAAAGAGTTATATTCTTCGTATTGTATTACAACTGTTGCAATACCCATACAACTTGTATTTAAAGAAATTTGACACTTGACAATCAAAATGTTTTGCAAAATTATAAGCATAATCAATAAGAATGATTTCATGTGCCATCTCGTTTAATCTCTACATATTGTATAAAAATAAATTGTCCGTTTCACAACATCGTTCCAAGATATATATAGCACTGTTGCTGGAAGGTTGAATCATCAACCATATGTAAGTATAATAAGTATATAAAAACAGTACGTCTCAGGTATTAAACGTTTTCTCTTTTTATGGAAACCTTCTCACAAGCGACAACATATTCAATGTTGAAATAAGTGTTGATGAAAACCTCGCGACATAATGTGGTACGTTCGCGGCGCTCCTGCAGGATCCTCCGATGCGGATGCCGCTTGGGGGGGACAGGGCTCGCAATTTCGGCGACGCGGGGCCATTAACATTGTTACGCGGGTGGCGGCGATGTCGAGCATAAGGACCATAAGAACGCTTGACTTTAATTTTAATTTAAAATCGTTGCGTCCGACGGCGGGGACCACCTACGATCAGTAAGGAGGTCTGTCTCACTTCCAGAGGAGAGGCTCAACTGCCCGGACGGCGCACGGTTCAGTCGGATTTCGTTCAAGCTCGACGAAAGGGCTCGAGCCAATATCGAAGCGAACAATCAAAGATGTCAACTAATTATTCCAATTTCACACTTAATCAGCGACATGACTTTTCGAGAGGTTCTGAGATTCCGTGTCTGAGATGTTGTTAATTTCATAGTGATGTGAATAGCTTGTTTTATAATTAGAACAATCTTTTTAAATGAAATACGTTTAATCAAAACAAGATTTAGACACGTTTTTTTCTGTCAATAATATTAATGTTTGATGAAACAAACTGTTTGATTTTATAAAAAAATAATTTAAATTACAAGGAAGAATTTAAATTCTCTTTTCTTTCTCTTCTTCCTCTCTCCTCTTTTCTCTCTCTCTCTCTCTCTCTCTCTCTCTCTCTCTTCTCTCTCTCTCTCTCTCTCTCTCTCTCTTTCTCTCTATTTTCTTCTTTCTCTCTTTCTGATGTGGATGAACAAGTTTCGATCGCGTTCGCAAGCCACCGCTAGTCTCGCCACGAGCCGAGAATCTCCAGGTAGCGCGGCGCACTCGACTCGGAGGCGGATGGCCATTGTTGAGACCTCCCACTGGGTCCGCGACTCCTTGTCATCGCTCACATCGTCTGCGGCGAAGAAACAGTCACAACACCAACCGCAAGGGAGTGACGGGGAAACTCGTAATTACTTTGTCGTAAATGCACATTCGCGACTAGCAAAGCGGTCAATTTCCATTTCCGTGTCAAAACTTCCTCCATGCGATGCTTAGATAATGTTAAACGGCACAATTGCGTGGCACAAAATACACTATATTACAATACCAGCATGTTTTAATTCATATCAAAATAGACACTCTTTTCAAACATTGCAGATCAAGAAAAACGGAATGGTCTCGATAATCCTCGGAATTTCGCGCAAAATTAATTTTTCCAAATTTTAATTAGGTATGCATTTCAAAATGATAATAGTTTTTAATCTTAATTCTTTTAATTTTTATGTCAAATATCTTATTACTAATATTATAATATTTAGATGCATCCGTATAAAACATGATGCACGTGCTTTACAATAAAATCCTAAAATAGTATTATTGTCGTAAAAAGTAAAGAGGCTAATAATGTTGAAATATATCTTATATCATAATGGAGGATTAATTGAATAAACGACCTTGCGCAGTGGGTAATGAGGAAAGTGGGTACCGTGTCGGCGGACTCTGAGATTCCCCGAACCATATTACTTCTCGACGTCATTAACAAATGTCGATTAGAACTCCAATACAGAGATCGATAATGATTGATTAGAAACTTGTAAGATATCATAAAAAAATTTAGTAATGTTAAGAATCGCGTTTGCGTACAATACAAATAGATAAAATCAACGTATTGATATACTATATTTTCTCTCTAATATAACATTAAATATTCTGGATGTTTCAAAATCTGTCTCGATCGAGATTATATTGAAAAGCTAAGCAAAGATAGCTATTTTATTACGGTCTTAATGATTAACGTTTCTATTAATCCAGAAGAGTGAATTCTCCGGAGGATTATCGATCTCGAATTTATCAGGGAGAATTAATCATTAATAATCGCAGACGACGGAATATCTGGTACAGTAATGAAGTATGACTGAAAAATTAAGCGTGATATTCCAAGAGCAATTTCTTTTTCCGCGACCGCGCGCGCTAATATATTATCGCTTATTAATATACTAAAAGGCTGGAGACAAATACGGAGTGGCCGGGCTATAGCGAGATTTATCGTCCTACACGGTCGCGATTTATCACGAAGTACGAAGGTACTTTCGGCCCGCGTGCGCGTCCCTCTCGGTCGCATGGGGAAAGAAATACGATCGAGCCCGGCGAAGCCACATATGTTTCGTAAATCCTGTCGATTCGTTAACGTTAGCCTCTTGTATTAACCCGTGGAGCGATAAACGTCTAGCAATGACCGCGCCGACGCTATATGTGCCCTACTTGCTCCAGAGAGAGGTGGCCCGAATATTTTTAACCAGCTACTTCCGACAGTTGACCCAATCGTAAAATCTATTCATAATCATCTTCCGCCGCATAATTCAAATCCTAAATCATTGATAATCGTTATTGTAACGTTATTAGTGCATCTTCCTATAAATAAGTCACATCTACATTATACGCTATAGGTTTAAAAAATCTCGGAGAGAAAAGAAAATTTAAAAAATATTAAAATTCGTCTGATTCTTTAAGTAATATCTTCGCGATAATGATTTAATATATTTATCCATTTCTGAATAATTGTAAATGTACATATATACATTTTGTATTTACGTATGTGTGTAGATACAAGAAGGTAAAGCGATCGGCAGAATATACTACTGAACGATACATATGAAAACCGATCCTTTGGAATGCAGTGTACAATGTGTAATGACAACACTTAAAGATTTCGCGGTAGTTGCAGTATTATTTACTGCCATTTATCTCGAGTATATCTTGATAAATAATAAATAAAGCGGATAATCCCCTTAGAATCGTTTCTTCGGCAAATTACCTTGCCGCATTCGTGACCGCGCCGGTAACCGCGATTTATCGATGGATATAAATCGGCATCTTCCCGACGTACCGTGCGTGCGCAAGCCGCCTACTGCAAGCCGCATATGCTTGAAGCCCCGCTCAACAATATGTAATTCTTGCACCCGCGATTGTAGCTCGCAGCAAATCGATGGAATGGATTTAAAAGAATAACTTTTTTTGTTTTCACATATGACAATACATATAATTTAAGCAAATTCTTTTCTGAATAGAAGTAATCGAAGATCAGAGATTAAAGTAACATAAATATAACTATTGATATCGATGCCAATAAGAAATTCGATAGCGAATATTATTTCATACAGTGATCTCGATAAAGTTGTCTAATGACTCTTGAAAGGTAAAATAAATAGAAGGAATACATAGAAGGTAATATTATCAATGAACAGAAGAGAATTGTTTCGCTTCTGTGTGATAATTTTCGCGATAACTCTCGTCAGCCTACGGTCCGATTTAGAAACCGGCACCTGCCGATTGTCGGCTGGCTCCAATTTTACGGTCTTCCTACGCCAGTTCCTGGACTCAATCGCGGCTTAAAACGTAGGCGCCGCTAGGTTTACTGCTGCGCGGATCACATAAAGTCGGGCTAAAGACGACTGCGGACCTCTGCGCGGAAGTCACTTAACATCCCCAGATCAACGCGCGAACGGATTTACTTTATCGGCCACACGTGCGCGCGTCTCACCCCGGCGCGGACTTTCGTCAGCGCACGTGGGAAGAAGATGGGTGCCTCCTACCCACAGACCCTGTGTTGTGTACACTCAACCGGCACAAATAGCGTGTGTGTCGCGCGCTGAATTGTCGACGACCCGTCAATGTAAACTGACATACGAGCAAGCAATGACAAAACGGTTATTTACAGAAACGCTCGATATTTCACCGAGTCCTGCTCTTATTCTTTTTCTTTTTTTTTTTTTACTTAAGCATATAGCTACCAGTAGGTGTAATTTCGTACAAAATAATTTCTCAGTATAAATGACCAGTTTTTTATCCGACAATTTTTCTATCTGTCATCTTTCTCAGACTTTAGAGTGCTTCGAAATACGAAAGTGCTCGAACACGCAAGATTGCAGTAGCATACGAGATGCGAGGAACTTAAAGAGTTCGCGATTTCGTTCGTCCGAAAGTTCTTTGCTACGTCCCGAGTTAACGTTTCTTTCGACGGTAATTCCACTTTTGCGGGGTCCAAAGTTTTATTGCACACGCGTAATTCTAAGTTCGATCACCGCGCCGCAGTTTCCGGTCTCCTACGTCGCGCGTGGCGACACATGCACCGGCTCACCCATGTGTCACAGGGATCGACGACGGGGTGCGGTGCATGTTACAGCAATCTGCGGTGCCGCACCGCCGCGTCGCGCCGCGCCGCGCCACGCCGCGCGTCAAGTAAAGTTCTCCTCCCTTTCTTCCGCGTTACCTCCAACCACCCGCGCGATCGCGCGCCACTTTTGCGGCCGAGGGAAGCGGATTTTGCCCACGTGTGCACACAACGTCCGTACACCCACGGGGGCCGATACAATGAGCACTCGGGATTTATGCCGCGGCTCGCGCTAATATAAAGGCCAATTTATTTCGCGCCCGAAAGGTGAAGGGGTGAGGGAGCACCGCCGCCACTCTCCCTCCCCCCCCCCCGCGGTACCCGACGCCCCACCTGTTTCGAGCCGGACACCAGAATGCAATTTATGCGGGATAACTTCGTAATTTATCGCGAAAACAATGCTGAGCATCGTTTGATTCATATTCAACCACCGCGATGCCCTCCCCTGGGATGCAGGCGCGTATAAAGGAGCAGATGCGATTATTTATTTCGCTTCCTATAATCCACATGAAAATCTAGAGTTATGATTATTTGACTTGAATTATTATGAAAGTTCTATTCGACTGCGATGATCAATAATTTAATAAAAATTATAATAAAACTCTTTTGGATTGGAAGCTTAAGTACACGGGCATTAATTTTTGCTATTTTCAAAAAGCTTGATAAAAACGAAACATGTAATTTCTTCGAGTTTAAAATTTATGTTTTCAAATTTTTAACATTTTTTTCTAAAACAAATTGAGTCATTGTTGTATTGAACCGTTCAATTGAATTTCTTTTTTTTTTTTCAATTCGGGAAGGAAGAAGATGCGTGCATCAGGTGCATTCTTTTGCAGCAGCTCGGGACTCCCATGCGTCACATGACTATACATACAAAATCCGAGAATGGAATTCTCGAGTCAAGGGGGGGGGGAGGCGATAAAGAGATTGAATAGGAATCGTAAAGAATTCGGAGATGCGACGGGTCCCTGCGAAGAACGAACGCAGAGAGGAGGACCGGGAGGAGGAGGAGGAGAAGGAAGAGGACCGTTTCCTCCCTTTCTACGTTCCATTGAACGGATCCCGAGGGGGTCTCGCGGTAATATATTTCTTGCGCATATAACAACCGCGGTATTTGGTTAATATGATCTCTCGAAGTGGTGGTTAAACCCAAAACGTGACGCTTACGAGTGTTATGTAAATAGTGGCGGAAAGCGAACGCAACGGGGGCCCTAGAAGTATAGGTTCTGACCAGAGGTACGGACTAACTACTAACGAATAGTTCACATAACCCACGATTCATCTGTCTTTCGAGAGTAGCTCGAGTAATCTGTAAGAAGAGATTGGACTTATTATTAGCAAGTAAATGTCGTAATTCGTAAAAATTTTTAATAAACAAATAATTAACACGTGTCACACGTAACTGACTCTAAATGTCGTAGAAATCTATTTATAATAGTACTTCGTTATGTATTATTACGTCATAATTTATAATTACGTCATAATTGTATAATTTTATGAAAAGCGGCCAAACAATAAAGTAAAGTTTTATACAAGGGTGTGTGACTCTAGTCATAACTCTAAGCCAATTGGCGAATTTACGCAGGAAAATCAACCGCGTAAAATATTATGTAACTTAGCCTCCGTTAAGGCATCGAAGTGTTGCATCTGATTTATGACACCTTAGGAGTGTAAAAATTAAAATGCGGATAGCCGTAAGTCCGTAACGAGCGCTTTAAAGTGCCTTAAATAAAGGCCGTAAAGCAGAATCGGGAATTATGCCGAGAATTATGGGCGCATCAATCATGAATTAATGTGAAATTGGAAACAGTTCGTATTGCAAGCAGTGTGTTGTATATTAATGTCGCAAGGTGCTGTAAACTAATAAATATTCGTTGGATTTCGTGAATGTTATATCATTTCGTAAATTTATAATAATAAAGCCACAGTATAATAAATAAAGAATGTGAATCCGAAAACGGCGAATATTCAAATTATTCAATATTTGATATAATTAATATTATGATTAATAACTGAAATTGTTGGAAATAGTCGCGATCTCAATTGAACTTTCGGCTAGAAAATATTTAATCAAAATACTGAACGACGACAGTTAATTTTATTTCTTCGAGACTACTCCGATCTATAAATCTCAAATTTTAATTATTAAAAATTGAATTCAAGGACTTAATTACCGCCGCATCTAACGATGATAATCGAATGAATGAGTAAATGGTTTATCGGATTTTTACGGACACGCTCTAACGAGGCCGATCCGCGATGGTTTAATGACATTAGCGATCTAAAGTGTAACTCGTATCTCGAAAATGTACGCCCTACGTGGGCACCAAAACAATGCGTCTGATGGACAATACTTATTAGTTTCAGAGGTGGGCGATTCACTCTCTTCCTCTTTCTCCGTACCCCGTTGATGCCATTGTACAATACAAGCTGAAGACACGAGGAAAGACAGGCGTACGCCTACAAAGCCGGAGCGGTGTCGGTGCATCACTCTTCCGAACTACACGAAATTCTCCTCGCCCGAATTTAAATCTCCACCAGGCACCCAAAGGCAGCCTGAGCGTTAAAGTTACATATTCGTAGGATGTGTCCTGAGAGATAAGAAAAGAATACGCTTCATAAAATCGCGCGGCAACGCGAACTCTCGTGCATTGCGCGTCATAAATCAAGAGGACGCGATTCCCTTAAAAGTTCTCGGTAAGGCCGATTTGATCACTCATTACTGCGCTCTTTAACATGCAAAGTACCCGGTCGGCACGTCGGCGGGCCAATGAAAGAGCGCCGCGATAACGGCTCGAAGAGAAACGCGGGGGATTAGCCCGAACAAAGTCGATACCGCCGTTCGATAAATCAGACCCCCGCGACCGGTTCACACGAGTGGTATTAAAGCCCCTATCGCGTTACGCGGAAAATAGGCCGGGGCCCCGACGAATATTTGGACCGCGACCAGTCGAACCAGTCTCTCTCTCGGGAGAAGGTAAGGGTGCCTCCCCGCGCTGCCGAATCATGAATAAATTTTAACGAGACCGCGAGCCGAGGAGAGGGAGAAAAGGGAAGACACCCGTTGCTGCGAGCGCCAGATATATGTATAAAGAAGCGATAAATCAAGCCTGCTAATCAGACCGCTTCATCAGGCCCACTTTTCGATAAGTTATGAGGGAGGAAGAGGCAAACCTCGAATTCTTTCCCGCTAAAAGTTAGCAGCAATCGATCTTCCTAGTAACAGAAAATATTTCAAGAGTCTATTATAAGAGTATAATAAATTAATAATTACTTCGTAGTTCGATCATCAAAGAATTAAAGATTAATTTAATATGTACTTAATATTATTTCAGCGTTAAATTATGACGTTCTAAAAAATTCGAAAGTAATCGACTCGCGGTTTACTGTAGCTGAAATTTAAAATTAAAAAATATAACGGGCATCAATATTTATAATCTTGACCGTATTTGGTGCTGCTTTCCTTTTATTTGATTATTGTATACATTAGCGATCTTATTGAAATTACTGTTAAATATATAAGAATTTTTTATGTAGCTTCCATTTGCTACAAAGTATTGAAGAAAAATTGCGGAAAGTTCTTTATATTAGAAATAATAAACGTTCTTATCTGAAATCGATTTTGGGGCGATATCGCTTTGAAATGGCTTTTAAGAGAGATATAAAAATTCGTTAAACTCGAAAACTCCCCGTACTTTCGCAACCGCGAGATTGCGCCGAACCTGTACGTGAAACGAGATGTCGAAACTACGGGAGTTCTAATAGATTCTCGCGGGACATTTTCGCGTCCCTAAGCGTGTGGGCGACATTTTTCAGTTCTCGCGGGACGCGAGTGTATGTTCGTCCTGTGTGGTCTATCGGGGCAACGCGTACTACCGGCAACCTAATCGACAGTTCGAATTCGGCTACCGAGGCGCGCGCGACCAGTCCTAATGAATAACATTAATTAACGTCTATAAATTCCCACCCCGGCGCGTACCTGTTCCGTACCAACGCACAAGTAAAACAACCGGGTGATCGAAAAGCTGTCGAGCGCCGGCAACATGCTTTGCGACCGAACAACGAAATCTTCGGAATGCGCGCGGACGTCTCGACAACGTTCGAACGACCATGTAAAATCGAGAGACCGTTCAGTCCACCCAAAAAAAAAAAAAAACAGAAAAAGAAGTGAACGAGTGTTAGAGCGATTAACTTTGGTCGGGAGAACCGACAAGTCCGATCAAAACAAGCTGAAATATATTTGAGAAGGGTCGATTTCCTTCTCAACTGCAACACCAGCTTCACACTAAATAACTCTGATTTATAAAAAGTATATTTAAGCGACTATAAAATCTGTGGAGAGGCTACAGTTTCTCTATCTATACTAAGAATAACAAAAAATCAGGAACTGCCGTCCACGCATGTATACAGAGTGTTAAGTCTTTATTTGCTCTTCCTATCGAGCGGGCGGCATTAAATCCGCTTCCATCAGCGCAACGATACGCCTCTGTTAATTAATCCCGATGTCCCGGTAATAATTTATCCGATAACGTCCCGCAAGAGCGCGCGCACTTAATAAGCCGGGACGATTAATACCTTTTTACGCTGCGCAAACCGGATAGTACGAGGGGACTTTAGAGCACCTCTGCCGACCATAAAATCCTACACAAAGTTCTGCACGCGATGACGCAACCCTTCGCCGGTAGGAAGAAAAACACGGGAGGAAAAGAGGCACAGGCGAGGAAGAGACTAACTAAACGCAACAGATAGATTGCCGGGAAAGTCGCGGCCCGGGTATAACTGACGTTACGATTTGCGAAGTCGTAAGACCGAAAGATATTTATGCAAATTCATAGCGCAAAACGATCGCGACACGATTTAACGAGACGTCGTTACGCCACGTTTGTATCTGCGGTCGAACACGTTTTTAGTGAGCACGCAAGCAAAGATGATACTCGTACATTCAATATATCTTTTTTATGGAGATGATGATAGTGAGACAGATTTTCTTCAAAACGTTTGCATAATTTACATAAATAAATGCTGTGGTATTCTACAATAGATAAACCGTAATTCATAATTGGACGATTTTTTGATATTAAAAAATTATGCGTTATTTTTTCACATTTGTTTTTATCCCGTTCTTATATAATTTTATTATTTTTTGCGCTTAAGCTATTTTTTAAATTGTAACACTTGAAAAATTTACATATATAAAAATTTATTAAAAAATATTAAATAATATAATAGCGTTTTATAACAATCTGAGTAGACGCAAGTAATTTCTCATTTACTATAATTTTATTTACTATAATTTTATTGCATATTTATAAATTAACTTTTTCTGATAATGATTATATATTGTAATCTCAATGGTTAAAAATTATTAAAATTTTTAAAAAGACGCTTCTATAAAAAGATCTATATTTAAAAACTGTTTAAGATACTTTGCGAGTAGCGACAAGTATTTCTCGGCCGCGGACTAATTTTCGCTTTAAGGTAACCAATTAGGAGTATACTAATGTGCACAACGTCTCGTAACGTGTTGTATGAATGCATTATGCGACGCAATTAAAACCCGAGTAGCACGAATGTGGTGCAAAGATCTTTTCTCCGACGCGTATGTACAGGGTGCACCGAGAAAAACGTTTCGTATTCTGCAAATGTGTCACACAAATTGCTTGCGACAAAAGTCACAAAAATTTGCGGCAATAATAATATAACACTAATATAGATTAATGAATAATGATATTAATAGAATAAAGCAATAGTAATAGCAATTAATAGCAATTAATGCCATAATAAATTAATTTAATTGGTGATTTAAAATGTTTAATGTTGACTAATAGACGTTTATCAGATCGCGGGTAATGAGTCGAAATGACTCAATTAACGTGCACATCCTGATTTTATCTTTTCTGAGCCGCCCTATAGACGGACTTAGAATTAATAATGTACGCACTGCCTCATAATGCGACGTATACAAACGCATTACACAGCACCAATTAAAACTCGAGAAACAGGAAAACCGGCGGGATTTTTTGCGCGCTAACAACCCGTTCGCGAACATCCAGAAGACCTTCATTCACCTACGCGTAAACAGTTGTATCCTCAAAAGTGGAAAGTCGAAGCGAGAAGGCGGAGAACAAGAGTTAAGGTGCCTTTTCATACTGACGCTCTGACGCTTATTTTTAGCGTCAAAACAGATCGAGCAAAATTGATGCTTGATATTCGTCAATTTTGATCATGTGATCTGTTTTGACGCTAAAAATGAGCGTCAAGCGTCAGCATAAAATTATACCTTTAAGGAAATATTCGCTAGTGTTACGCTGAAATTTTCGTTTGCGAATGCGTATTCCTTAACTACACTCCAATAAATGCTTTCAACTCTCTCGAGAGAGTTCGGAGAAACTCTGTACAGATCGCGACTTTATAGTTTTTGTGAAAGCATTTATTGGAGCGTAGTTGGAATTCGCAAACGAAAATTTCAGCGTAACACTAGCACTTTTGGATATATATATACGTATATATATATATATCCAAAAACCATAGACTTGGTTGCGATTGATTTAGCTTGCACGGAAATTTGAATATATATTTATATATAATATATTCACGATTTATCGCAATTTCCATTTCAATTTTTAACTCGAAACAGAGATCTATTGCCAAATTATTAATGTAGCAGCATTAATTCCGAATGCAACACTATTTTTGTCTCATAGTAATAAAGCTACTGTTAGATTTCTATTTTACATGTTTTCTCTTTAATTGATATTTTATATGAACATACTTTATATAAATAAATAATATTTTTCGATACAATCTCTGTTAAATTGAAATTTAAATTATAAATATAAACTTTACACATCTTGCTTATTAAAATTTTTTTTAGTTTCTAGAGAATATTTTGAAATTTTTCAATAAAAGATCCGAAAAATTTCAAAACTGTTCTTTCTTGTATGCAACATGCAATTTATAATCAATTGTTTCGGGACACTCTATAGATGCTGGTGTAAAAGTAATAATGTCGCGCGGACCTGACGCGACGCAAATAGAGGTTCTTCCTGGGTGGACCTATTTTTGGGATCGGCGGCGTTGAATTACGAAAGTCGTAATTCAACGGGGTTGCATCAACGGGTTGCAACTGAATGAGAGCGAAGAAAAGATAGCAACAGAATCGGGGGAGTCTACGAAAAAAAAAGAAAGAAGAAAAAAACGTTTAAGTTCCCAATGGACGTGCCGAATGGATTCCGCGCCGGAACTGCTTCACAGATGAAACAAAAACAATGTTTTTATAACCCAGTGCCAAGAATACAAGCTGTAAACTCAGTCGGTGACGATATCATTCAAGATTGCTACGATGCCTATCAAACTTGTGTGTGCGAGGGATCGATCATTTATTTCTGTAAAAAAAAACTACTTACCAGAAATCTTAAGAAATTCGAATCGATTTTCTATGTTATTTCTTCCTCCAGAATTTAAGAGATAGAAACAAATTACTTGAAAATTTCTTTCTCGATGACAATTTTGAAATTAATTTATAAAGCGTCACTTAAACATTCGGTAATTAGATCATATTTTCAAAATTAGAAATTTAACCTTCTTAGAGCAAATATATAAATTTCTACAATAAAATTTTATAAAGTAATCTGGAGTGATACGAAAACATTGATACGCTATAAGCAAATGTTTCAATTTCTTTCATTAATTAAATTAACTAATTTAAGAATGTAATAAAAACTTTATCGTACAAAAATTATCGAATTCGCAAAAATGTTTAGCTTTTAAGAAAGTATAAACATCTCGCTTATTGAATACAAAATAGTACTGAATGAATCATCATTAAAAATAAGACTCTCTAAGGATAACGAGAAGACGTTCATGTATATCTCGACTTTCGAAAATTTGTGTTTTCCTCAAAGTGATCAATTCGAAAATATCGCACCATAAAGCAAGGTGCATTCGTGTCCTCGCCTACGCGGGGTTCGCGAATAAGCGGGATAACGCACACGGCAGTTCGCGAAGTGCCATTCGCAGAACAACTTGTAAACGAGTCGCGGAGAATCGATTCGACACGTCCTCGCGCGCGGAGGGTTGCTGGCACGCCGAGAAAGAGAAAGAGGAGTGAAAAATCCCGTTGTCCGTGCCCCGTCCTTCCTACCGCCTAAGGACACGTCCTTCTTTCTCGTTCTTGAGAGCCACTGTGGATAATTGGATCCGCACCCACGAAGAGCCTCTCTTTTCCTTCCGCTTTCACGCTCCCACGAAATCTTTCGATCCGACACGCGCGGTGCGCGAGAATATGCGACACCGTGGCGTCGTATACATGTGATATAGTGTACGCGAGGATACAAAATACGATCCTGCAAGATAAATACAATTAGGACACTGCTGATTAATCTTTTAATTTGCACAATTATAAATTGTGAAAACCATCCGAAAATACTTTTGTGTGTCACTATATATTTAATCCGTATTCGTAAACAGTATTTATATTCATTTCATCGTACAGTTAAAATATTTCTAGCCTTTATTTAGCAAACGCTGATAAACGAAAATTTTATGTATCATAATATATTGAATGAGATTCGCGAGTCGCGACGCTAACTTTCGCGACTGTCACGGGCGCTGAATAAGTAATACACATTTCGCGAACTTCACAGTCTGAGTATATAAGCTGTTATAGGACCCATTCAATCTTTTATCTGTGCTGATACTTTTGTCCATAGAATCCGAATAATAAATGATTTTTGCACGTAAATCGTTGATGATGCTCGGAAAATATTAACAAGTTTCCACTGGCGACGCGCGCCGCGTGCCAATATTTATACTGTCATAACCTCTCGATTATATTTCTAGCTCGACTCTTCGCGTAGATATTTCACGAACAATTTTTCGCGCACATCTCGTCTGCTATTTCGTGCACACTAATTATGGACATCAATCCAAGATACAACAAATGTAATCGCGAACGTTGCGATTAGCTCTCATGCCCTATTCCAAGTAATCACACGCGATTGTCACGAGAAGATCAAGATGTTGTCATCTAAGATTTGACGAAATTTTTCGTCAAAATTCAATCAAGATGACATCATCTTGAGCTTCTTGTGCAGGCAATCGTGTGTTACTTGGGATAATTAACGTGATCTTATATAAACTTCACGCAGTAAAATAGATCGCGTTTATTTTTCCAGCAATGTCTAAATATTTTTAATGTATATATAATGGTATCCATCATACACTGGCGATTTATATATATATACTATATACGGAAATTCAAATGCCTCAATTATATGTTTCATTATTAGTATTTATTTAGCATTATCATTATACCATTTATATCGATTGACTTAGCCTCGATCTCATGTGACGTCCTGCCGTACTCCTGTGTATTTCCGTCCGCACTCCGCTCTCAAATCATGCACGCAAAATTACTATCCGCGCATGCATTATGGACGCGATTCGAAAAACATTAGCTGCATTTTTACTCGCGATACGCCACACATCGTAATTTCAATGCCGAAATACTTTACACACGTAAGCCGAATTTCGCGTTGCGATATTTCACGAACAATTTTTTGCGCACGACGCGCGTCTCATCCGCCGCTATACCGGCTATACTGTATTAATTAGCACATATTGCCAACATTACTCTGCACACTTGCATTGAGTGCGATTCGAGCGCTGATTGGTTCTCGCGCTCTGACGTACATTTTGCCAATCTCGCGCAGTAAAACAGACATCGTAATTAATTTCCAGCATAATTACGTCTAAATAACTTTAATACAATAATAATGTCTACCTCGTATATACTGTCTCTTTCCACTGTATACGGCAATTCAAATGTCTACTAATTACCTTTTATTATTAGTGCATCATTTATCGCCTGACTTATCTCGCTCTCGTACGTGGCGCGTCTCGCGTCTCCTGCCGACATACTCCCGTCCGCTCAAATCACAAAATTACTTCCCATGCATATATTATTGACGCGATTTGAAAAATATTGACGCATTTTTACTCGCGATACGCCACACGTCGTAATTTCAATGCCGAACTACCTCGATTGTATTCATAAGCCGAATTTCGCGTTGGAATTTCACGAGCGATTTCTCGCGCGCGCGTCTCGCCCGCCGCTTAACACCGTAGTTGGCACAAGCTGCCACTTACTGCCAACATTACTCTGCAATACTTGCACTGAATGCAATTCGAGCGCTGATTGGTTCTCGCGCTCTGACGTACATTTTGCAAATTTCAGTAAAACAGATCGCGCGTTTATTTCCGACATAAATTACGTCTAAATATCTTTAATATAATAATATATATATCGTATAATATCTGTTTGTGCTGTATATGACAATTCAAGTGCCTTAATTATGTTTTATTTATTACCTTTTGCTTGATTTATCTCGATCTCACGACGCCCTACCGCATTCTTGTCCGCTCGAATCATATGTGTAAAATTACTTTCCGCGCGTATATTATTGTAATTTCAATGCCAAAGTACCTCGATTATATACGTAAGCCGAATTTCGCGTTGGAATTTCACGAACGATTTCTCACGCGTGTCTCGACCATAGACATGTAAGATAACGACCGCGTCCACTGTTATTAGCATATTGCCAACATTACTCTGTGATATACATACCTACACGAAATGCGAACACTGATTGGCTGTCCACGTTACCTCGCGTATGTACGCCAACTAATATGCACTTTACAAACTTCGAAATGTAAAACGAATTATCATTTTTAATGTAATAATGATTTCTATTTCACAGTATTTCTCTTATATAAATAAAGTTATAGGTATATTTACTTTTTATTTCAATTTTAATGTGACTCTTTCCTTCTCCGTTCAATAATCCCTCAATCATTAGCTTGTTATTATTACTCTTATAAAATTAAATTGTTTTCATATAAAATGTTATATATATAATATATATAAAAATAGGAATTATAACTTGACATGTACTAATTTTGGAGAAAATTTTAAAATATTAGTCATAAAAATAAAAATGCACTTTATTGTTAAGTTAGATTTAATGATTTAATTTTGTCTTTTATCTCCTCTCTCAATAATGAATTATTATTAATAACAAATATAGGCTATTCAATTATCAAACCAGATGAAATCATGAAGGAACAGATCTATATTTTTTACACAGCGTTTATAAAAACTTTTAAATAAGTAAATGCTTTCGAAAAATGCGAGTGACTGAATTGTACCGCTAACAAGTCGAAGATGTGAAACTAATAGAAGTATTTTATCAATGGCTAACAATATAAAATATCTGCAAATTCTCAAAGTTCACATTGTTTTTTGAAGTGATAAGTATATAAGTACATATTACGTAGATTTCTAAAATTTACAGAGAATTGCAATATTGTGAATTTTCTGATTAATAAATGGAAATTGAATCTTCCAAAAATTAGCAATTATTCTTTTTCTCGTTGATAAGCACCTCGATCATCTCGATATGATAAATATATAAAAACTTTTGTATATACGCCATTCAAAATACAGTCCTATATATATATAGTACAATTCTATATATATAGTACAAATAAATTATTCCCAAGTCTATTTAAATTCTCTATGATTCTGTAGATTCTTGTTGTTCAAACTTGGGATACTTTGCCTCCACTTCCGTCCAAGTAGTTCTTCCATAAGAGAGATCCCTCACAACGCCAGGCAGCTCATCCAACTGTAATTAAAAATAAATATTGAAAATAAATAATTTTATCAAGTTAAAAAGAAAAAAAGAAAATATCTTTGATTTTCTTTATATGCTTATTATTGATGAAAGTTATTAAAGTTTGCTTCTAAATCAATTCAAATTTATACACGTACAAATTTCACGTAAATTCTACACATTGAAAAAATATACATACATTTATCCTGACTTGTCCCATGCTGTCTCTGTCTCTAAGTGTTGCACTGTGCGGTGTCCTCAAAGTGTCAAAGTCGATGGTAATACCAAACGGTATCGCTATCTCGTCGGTACGAGCATATCTGCGTCCTATGCTTCCGGAAGAGTCGTCCACTTTGTGCGAGACGTCTGCTCTTGTAAGATCTTGCGCTGCAAAGAAACATTAATATATTTAGTTTCGCTATATACAACAAGTCTTCAGATCTATTATCTACACTTTCAACTGTGAAGATTATAGATCAAAAGAAGAAATAACATTTTGTTTTCTAATATCAGGATGTCAATACAATATAATAATCTGACTCGTATGTTTCACTCACATAATTTTCTCACAAACGGCACAAATTCGTCGTTGCCACTGAGCGGTAATACCGAACATTTCAACGGCGCTACCACCGGCGGTAGGGCGAAATACGTTCTCTTCTCGTCACCTTCTCTCGTCTTGAAATTATGTTCGAACAGGGCATACATGATACGACCAATGCCGAAGGAAGGCTCGATCACCGAGGGTATAATCTCTTCAACGTGAACAGTCTTCTGGTAACGCTTTACTTCTATCATGTCCTTGGTGATCTTCACGACGACGTTGCTGGGCAGTGTCAGCTCGTGTCCTCCGTTCTCGCTAAGAACTTTCTCCAAGGACACAATCTCCTTCTCGCCTAATGCTGCTAGCGCCTCTTGCACTACTTTGCTATCCTTCTTGAACGTTTTACCGATCAACACCTTGTTCGGTATAATCTCGCAAACGTCCACCGTTTTCGGAGCGGGTAGTTTCTTCTCAGCCACCAATTTCACACCGGTGGCCTTGGTATGCTGCGTCAAGTCATAGGCGGACCGGTCGGCGCATCCCACGCACTCGATCCATCCGTAGGACGTCAGGCACTCGGCGTCCCAGCAGTCGCAGGCGTAATGCGCCATTTCATTGCTCATGTGCTGACGGAAACGCAGGCGGTTCGGATCGACGCCGACCTTCAATAGGAACCGATGGATCCGAGCCATGAAGTAGCCCAGCGTCTCGTTCGCCACCAAGCCAGACGAGACGGCCTCGCCTATGGTGAGGCGCTGCGCGCTCTTGCCGTCCATCTGATTGCAGGCCGAATACAGCAGCATACTTATGTCCTTGACCGTCTCGAACTTGGGATGACTCTTGTCGTTCGGGTCGCAGAAGTGCTCGATTTCTGCCATGGTGAACTCTCGAACGCGTATAAGTCCGGATCGTGGGGAAATCTCGTTCCTGAAGGCATTACCGATCTGCGCCGCGGCAAACGGCAGTCGTTCCTGATTGAACGCCAGTAATCGCTTGAAGTTCACGAAGATACCTTGGGCCGTTTCTGGTCTCAGGAAGCCCTTGATGAGCCCCGTCGGTCCAATCTGAGTGCCGAACATCAAGTTGAATTCTATCGGTTCCGTCAAGTCGTTACCGGAAACCGGCGATTTCATGTTATACTTCAACAACACTGCGGCCATCTCGCTCTTCGTCATACCGTCCAGCTTGATGATGATGTCCCTGCATTCCTCGCGCGTCTCCTCGCTCGTTTTCTTGTCGCAGATTATCTTCTCCAAGTGCGCCTTGATCAGGTGATCCAGCCGGAAGCACTCGCCGGTCTTCACATCCTTCACCATCAGATCGGCGAATCGCTCCACATGGCCGGACGCTTTCAGCACCGGCTCGGGTGTCAGAATGGAGCAGTCGACTTCCAGCATCTGTTCCTCCAGCACGAAGAAATTTCTCCAGGCGTTTATCAGGTTCGTCTTCAACGAACAGCCCATGGGCCCAAAGTCATATTGACCGGTGACACCGCCGTAAATCGCGAAGGACTGATCTAAAAAGAATCTACGCTTCAGGAGATCTTCCATCCGCGCCCGGTCGAACGTTACATTGCTGGACGCCAGAGACAGCTCTTTATCCTCTAGTATCTTTTTGCGCAGCTTCAGTTCGGCTACGGCCTTTTTGACGTCCAATTCTGGAGCACCATCGGATTTCAACTTCCGCACATAGTCACCCTAAATAAAAAAAAAAACAGTTACATCGCGCACGAAAAGATTGACCAAAGATTATCAGATACTGGCCAAAGTAAGGTTAAAAATTAGTACTGACGATACTAGCAAGCCTCGAGAAGGCAGGCGGTCCCTACTTTGCATCCATATGGCCACTCACTTGTTCCTTGACGCTCGCCCGGAGCGGCGCTAGGACTTCCTCGACCTTCGGATCCGTCATGTCGAGGACGAGGGCGATCTTCACGCTTCTGTTCGCCTTCCTGGTGCCCCACCGGCTGAAATCAAGAAGACTGACGGTAGCCGCGACGCGTCTGACAGGTGGTCTCGCAAGCGGAACGTCGCCGGACACGCGGTGCGCAGCAACCCTACGCGCGATATGATGCAAACCGCGCCTGAGAAGCTGCATTCGCCGCGAAAGTGATTGCACGATACACCTTCACGCGATCGCCACGCGCGCCACGAGGTTTCGCACCGTGGCTTTTAGGTTATCCCGGGTACCGTAGACTGTGCAGGAGCATTCGAAATCATACGCTGCAGTACCGACAGTACACTTACTGACAGCTTTTCCGCGGGAAATTGTGAAATCGGTATAACCTCAATAGGATAACATTGATACCACAGCATTTATAATATACAGATCTATATATTATATAGATGTCTGTGATTGACACCGATGAGGTATTATTAAAAACCAATGATTTTATGAAAATTTGTGTGACTATTAAAATTTAGACGATTAGCTCGTAACATATTAGTTTTATAATTTATTATAATAAATTTAATATAATTTCATAATTTATTACATTGTATATTCGATTTTTATTTCAAGACTGTACTTTTACTATTAAAAGAAATAATTTTAATTTTACTTTCAAAAGAAATAATAAAATAAAATAAATTTACTTAGCAAATATTTATACTTAGTATAGTTATGTGGTATATATTCTTCTTTTGTTTTCTAGTGCGTTATTTCAATAAAAATTATATATGTTTCACGTTTTTTAATAATAAAAGCGGAAATAAAAAAAATAATTACACACTACTTCACTTCATTTTATTTATATGCATATTAATATTAAAAAATAAAATTTACTCTCGAACGTACTTTATAAAAAATATCTAATATTTATTTACATTTACTACAATATATAGTAATCTTGTTGTGAGCTTATTACTTATCGACAACTAAACAATATTGCAATGAAAACCATTGTAACTCTTGTGTATTATGTATAAATCATTTCTAAATTCAACTGTTCATTTAAAGAACATTATCCATATATCCACATGCTTCTAAACGAAACGAAATAAATGCGATTTTAATTTTATAAAACAGTACGAAACTGATCAAGCTATCCGCAGGAAACAAAGCTCGTTTAATATCCGAATACTTTTTATTTCATTAATTAATTATCTCATCTTGTCTCACATACGTCATAAAAGCGCGAGTTATAGTAAAATTACAATGGAAACGCGAAGCTCGTTAGAAAAAAAAAAGTAAACGAAGAAAAGGAGATTGCGACACGAAGCATAATTGTTAATCCTCCGCTGGCAAATTTATTATAATTCTTCAATAAACCCAGCCTGCGTGTAACATGCATTTAGTCATCTTAACGTGTACAGACGAAGAGCGTGCGTCACGAAAATCTTATCACGTTAACGCCAGAATTTCGGACTGAAAGACGAATTTTGCACGCTTAATAATTCCATAATGTCGTACTCCACATAAATCATCCCTTACAATATACTAAGCATTTACACGTGCACCGGCGGCGTGTATTCTCGTCGCACGCTGAAGGCGGCCATCCGATATACTCCTTCCAGATTTTCATTACAATTGCGCTATAATTAAATCGTATAGATTTCTCGAATTTCCATGAAATCGTCTTGCGTTTTCTTTCGAGGCGTTGTACGTCACGAAAGCCCACCTTTGAGCCTTCGATCCTTCAATCTTTAATTTCCGAAGTTCTACGATCACTTTCTCCTATAGTTTCCAAAGATTTTTTGGAACAATGAGATTCGTTTATTGTCTATTGGACGATTTTATGTCTTAAGTTTCTCAAGAAATTTGCCGGACAAAAATAGCCGAGTTCTTGAAATCGGACGGCCGTATTTAGCGTTAAAAATGCGGCGAAAATACGGGCTGCGAGCTAATGCTTGTTTTTAAATGCAAAGATGAATGCTGTAAAAAAAAAAACAAATATCGTAAGCTCTCATTCTTTTCACACACACATACACACACTCTCTCTCTCTCTTGTCTCTCGTTCTACGTAACAATAATAGTATGAGCAAAACGATATTCTCATCAGTGTATAAACAATTTATTTTACATAAGGGTAATACTCTGACATCGAAAAAAAAAGCGATAATAATGGCTAATGTATAATAATAAATAAAGTATGAAATGTAAATAATGGGTATGTACAAGTATGTAGATGGCAAAAAAGCTATAACAGAGATGAAATAATTGCTTTCCTTCTGCAGATATATGAGCCGCTTGTTCCGAGAGTGGCGCAAGTCGATTGACGAAGGTCTCACTGAAGAGGTATCTCGTATCGCTTTGTTCGTTCATGTCATTAAAAATATAATTATATAATAAATTATATAACGAATTATATAATAAATTATATACATTACACGCGACGTGCAGATAAAGCTAATCGATTAAGATTAGCTTTAACAAAAATATCAAGTCGCCGATCTGCGTTTCGCAATTCACATTAATTCAGCCTTAAACAATGCAAGTAACATCGAATGTGATTTTCATTACGTTTCGCGAATGGGACTCGAGGCCGGGTCGTCGCGTACAACACCGCATTTCCGGTGTGTGACGCTATCAAGGGGGTATCTTTATGTTACACGAAACAGAACTCGACAGCCGTACCCTCGACGCCTGAGGGTGGATGGCCCGTGTGGCGACGACCCGCGAATCCCGGGGGATATTTGGAAATCTCCGCAACCGCTTTCAGAACAATGATACGGCTCGCATTACGCAACGATACTCTCTCTCTCTCTCTCTCGCGTTTTATGCGACGGTCTCCTTGTCGCCTGTTCCGCGTGGGATTGCACAGCTTACTTAAGCGTCGCGCTTAAACGTAACACCTGTACACTTAGAACCTACGAAACGTTTGACCGCGACGCCACCCAAGTAAACGAAGTGGAGACGAGGGAAGGAGGATAGAGGAAGGTGGGAACGTCGCGTCTCGTCGCGCGGCAAACAGACAACACCGAGACCCGCCACGGGAGACATAGTATTACTTATCATATATCCAGCATAAACGCCTTATCTCGCTAGAATAATTCGTCTATAATCAGAGGTATTCAACCTGGAGCAGGGGCGCTAAGACTTTCTAGGAGGATTCGCAGGTGCGATCCCGCTAAAAGAGAACTTTGGTAAGTACGAAAAACGTATAAAAAAGGGGATACAAATACTTCTATTCATACACGAAGAATTTGTATGAGTTGCCTGTCGTCTCCCTCGTCCTTAAAAACGTGCAAGAGGAACACGGTAAAAAAAAAAAAAGCGCGGTACGCTAAACGAGAATACAAAACGTCGTAGAAAATAAAAAGTTCTATAAAAGATCCCCTCGCGGGCGAGAGGGATGCCTTTCTCGGAAGAGTATATAAAATTCTAGGAGGAAAAATAAAAAAAATACATCTTCAAAGGGCATGACGGCGGATTGCTTTCGGGGGTTGAAAGGGGTTGAATACCACTGGTCTATAATAATTATGTATACAGGGAGCACCATGATAGACCCGTGCGCGCCTCTGCGTCCCACTTGGAAAAACGGATTAGTCATCTCGTGCACCCGATTGACTTACGCTAACGTAAATGCAACAATTTCGACCGAGCGTCGCGTGGGCGGGCCGGGAGGGGTGAATCTCCGGGCCCACCCGCGAAATTCCCGCCAAGAAGCCAAGATCGGCGGCCTCGTATTCCGGGCAAGAGCGTGCAGCGCGAATTCAACACGAGATTAATAATAAAATATCACAGTTCCGAGTCTGAAGAGTCGCTCCTGAAAATCATGGCTCTCCCCTTAACGCTTACGTTACACGTCCGAGAGACGGCGAGTTCTCCTTGCTTCTTTTTCCCCACTTTTTTTTTAATAAGTCGTAAGACATTCCTAGTTAACAACAATCCTACGCTCTACTGTAAGATTATCTATTTCGGAAACCGTAACGTTTAATAGTATAATACGTAGTCCATATACACCTCACTAGGGATGCTGTAGACTGTAATTTACTGGCTGCTAAATGTTCCATGAATACTGTATGTACGTACGTGTTACGCGTTTAAATGTATGTATGTGAAAAAATGGTTTTGAAAGAGAGACGACACACGTAGACGCGGCGTGACGCGTGCCGCGGAGAACAGTAACTGATTTCGGCTCTCACTGAGAAAAAGAGTACAGATAATATGATACGCATTATAAAAAAAGATCATATTTATAGAAAAGTGATTTATAATGCAAATCAAATTTAAATCTGCGATCCTGTGCGGTCTCCCCGAAATTATTCTTTGCAGCAAAATTATTTAATTTATTTAAATAATTTTTTTAATAGTAAACAATACAATTATTATCTAAACAGAAACTTCTTGGAATTTCTGATTCAGATGATAATTACTTGAAATACCGCAAGATAAAATTTTACATATAGATTAAAATTAAAATTATTATAGAGCCATTGCTAAAACTAGAACTGTGCTGAAAAGCACAGTTCAAATGAAATGGAGCTTTCCAGATGTTTAGAGAAACAATTTCAGGGTGAAAGCATCAAATCACAAAGAGTTGTGTAACAATTGTGTATATTGAATGATGTATGATGTACGATAAAATAGAAGAAAGCATCTCATTGAACAGCGAATTCTAACACGGTTCACACGCGAAAGAGTTTCAATCTGCATTTTATAATATAGTTGCACAATTTCAGCGGTTTAGACAGCTTGCAAATATTCGTTTACTCTTGCCGTACATCATGAAGGGGGACCAGTCGATCAAAATACAAAATCGCAAAAAATTTGTCATGGAAGTTTCCTATATGAAATTTTTCATACAAATTCTTATTTCCTCTTGGAAATCAAGGAAAGCTTAGATAAATCAAAATAGACATGCCATCATCTGATTAAAAAAAAAAAAAATTATAAAAGCTAATATAAGAATAAATTCTCACATATAAATTCTCACATATAAATTCTAAAGTATTACCCGTAAAATGTAAATCGTTATTGATTAATATCATAATTGAGTCTTGAACAAATTTAAACTCAAAATCTCATCAATCTACCTTTAACCATGTCGTTACCTAATTCTTCACGAAATATATTTTATGAATTAGAAACAAACGCGTCATGGACATTAAATCCTTCTTACGAGAATTTTGTTCAGTTAATGTAATGACCATCCCCCTCTTCGTTATACAAAATGATATACAAGATATACAAAAATGAGCCAAGTGATTGAATGTGTGAGGCTAAACGATAATATACAGCGCTCCTCCTCTCCCTTCGTTCATTCGATTATGGTACAATTTACTCCTCCTTCAATCTTCTCAGAATCATACGCGTCAATAACTCATCAGTTTCAACGTTAAGAAGCTATTGATAAAAGGCTAATCTGATAAAGCACAGCGCGCAAGTACAAAAAGTAGAAAAAGTCACGAGGAACGCAATTATGTATGAAACGTATTGCAGTCGTCTAAGCACTCGTAAAAAATCTCACTTGACGCCGCTCTAATGAGACTGGAGGATCAAACAAAGGAGTGACTTGTACCGCTTGACGAGTACATTTTCTTGTAATTAACTAGTGAACAAAAACGCATCGCAAGAACGGCGTCGACAAAGTCAAGAGTTTAAAATATTTTGAACATTTCAACAGATTGCACAATGCACAGTTCATCAATGCTGACGGCGGTCGCGCTCGTCCTTCACGACATTACATATCGGTATTGCGAAGTACTCGAATACCAACCATCAAATATCTCCTTAATATCTCCTTAATATTTCTGACTAAATATTTACATCGATGCGTTTTACAGCTTCAGTCTATTAAGCTTCGCAATCGCGGCTTTGAGTCTTTCCGACGGCTTTCGCCCGCGGCCATTACAACTCAGGATTACCCTCAACCGCGTTGCTTCCCTACTGTGCGGGTGGTTGAGGCTCGCTGGACATATTCGGATTCGGATACGGCAGGAACGAATAATTGGGATAGGGCGGCGGAGGATGCGGGAACGGCGTGTAGTAATTAGGGGGATGCGAAGAGGGAGGGGCGTATCCTCTGTGCATGTAGGGATCCGTCGGGGGTGGCGGACCGTGGAACGCCGAGTACATGCGAGCATAATCTGTGTTGTAGCTGGGTCCACCATATGCCGGATAACCGGGTGCTCCTGCAGATTAATTTCACCGTTAATATTCTCTAATGGATGTAACTGAATAAAAAGGTTTCAAAAGGTTTGAAAGTTTTATTCAGTATTTTGGCTTGTTTCTTAAACGTAAAAAGACCTCTTAAGACTAAAAAAGACATCGGGAAAATTAAGATAGGTAGATAATAAAATCATACTTCTTGTCTTATTTTACACTAAGACTCACCACCTGGAGGATAAGCTGCGGAAGAGCCAGGCGCCGGTGGATAGTGCTGCGAGTACGGGTCGTACGGGCCCGGCGGATACGGCCCCGGATACCGCGCGCTAGTGGGATGACTAAATGCGGTAGGTATATGCGTCTCGTCTCTGCTCGATGAGGCCACCGTGGTAGTCACCGTCGTGCTGTCCGTACCCTTAGACTCCGTCGCGGAGTTGCTCGTTAGCGTTTTGGCAGTAATGCTCGGTATCTGAGAAGAGTAAGCGGTAGGCACGTTCATCACGTTCCTCTCGTCCATAGGCTTGCCTAAGTCCGGCTGAGGCTTCGTCGTGTCTACTGGCAGTCTACTGCTGGGATTTGCCGTGTGCGGTGGAACGCTGGGGAAGTAAGTGCCATAGGGGTTGGACAGCGAGCGGGATCGCGGATCGCTGTAGTCGTAGTATCTCGGGTATTGAGCGTAGGGATATCCCTGGGGTACGCTCGGCGTCGGGTCGCCCTGGATCATGTTGTCTCGCATACTCGGTGTCGGCTCAGCGCTCTTCGGAGAAGTGATATTGGTGTTGGTGCATACGGAAGCGGTCGATGTCGCGATTGAATCGACGAGACTTTTAGGTGCTTCCGTGCTTCTTGCAGATGCGGACGGTACCGGTACACCCGACGATACCGGTATACTCGACGATACTGGTATGCTCGACGATATCGGCATACTCGATGGTATCGGCATGCTCGAGGGTATCGGTATGCTCGATGGTATCGGCATGCTCGACGGAATGCTCGGTGACATACCTGACGTTACTGGCATACTCGATGACATACTTGACGGCATACTTGATGGTATACTTGATGGCATACTCGAAATCGGCATGCTCGGTGGTATGCTCGATGATACCGGCATGCTCGACGGTATACTCGATGATACCGTCATACTCGGTGGTAAGCTCGATGATACCGGCAAGCTCGGCGGTATGCTCGACGGTATGCTTGGTGGCATATTTGATGATACCGGCATATTCGGTGGTAAGCTTGACGGCATATTTGATGGTATCGGCATGCTCGAGGACATATTCGGAGGCATATTTGATGGTACTGGTAAGCTTGGTGGTATTGACATGGTCGATGGTACCGATATGGCCGACGGTACTGGCTGCGGCAACAGAGAAGGCATCGGACCAGGAGCAATCGCGTGCGTCTGCGTCGCGACCTGCGGCGTCATCTGCGACGTCATTTGCGACGTCATCTGCGGCGTTATCTGTGACGTCACTTGAGACGTTTCCTCGACGACGATATCCTCATTGGAAGTCTCTCGCTTCTCCGTTTGACTGTGGAAGGATCGACTGTAGTTTGTTAACGTATCCGGCTTAGAAGGTTCCTTTTCCGATGGCAAACACTGCTTGTCAGCGGTTGGTGGCATTTCTGGTTCAGACTGGTCATGTTGTGTTTGAACACCTTGCGTGAGGGAAACGGTGTCAGGCGTGTAAACCTGTGTGCCTTCCTCAGAAGATTTCGGCAGAGATGTATCCGTATCCGAATTAGTGGTTCGGGTGTGACTGGAAGGACTGTACTCGGTGTTCGAGCTCACTTCTGCCACCACGTCTTCTAATCTGACTTCCTCGACACGTTGCTCGGTCCTCAGTTGACCGTCGGACGAGTTAGAGTTGTCCCCGAGTGTGGAATGATCCATAGGCTCTTGCTTCACTTTGGGTAGTCTCGACAGGGAAACTTGGTTGGTCAAGTTTACTTGGCTCAAATAAGGTTTGGCTGTCGCTGTAGCGACTGGTTTGGGTCTCTTAGAGATTTCCTTATCGCTAAACGGTTTATAACCCGGGCTCGGTGATGGTTTATTGAGAGGCCGGCCACTGGGTTGATTGCTAGACGATGACTTGGGTATTATGGAAATAGCCGAATTATTCCGTAAAGGAAAGCCAACCTCGGGTTTAGAATTTCTCTGTATCATCGAGGAAACTCCTGTAATACAAAAAAAATATTGAATATTTAAATATAATAAAATATTAATATATTAAATATATTAAAAATTAAAAATTAAATTTAATATTAAATATAGTAAAATACTTTCAAATAATCTAATATAATCAAGAATAATTATTAGCAATATACTAATTTGACTTGCCTTTCTTCGGCTCCTCCTCTCGCTTTTGTTGATTCAATTTAAGCGCAGTGCGAATTGCTATAATTTTGCCGGATTCAAGCTGCATGTAAATGCCTTTTGGACTCTTCAGCACCATTACCCGTTGACCCGCTTTAAGAACGATACTTCCTTTGTCGGGAGAATTTGTTGGTATAACTACATCTAGAGGTAGCGTCATCTCTTGCGCGCTCATTCCTTGTCTCTGCCATACTTCCGCCGGAATCCACCTGCTGCCAGTAACGCCACGCGGACCTAATCCTTCAGCACCTCGCTGTTGCATAGGTCTGACAGACGCAACGGGCTTCGGCGTGGTGCCACCGTCGCCGCCGCGAATTGCTCTGATTTGTAATCCACCTGCTGGAATAAATAATCGATGTATATATACAGAGTACGATTATCTTTTGACTTCAAAAATAAAGTTTCTATCCTAAAATATAAACTGTACCTCGCGTGGCTGTATTTCCAGGAACATAGTTATAACTCGGCCTAGAACAATTAGCTGCCATCTTCTCAAGCTCGTAGCCGCGACGGGCCAACCGTTTCTCAGCTTGACTGAGCTTCTTGTCCTTCCGATCAACGAGCAGACTCTCGTGGTGAAACGGTTGTTTGGTGAGCAACGAGGAATAACGTTCTAACACGAGGTGCATAACTTCGTCCGTGTAGCTGTCTTTAGTCTGCGAGAAATCCTGCACTTGACTGTCTTCCTCCCAGTCCCACGATAATGTCGTTGCTTCCTTTAGCGAAAGATGCGCATCGGGATTGCATTGATCGACCACGCGATCTGCCATGCCCTGTTTACTAATCTGTCGATCGTAGATCTTCCTTTCCAGACAGTTATCGGTGACCAGTCGATAAACGAAACACGGCTTTTGTTGGCCGTATCGGTAGACTCGGCATACAGCTTGCGTATCGTGACAGGGATTCCAGGAAGCATCAAATACAATCGCGCGATTTGCACCAACGAGATTGATACCCAGCGAGCCAGCGCGCGTAGAAACGAGGAAGAGATGAATCTTCGGATTGTTATTGAATTCATTGATCAGTTTTTCTCGTTCTAGCGCGCTGGTGCTTCCATCCAGTCTGTAATAATTCACGTTCTTAATCCAGGCATCGGTTTGACCATCCGGATACTTCAAATTATTTCGCGCTAAAAAGTCTTCTATGAGATTCAATGTGAATAGCGACTGTGAGAATGCGAGTACGCGATCCCCCAGTTTAATAGCTTCGTCGAGGATGCAGAAGAAGAGTGTCATTTTTCCGGACGCATCTATCAATCCGGGTACATATCCTTTCATCAACTCTGTTGCCTGTAATAAAATTAAGCGTTACAGAATTACTATAGAAAATACAAAATAAGGATTAACTCTAACAAGGCTATAAAAATTAAAACGTAATAAAATCAAAATTTTCCATTATTTGATACTGAAATAGTATATAATATGATAATAATATTGTAATATCAGCAGTAAATTATGATACAACAGTATATCATTTAGTATTAAAATAGAATATATTTTTAATAATATTTTATTGATATACCCAATCGTATGGAATTCCAGGATCTTCCTTCCCACTGGGAGAGCTCTTGCAATCTTTCTCCTCGTCTTTCGTAAGAATTTCATCGTCAGATTTATCCTCTTTGTCCTTCTCTATTTGATCTTCTTTTTCTCTCTCATCCTCCTTCGTCAGTTCGCCTTGATTTAGTCGAGGACTGTGCGCCGGATTAATTCCCGGTCCCGATCTGGGCGCGGGAGTTGCCGAACTCTGGCGATTCGGTTCCGCGGTGTAGCTCGGCGCGCCGGTGAGATTATTCTGATGCAATGGCTGGCTCTGCACACCGATGCTGGATGTCATCTCTTTGCTGCTCTTGTCACACGGCGCGCCGGGAGGTGCGTGAGCGCCGATGGGTTGCTGTGAAGTCTTGGACTCGTCGGGCCGCGAATTCATGTCCGTGCCATGACCGGTCGCGTAGTCGTACGACTGATTTGGATAATTCTGCGGCGGGAAGTAATTGTTCGGATAACGGTTCATACCGGGATTCATCTGGTCTCTATAGTACGAATCGCTGCATTGCTGATCCGGTCGGAATGATTGCGGATAATTGCGCTGCATATAATAGGGCTCGTCCGCGTTCTTCATCTGCCCGATCGACGCCGAATTCTGATGCGAGCCGTCCGACGGATAATTCGGCATAACGGGATTCTGCGTATGCTGCTGACTGGCGGTGTAATTATTGCCGGAATTGCCGGCGGTGCCTGCGCTCGTACGGTCGTTCGAAAATTCGTTTGCCGCCGTTGGAGCGTAACTCTGCGTTTGCTGCGACACCGCGGCATCTGGCCTGGGATAAAGCTGATCGTTCTGACCCAGAGATGGATTAGGCTGCTGCGGCTGATTCGGCGGATATGCCATAGGTTGATTCTGTGCCACCTGTGTCTGCTGCGCGGCTCCGTATCGATGCGCGGGATTCTGTGGCATCGCGCCTGTGCCTGGATGATTCGACGGATAACCAGGGTGAGCCTGATTCGACGGCGGTACCGTCGGACCCGGCTGATTCTGCTGAGGATACGATCCCGCCTGATTGGAAGCTGTGGACTGAGGCACCATATGATGACCGTAACCGTGCACCGTATTCTGTGGATTCGACGCCTGACCTGTCTGATCTGGAGGATACCTATGCGTCTGATTCTGTGCATTGACGTTTTGCGCGGGTTGATTGGCCGGGTAATTGGATTGGTTCTGCGCCACGTTCATTTGGCCCTGCGGCGCCGGGGTATAGCCGCGCATCGGACCCTGCGAGATGGGCCCCTGACTCGATTGATTCGGCTGCATGTAACCGTGTGATGGGGTTTGCGGCATCGGAGCGGACTGCTGATTAAACGCATGCGGAGTCTGCGGAGGAGTCGGATTCACCTGCGTAGGATAGCCATGCGTCTGGCCCTGAAGAGGCACATTCTGCTGTTGCTGGCTCGTATATGGATGAGACTGATTTTGCAAACTTAAATTCTGATTCTGCTGATTCGGCGAGAAGCCACGATTTTGACCGGACGGTGCGTTCTGATTCTGCTGCGGCGCCATATTATAGCCAGTTGCGGTTTGCGTTTGTTGCGCTGGTGGCTGACCTTGCTGAGACGTCGGGTATCCCATCGTCGAGTTTTGCAGCGGTTGCGCATCGTTTCGCGGATACATCGGATTCGTCTGGGGCGTCGGCGCCGGCGTGTAATTTTGATTTTGATTCGCGGCGTACGGCGAGTAATCCGGCATTGGCATGCTCGAGGATTGATTCGGCATCTGAGGCTGGAAGGAAGGTTGATTAGGAACTTGGGAATAATTGTTAGGTCCTTGATTTAGATTTGGCGTATAATTGCGCTGCTGATCCTGATAAGGATAATTCTGTCGTGGAAACATCCCGGGTGTCTCGTAATTGGTTCCTTGATTTTGATCCGATCGGAAGTCGGATCCAGCCGTTGCACCGCTGTACCTCTGAGGATGATTCGCGGACTGCTCGTTCGACTGCATGTAGTTCTGCGACTGATTCGCGTATCCCTGCGACGTGTTGTAACTCGTCGACGTCTGAGTGTATGACTGGAACGGTTGATTGCCATACCTTTGTTGTCCTTGATTATTATAGAACTCTCCGTGATTATATTCTCCGTGATTATTGTTATCGTTCCTATAGTATGTATTTTGTTCGTTCGGACGGTTCGGATAGTTCTGATAATTATGAGGAGGATAAGATCCTGTCTGCGGCATGGAGTTAGAATATTGAGTTGAGTTGGAAACTGGCATCGTATAGTTGTTGTAATTATTTTGTTTCGGAGTGTTATGCGTACTTTCGGCCTCCGCCGAATTATCGTTACTGGACGATGAGGAAGCGTTCGGTTGCACGCTAGCCGCGGGCTTGTTCTTTATCGTCGTGCCCTTCTTGGATTTCTTGGACTCGCCTTTCGGCTGGCGCGCCTTGGATTTCTTGCCACCCGCCGCGGATTTTTCTGCTATCGTCTCCTCGAGGTCCAAGTCATCCTCCTCGTTCGCCTGACGCTTACGTAGGAAGTAGTACAGGATGTCCGGATGATTCCAGATCTTGCAGCACACGGCGAAAGCTTTCAACGGATTCGGAACTGCGCGCGTTTTCACCACCTGATTCATGAACGTGTCGTACAATTTGCGCTGATGAGGCGTCATCCTGACCAGGAGGATGTATTCCTCCTTGCGCGGCAACGACATTTGCAACACGGAGTGAGATCTCCTCTGCACAAAACCCTCCAGCAAAGCGTGCAGTACGTGTGCGCGATATCGCATCAAGCGTATGTCCTGCGGCGTGGAGTCGATACACTGGCCGTTCTGTATCGGTCGCTCGAACATGTTGCAGAACTCGCTCTTGGTGCCCAGATAATTGGGCCTGACGAAGTCCACCATGCACCAATACTCCAGCAGATTGTTCTGCAACGGATAACCGGTCAGTACGATTCTGCGTTTCGTGCGCATCTGCTTCAGTGCCATGCTGATGCTCGCGTGCGAATTCTTGATTCGATGACCTTCGTCGCAGATTACCAGATCCGGTCCAGGATTCACCAGAGCCGTATGCATCTCGTCCAGCAAACCTTTGTTCTTGTCCTCCTCCTCTACGTCTACCGTGTCTTTAAAAGGCTGTCCGCGTTTCCGCTTTGCCTTGTTGGGCTTTTTCAACGACAACTGTCTATACAATTCGTATCCTATTAGTAGAACACCGCCGTTCAATTGCCACTCTTGTATCACTTTCGCCCTCGCCGTCATAGTTTTATGCGAATCGTTCAAGATGTGCAATCGGAAATGCCTCGGACGCATTTCCATGCCGATTGGCGCGTCTATGCTGTACGGCGTTTTCACTTTTTCTATCATCTCCTTTTTCTCGTCCGCTAATTCCTCCTTCGTTGTCGACGTACCCTCTTCTTTTTTGATTGTCTCTTCCGTTGGTTCTTTCTTCACATTCACCTCTGTACTTTGAAGTGGCATACCTCCCGGCAGCATGTTCTCCTTCTTCGGTTCTCGTTCTAATTGCTGTTGATTCGTTTGACTGCCATAACTCGCGAATGTGCCGGGAATGTTGTTGTAGTTGGAATACATCGGACCGGGATGATGATTACCCATGCCCGGATACATCGTCGCAGCGTTTCGATTCTCCATATCGGGATACATGGGGACACCCTGCGGCCGATTCTCCATGCCGGGATACATCAGGCTGGTAGCCTGATTCTCCATGCCGAATTTTGGCCCCGTCATGTTCTGCCCGGGCGGCATACCGTGGCAGTTTACCGGATCCGGCTTCATCGGATCGGGAAAGCTGGAAAGCGGATTCGGATTCGGGTTGTACAGCGGATTCTGCGGTATCTCGCCCTGATGATAGCTCGGCGGCATATGCGGTACATGAGGCTCAGCCATATTCTTATTCATCATAGTAGGATCATGCATGTAACTCGGCATCATGTTGCGCTGTTCGTAACCGTGATGAGGATTTGCGTAGGGATTCTCCGGCATAACATTCATCGGTTGTTGCGATGCACCGACAGCTGTTGCGTCATGACCAAAACGGTGCGCGGACTCCGTGCTGATAGGCCGCGACATGTTAGACATGTCGCTCTGATTGCCACAACTCTCCTCCTTCACTTCGTGCTTCATATCCATTCCTGGCTCCATCTTGACATTCGTCGCCTTGGCCTGCTTCTCGGCGGTGACGGCGGAATCTTCATACGGCAACCACATATTGAACTCCGCCAGCCAATTTTGAAGGGTGTTTATGGGCATGATACAGAGAACAGTCTTGGCAGTGGTGCATCGAAAAAAAATGTCGCAGAAGCTGGCGACTTGGAGAGTCTTGCCCAGGCCCATACTATGGGCAAGAATACAGCCGAAGCCACTGCTGGTCTTGTACCTCTCGATCGTTTCAATGATATTATCGAAGAGGAAGCGTATACCGCCGATCTGATGCGGCTTGATAATGCGGGCGACCTGCGGTGCTAAAAACACGTCCGGCTCGGTTTCGGGATGACCCACGTTGATCAACACCCGGCCGAGCTCGTCTGGAATGTTATAACGATCGTTGGTGTGCATCCCGGAGTTGGATGGATCGTCCTCGGTGTCGGTTTCCTCCTCGCCGCTAGGATCGCTCAGTACTATGCAATCGTCGTCCGAACTCTCGCTCGAGCTGGATATCGTCACCACGTCCTTGCCTTTAGGCGGTCTCTGATACTTGGGCGCGCTGGACATCTTTCGCGTCGCGTGCAACTGCTTCTCGCAGCGCATCGCCTCCTCGGCTTCCAAGTCGGACAACTCGGAGTCGGAATAGTAGTCCGCACGGTCCATCGGCTCCTTCTTAGGCACCACCGGCGATATACTCACGGACGGTGTCATCATGCGGATCCTCTGCTGCAACATATTGGGCGCGCCGGAGCGATTCGCGACACGCGAAATAGATGTCTGCGCTCCCTGATAGCCGCCTCTGCCTTTCTGCCAACGCATCCCGCCATCGATCGATCTCCTCTGCATCTGCCCCGGTTGCATCCCGCCGGTCGTCTGAGTGGTCTGAGCACCGGTGCCGGCGGCAGAATTCACTTTCAGCAGGACAGTGCTTGGCAAACGGACCTGCGTGGACGACGGCGATGTCGCCGACGGGAATGACGACGACGGGGAAGACGACTGCGAGATCATAGTCGCGCCAGCCTGATTCTGCTTGCCTTGCAAGAGACTGATAACGCGCGTCTGCGACTTATTGTTCTGCCGGTTGATCGCTATCTGACGCTGCACCTCGCGAATGATCCTCTGCTGCTCCTGCACTCGCCTGAGACGTTCCATCTCCTGCCTCTGAGCGGACAACGTGGCTTCGTCCAGTTGCGTTTCGTCCATCACCTCCCGGATGTTCCTCCGCATATTGGACAGCTTTTTCTCCGACTTTAACTCGCATTCCGATGTGCTACCCTCAGTGCTACCGTCATCCTTCTTCGCCTTCTTCTTCGCGCTGTCGGAATGATCGGAATCGGCGTGTCTCTTGTTACTATCAATGCCTTCGTCCCCCGACTGTCCATCCATCTTCTCGTTATCGTTATCCATGCTTTCCTCATCATCTGAATCCTTTAATATCGGTTTTCCTAGTAGATCGGCTTCTGATACTTCTTGACCTTCTATAGGTGCTCCTTTTGATAATACAAGAACAAGAAGCATTAAAATACAATAATGATATAATAAAAATAATTTTAATACTTACAACTAAATAATTATTTACAATGCTACATTATTATATAATTTAATATTGAAAAGATTTATCAGATATGATATGGATGTTATAGATATTATATAGCTACTATTTATTCCTCTATTTTATAATTTATGCTAAAGATTAATGTGCAAATATATTTTTTAAAACATTGGATTTCCAGATTTACAATCTATTACTAGCTCAATTAACTCAATTATACAAAATTATTATTCAATCAACAAAATTCGAAGAAATGAAATATAAGATTAGATTAAACTAAAATAGAATTATATTTTATTGATTCAATAACTCAAAATATTATTTGTCAATCATTATATTAATCTGATCTAATTAAATTATATTAGATAGAAAATCACAAAATTAAAATTTATCCTATAAAAAATAATTTAACAGCAAATCATATTAATGCAGTATTTTAATTTAAAGTTCAATTTACTTAATCAAAATAAACACCGCATGTTATTTAGTATATTCTTACAAACCTTCCAGTGGTAAGGTATCCAGAATATTAACTTGTTCCTCGTCGTCCTCCTCTGGAGATGGATGGTGCTGCTGCCTCTCCGACTCCACTCTCACACCGATCTGCGAGTCGATCGTCTCGTCGAGATCCATGTCGTCTCCCGAGCCCTCCGAGCGTATCTCTTCTATTTCCTCGGATTGCAAAGCATCGAGTTTCTTCTCTTGCTCCCCATCTGTCGTTTCGCCGCTCGACTCGTCCGAGCTCTCGTCATTAGTCGCCTGTGGCTCAGCGTTCATGTTTGCACTTGTCGCAGTCTCACTGGTCATCATATTCGCTTCACCAGGCTTGGGGCCACCGCGTGGAGTCACACGTTCAATTGTGACGTCCCCTATGCGTGTGAGAAAGCTGTCTAGACTATTAGACATGGTGTGCACCGTCCACGAAGTCACAACGTGTACCTTACTGATATGGAATGTCTCACACGTTTAAACACAACACTAATCATCTATTAGCTTAACACTCATATCGTTTAATTGTCATTTGAAATGCCTTTCCCTTCCTGTAACGACACACACATATTTACATTCTTGAAATGCTATTTTATTTAACATACGCGTTTAGAAACTCTGTTACATGTTTAGAAACTGCGACAAAGAGATAAGATATGTGTGAAATAGTAAAGTATCAATCATATAGTCTTTATATAGGCAAACGGTAGAAATTTAATATGCTAATGCTATCAATACCAAGAAAGTTCTAACTCTTATTGTTAGTAGTGTAACTGTAAATTGCATTAATGTAATAAACTTGATAAAATGAACGTTTTTAATAAACTTTAATAAACTTTAACAAAAAAACTGGCGTGTAAGCTCTCTTCTTCAGTCAATATTTTCCGTATAGATAGAATGTGCATTATCAAAATATTCTAAATTCTCTGTCTCAACTTTTATTATACATAACGACACGTACGATATATCAAAATCCGTTTATTTAACATTCTTTGGAGAACTCAATTCTTGGGATATCAGAAATTATTCTGTACGAAACAAAACTTCCTAATCTCGTCAAGTATTTTAACCAAAGAGTTTATATACATTTAACACGTGGTGACGCTAACTTAAAAACTAGAGATATTTTCTCTAGTGTCTTCTAAAAATCGCCTAGAGACACGGCATCCATTAAATCTACGATACGCCAGCACGAAGATTTATCAAATGTAACTCTCGTAGATCTTTGCAGCCGATTTGTTTGGAGAAACGCAGTTACAGGATAGACGCAACTTTCTATCTGATAAAACACTATCTCGCAGCTTACCCAATGATCTCATCCGCTGAACGGCCAGTCTCAGCTCCGAGCACAGGACATCGCACACGTGAGTCAAACGATCCGAGCACGTGTCTGAAACGATGACGATCACGGTGTATCCAATCGAACGTGGAGCACCGATGCGGAAGGAGCTGCAAGGATGGGAGACAAGGCGATAGGCCAGAGAGTTTGTTTACGCGGTGGGTCTAACTACACATCATCCGTGGCGTGCCCTATCCACCGTGTTTCGTCGTAGACGCGTCCTGATGTCCTCTCTCACTCTCTCTCTCTCTCTCTCCTTTTCTTTCCCTCGTTCTCACGAGGATCAGCCGCCTGATCGGCGATCACGCGCGCGCGGCCGACGCCATGGCCGGTCGTCGCGTTCCTCGTAGCCGAGCTGCGGTGGTCGTCAATCGTCTCACGTCCGACGAGCTCGGCCGCGCGACCGGGTCGCTTCCATGCCAGCGGCGGCGGCCCGAGGAGGAGTCGTCCCCGTCCGCGCCGCGCGCTGAGCCGAACCGAGCCGCCTAGCCGAGCAGAGTCCGCACTGTCCGCAACGCGCCGCGCCGCGCCGCGCCGCACTTCACGTCACTTGGCCGCCACGCCGCTCCGCTCCGCTCCGCGCCGCGCCGCGCTGCGCCGATCTATTTCCCCGCGCGCACCGCACTCTTAGGTTAAAGACGTATCGAATAACCCGGTGCGGCCGCGCGCACGGCACTCCCAAGCGCACGGCACTCCCGTCGGCCGGTCCTCGCACCTCACGCGAGCACCCCGCGCGAAGCGTCGGTGGTCGTCGCGGCACCCCGCGGCATTCCTTTTTCTCTCACGCGCTCCTCACCCGACGGCGTACTCCGCTCGGCGAAACGCCATCTTGGCTGCACCACCGTCGTTGTGCGCTGCACCGCCACCCGCCACCACCACCGCCGCCGTCGTCGCCGTCCGTCGTCGCGAACGACTCTCGAACGGCCCGAAGCCCCGAGCGAGCGAGTGAGCGAGCCGCGAACGAACGTACGCGACAATTGACGATAATGTCGGACGCCGAACTGGCTGCGCGCCTACCGAGGATAATAATACGAGTCATCCAACTGAGACCCGCGCACGATAAAATCCTCGAATTATGTATGAATATAATGAGATTAGAATAGGAATTTGACCTAGCGTTAGTTCATAGGAACGGTTGACTAATTTGTACCACTTAGATAAGCACCGTACATTTCTCCAAGGGCTAATGGGAAATCGTATTAAACATGTAGTAGACTCCCATCTATATTCGGCGAGCGATTATACGTTTATTAATCACTAGATAACAAAGGCATTGATAACATTGAAACTTTATCGTTGCGCGGCCGTGTTTTCAGTGGTCTTCCGTTTATTCAGGGTCGCGTTTTTTTTTTTTTTTTTTTTAGATGTCTGATTTTGATTGAAACCTTTCTTACTTGTGCCGTATATACGTTTCATGCAGCAAGATCGTTTAATATGTTACCATTATTTTCGTTGAACTATCAAGAATCATTTTTTACTTCGACACAAATGTACGCAATTTGCTTTGTCACACACACAACACGTATTTTACTTTTTTTTTTATATACATTTCTATATTAGGAATTTAATAATTATTAATTATAATCGCAATCCACGCGATCGTTTATACCTTCGAATCTTATGCTGTTGTGCAATGTAATTTGAGTTATTTTTTTTTTCAATTAAAAATTAATTGCAGGATTGTAAAGAGAAGATTTGAATAAAATATTCTGCAATTT
The DNA here is from genome assembly GCF_000956235.1 of Wasmannia auropunctata. NCBI lineage: Eukaryota > Metazoa > Arthropoda > Insecta > Hymenoptera > Formicidae > Wasmannia > Wasmannia auropunctata. Next base: position 378,783 of record NW_012026853.1, read on the forward strand.
CTCTTTGTAACAATTTAATAGAATATATATCTTTGTATTTTTTGTGCTGTTTTATCATGTAAAAGAATTAAAATTATATACAAATGATACAGTATATTATATTATATATTACCTATAGATTAACATTAAAGTATAATTGATGCTAAATAATCAAATGTGATACATATATTTATCATTTATAATATATGTATATATTTCAATTTATAATTATAATATATGTAGGTAAATACTATAGAAATAGAGCTTGATATTCTATAATACAATATACATTATCAAGATTAGACTTCTTAATTAGTGCTAAATGTGACCATGTAATTATGATAAATTTTACATTACTTCCTCAACAACAATGACAGCATGCGTGTAATCTATTTTGCGTTTATCCAATTTTGCGATTCAGTCACATTTAGTAGTACATTAATAGACTTGCACTTTCACTCATGTAATACAATTTATGTTTATAAAATGTAGAAGGTGACGTGAATAAAAATGTAAGTAAAATTGACAATACATGTTACAGATAAAATAGTCCTATGCATACATTAACTAATATTCAATTAGCGGTCTCACAAGCATCGATCCAATCATTATATACATCCAAAGGTTCCGACAGTAGATTTATTGTTGTTTGAAAGTCCTCCAAGCATACCCTGCAGGTTATCCTGGCGGTACTTCTGGATTTATCCCTGATATCATGAAAAAAAGAATTTGAGAAAGGAAATTTAAGTTTATTACTCTGACATAAATTTGTCGAGTTTGCATAAAGTCTCTCTTTAAATTCTTAAGCAATTAAGTTTGCCCACAAATAATTTAAACAAAGTGTATATCAAGTTGATAAAGCTAATATGAATCAAGAAACTTGAAGAATAAAAGTTGTTTTGTTCGAATTTACTAAAACTTGATTCTGACAGGACAAAATGAAATTTCATATACAAGCGACAACGTGTCGATGGGTTTCAGGTTTATTCTCATTAGAGATTTATTAAATCTCTAATAAGAATTAATCTCTAATAAGAGTTAAGAATTTTGAGCGAAAGAGTGTAATGTTCATTTCTACCAATGATTAACTTCAATCTCGGTTTTATTTACTTTTTATCTTTTTCTAGTTCTTAAAATTAAAAAAAAGATACAAAGCAAGTTAAACCTGAATTAAAGTTAATCTACATTGGTAGAAACGGACATAAGGCTATTGTAATTCATTTCGCGCGGGAGCAATAAACTGATAAACAATAAAATGTACGATCAAGACTTGTTAATTTAACAAGTCCAAAGTATCACGCACGGGGTTGAAAAAACTATATCAATACGAAAAGAAGAAAGAAGATAATTTACTGTGCAGCGAGATCCGGTGCTTCGTTGCTCGAAAACAATCCCGTAATCACGGAATACTTACATCTTAACCTCGCACGATTTCTCGTGATTGCAGAACGGACAATTGAATTGCGTGTCCAACGGTTGAATCGCCTTTTTCTTGCTAGGCGGTTTTCGCTTGCTCTTACGTCGACCCATCTCGCGTGCAATTGGTTGAAATTACGCGTGTTTCAAGTCGACTGAAGTGTCCGGAGAGTCGACCTGACCAAATATCAGCGTCCGTACGCTTACCCGCAACGCAACGCTTGTTGTGTATGTACCGTTAGGTTAGGTTAGGTTAATCTGAAACCGCGAATTTGCCGATCTACGGCGCACGCGCGTAGACCCTCTGCATGCACGCGGTTTTGTGATGAATTCGCCATGTTCGGTTTAACAGAACTTAATTCATATATCGAAAGCAGATTTTACAATTTGTACCGACGAGGTATTATTAAATAAAGACGGTCGGTCAAAGGCAGGTTTCGTGACTGTCAAGTGGATAATTGAAGGGGGTAATTGAAGAACGATGATATTACCAACTAATCTGTACCGCGAGGGTAACAAATATAATCACTATATATTTTATTACCAACAGTGAAAAGTTTACATTATTTTTCAATTTTTCAATTTTTACTGTACGAATATATGTATTTTTTAATTTTCACAACGTTTGCTGTATGTTTATATATGTGTATATATATGTACAACAAACGTTGCGAATATTAATTATTATACTTGTAAGCTTTTCACTGTCGATAATAAAACAGTGATTTGGTCACACAAAACAGATCGTGTTTGTTATCCTCGGTACGCCAAAATGGTTGGTAATGTCATCGTTCTTCAATTACCCTCCCGAGCCCGCCGAGCTCACTTGACAGTCATGAAAATTTTCCTTTGACAGGCCGTTTTTAATAACATGTCAGTCTCTCTTTTTTTGTATTTTGTTTCCTTTTAAACCTAAAATAGAAATACATATGTACATAATAATTAAATTTCTTCCTAAGTACAGGTATATATAGGCTGCGTTCCTCTTGGCGCTTACAGCGCTTATAAGCATTATTTGTCTTTATTTAATATTTGATAAACAACAAGGATGAAATGATTTTGTGAGCACTGTAACCAGCTGTAAGCGCCAAAGGGAACGCAGCCATAATCGCAGAAAGAAAATTCGAACACTATAATTGTTGCGACATCCAATGGGAGAGTCTGCTTTTTAGTTATCCCTAGGAAAATAAATTCTTCCATTAGATACCGAGTGCGTCCCGAATCTCATTAAAAAAAGATCATTTTATTCAAGAATTAAATATCAAATAAATCTAGTCTATAATATGGTTACGTTCAGTTTGGTGCTTACTGCGCTTTGCAGCGCTTGTGAATATCAATTGTTTGTTTACATTTGATAAACAAAACAGTGATGCTGTGAATGCTGTAAGTGCCAAATCGAATGCAGCCTGTATATAACATAATTTTATTGTTTTTTTTATTTTACTAGGTCTACCAAATATTGGTATTTTGAAAACTAATATATATTCGCCGGAACATCTCAAAACTACAAAGAACAAAGGATTCCCTGCAGTTTGTCCAGTAGTCTAGTCCAGTACATGACAATATCTCTTATCGTCGCCTGTAAGTTTTATTTATTTTTCCTAGAAAAGCAGAAAGATATCAAGAAGATAAATCTTGATAACTATGGAAAAAAGTATCAATAAATCTTAAATATATCTTATAGTACATGTATAGTTCTACAGATAGTATATAGTTTTAGTAAATGTATCTATGACTGTGATATTAATGCTTTCAGATGCGAATGACACTTTCGTGTATGACTACGAATTTTTCAAACGAATAAATTCATTTGCTGACAATGGCAACAAGGCATGACTACAATTATGAAGCAATGTTGACTTTGCATCCGGAGATGATACTTGTCTCAGAATCGCCTGTCACTTGGCAAGGCTTTCTTATCATTTCCAATCTGTATCCCGCTGGCAAGCCTCAGTGTCCTAGAGTAAAAGTGAAACTAATTATACCCAATTATCCGTTATTCTACAATGCACAAATCATCTTTGGCAAGGAGATTGCTCTCCTACGGAACAAAGAATTCAGCAGAAAAGTGAAGGAACTGATAGAGTCTGAAAAAACAGTATTATCGTTCTTGACTGGTTTAAAGACGCTCATTGTAAGTAGTACAGAATATATTGCTTTTTGCTACTTTTTTCCTTTTTGACAATTGTGTTGTGATTATACATTTTGCAAACAGGGTAAACATATCGATAACACAGAGAGTAAAGTTTGTACGACAATTGACTTTGAATTTACCAAAGATCTTTTGCAAGATGTGAAAGAGGCTCTTCAGTATCCATCTGTAAGTAAATTTACCATATTTTCCTATAAATTCTCATATGATCTCATTGTTGAAGATAAAATATCTTATTAAAGGATGTGCAATTGTCATGCGATTGGAATCTGAGCACTATCAAGTTATCCCTGAGAGGAATATTTCTTACAATGCAAAGATGCAAAGATATTCGAACGCCCTGGAAAGTGGTGTCTTCTAACATGCCTGCTATCCCAACGTTTGAAGACTTCGACAGTAATGTAAAAAATTTGAGCGTTGCGATAACAAAATTCAAATTGCAAGTGGAATTTTTGGAAAGAGCATGGGCACAGTTAAAAGAAATTGATGAGTAAATGATTTTGCTTCTCGCTTATATTCACTACGTTTACAAGAGACAATAATATCTATAAATTTCTGGATAAAATGTTTTATAAAATTTCTTTTTAATTAACCCACGACTGAAGGAATTACATATCAACAATTGTTATGCTGAAATATTTTAATATGAAATATCTTATTATCAGGAATTGTTGGATAATTGACCCACCAGAACCAAACAAAAGTCACATGTACAGACGCATTCATTTGTCGCAATCTATATCTGTGACAATTACAATAGATCCATTGAATCCTACTGCTGTGCCGAAATTGGAATTCTCGGGTAGCGATAACAAGGTGAAAAGACAAAGGGACGATGTTTCCGTTAATATTGAGGTATGTTTCATGCATAACGTAGATTATAACAGCAACTTATTTATTTATAATTTTGATTATGTATAATGTTTTTACAGAACTGGAATCCAGATTGTAATGTTTTAGAAAATTTGAGGATGTTGTTAAATATGTACGAATTTCCCGAACGGATGGAAAGTTTGGACGACGCGGAAGGCATTATCGGCAGTCGCGAGTGTGGTATATGCTTCTTTGAAAAATCAGAGACCGATGAATTGCCGAATAAGATATGCGATAACGAAAAATGCTTAAAACATTTTCATACGGCGTGTTTGGCGGAGGTACGCCAGAGATCATAATATACATTAATAATAAAATGCTTTGCATAAAATAACAATTATATATTTCAACATTCAAAACAGAAAAAATGGGTAGACATTTCTAAAAGAGCATTAACAGAATTGAACGTGATATAAAACAAAATGTACTTCAATAAAATTTTTTTTTTTTTTATAACAGTGGTTACAAAGAAACGGTGCGAATCAAGTTGTGTTCGACCATATCCATGGCAATTGTCCACACTGCAAGGAAAGCATTTCCTGTCCCATTAAATGATAAAGGTAAATATTAATTTATAATCCTTAAAATGCCTAATTTCATTCAAATATATGTATATGCGTATAATTCATTGCTTGGAGCCATTCTTTCATGGACTGGTTGAACTTCAAAGTTCCACATATTAAAATTAATGTTGTCTCCGTATCATTAGATTGGAGATAATCGGCAACAAGTACTTTGCTCAAACGGCCGGCGTTTATATTAAAACCATGAAGGTTGACTGTCGTGTCTGAAATAATTAAAAATGTAATTGAATCCTTTAACTCTGTTCATATAATTAAAAAATTCTTAATATTACAATTTTAATCGTTTATTTATGATTAAACATTAATGTTTTAACTATCAAAGTGTGAAAGAAAATTATAACTTGAGTGCAATTCTTGTATGACATATGTACATAATTTTTTTAGGTTTTTCCTTTAATATTAGATCTTAATGTCACGTACCATTTAATTGGGACAGCTGTAACGTACATTTGAAATTCCAATAACCCGCTAGATGCGTCAATTCTTTTTTCAGAGGCACATGCGCTACCGACCTAAATCCCGCAACAAGATGTACTCTTGTCAATTCCGTTTCGTCGTCAACGATCGCTTTGGCAACTGGATAAAGCGCTGCTATTCCCGAGCCGATACTAAACATGACAATCTGCTGAAAACTATCATAACAACGTATTGATTAATGGAAAACAAATTATTTTTACTTATCCACACTTTACACACCTATTACTTTCATACTTAAAATCTCCGTAAGGACCTCTGACGTCAACTGCACTACCAATTGGTGCATTTTTCAAAAGCGAACTGAATTCACCGTCTGTATATAATTTTATTAAGAAAACGAAACCCCTGTATGTCCAAGCAATCGGGGTGTATGGTCGGGATTTACTCCAGGAGTGTAGCATGACGTACTGGCCAGGTGTGAGATGCAAAATAATATTTTTTTCTACTTTGCATTCTACGTAATACAAACAAAGTATTGTTTTAAATGTAAAAATGTTTTATAATTTTTTAAAATAATATAATTGCGTTATTGTAGTTTAATAAGAAATTTTTTAAGTTTTTTTTCAGCAATAGGCTCTTGTACTTTCTATTAACTATTTACAGTACATTTTATACAATTTATTTCATTTGCTACTGATTTTATGGAACTACATTATTTATACCTGGATATTCCAAGCGAACTAAAATGTAATCTTCCGATGCATCAGATATATCTGTGATAACGAAGGTTTTGTAAGATAAAAGAGATAATAAATTGCCAACTGTTTTAACTTTCGCTCGTGTCTTTCCATTTTCCCATTCTCTTAGCAGTGTTTTGTGAACGTCAAAGATACAAGGTGTGCAGCCACTACCACAACAATCTTCCTCCAGTGGAGTTTTTGGTCTATTATCGTCATTGTCACAATCGTTATCGTTTAAACTCATTTTACACCAATTTCTTATTGCATTGTTAATAGGACCTCTCTATAAAAGAACAAATACAAGTTAACCAAACCATTTATATTACACAAGAGGTTTATTAATAAAACATATTAAGTTGTAATAATTACTGCAAAATTTATTGTCACTTAGACATTTCATCAGTAGACTTGTATAGAAGAGAATTTTACTTTATTTTTTGTCGACATGGTTTGCAAGGAAATTATGAAGACCAATTGACACATTGGAGCAGTCGACACGGAATCATCAACATGCCATAACACGTGCAGGCCGTGCAGCGGACCACGTGACTACTCAACAGACGTATCTAGATAAGTAGAGCGCTGTTCATAAGGTTCAAATAAATTTTTTAATAATTTCCAGTAATTTATATTAATAATTTATTTTTTAATTTTTATGTATGTTTTTTTATTTTAAATAAAACTGTAAGTATATTAGACTCATGTAATAAAAAAATTGTTTAAACTGTTTATCTCTATCATGCATTATAATAATTATAATTGTTTTAAATAATACGCAACATTTTATAAGTATATATCGCATTATTATATATTATATTTATATTATATAAATGTAATTATTTAAAAGAATTTTTTAAATATTCTAATAAGATTTTGTAGTTGTTTTTATCCATGCAACGAGTCGCAAGAAACACAAAATTAACTTTAACTAAATAATTTGCTAACTACACACGAGAAATGCGTCTCAGCATCGAGCTCATAAATTTTGTTAACCATCTGTATTATTTAATCGACAGAAATTTTATCATATCATTTTTTCGACAATTTCTATTTCTTTCCACGACGAGCCTAATGATACCATACATGCTTGTGAAATGTGTACGTTACTTAAGATCGGCTGACACTAGTGACACTACTTCCACGCGTGCGCAGAAAAGTCTCTAGTCTAGTCGAAAAACGCGACCGCAGAGCCACAAGAGCCGCGCGGCGCGCTGGCGTATTTACAAGGCTGCGAGCCGTCGCGGGGAGCTTGACGATCTTGCCGTCGCGGCGCGGCGATCGGCCGCATACCGTGCATTCCGGCGTAATGCCCGAGCGCGCACGCGGGCGAGGGTGGGGGCGTAAGGAGGGCACGGCGCGGTAGGCGGGTGGGGTGGGAGGATGAGGACGAATAGCCGAGGCTGCCTGTCGCGTCAAACGGGCCGTGCCGCGCGCGCACGTCCACCCGCCCGCATACCATTAGATTTTCGTGGTTTTCAATGGGAACGGGTAACCGGCCGCGACACGACGCGCCGACGACGTGAAGTGCGCCGTATACGATCGGACGTAGCGTTCACCGCCCGGGCTGTCAAGAGCACGGCGGTGGCGGCGGGCGGGCAACTGTCGCGGCGTGAAACCTGCGTGTTTTTCGCAGGTGCGGCGCGGCGCACGGTTCCCTCGGCTTCGCGGAGCGGAGCGACGTCGGGAGCGACGAGCCGCCGCGGGTGAGTAAAGAGAGACATAATAAACGCACACGCATAGAGTGTATAGGCGTGCGTCCGCGCGCGCGCGCCAATACGATACGGCATACGTAAATGCCCGCACGCACTGTCAAATAAAAGACGACGCGGCGGGAATAAACGACGTGCCGGCAAGGATCCTTCCTGAGGAATGCCGCGCGCGTACGCCTCCTCACACACACACACTCTCTCTCTCTCGCTCGCTCTTTTTCTCTCTTTTCCTCCTCTCCTTTTTCTCGTCTCTTTTTTGCATTCTTCTACGCTACGCCGCATTCCTCTATTGATTCCCCGCGAACGTCGAGAGACGCGCCGCGCGGCGGTGGCGCCGACGGCGACGATCGCTCGGAGTAGCGCGCCCGACCCGTCATCGTCGTCGTCGACGGTTTTTACTCCGCGAATCTCGAGGCCCATCGGCGGATTCGGAGGTTCGAAAAAAACCGCTTCGTGCGATCGCGGGGTGATCTGTCGTTTCCGAGAGAGAGAGAGAGAAAGAGACGGAGAGATATACATCGAAAAGGCGCGCGAGTCGGCACCTCTTCTCGTCGTCGCACTTGCCGAGGAATTTCGCAGCAGGTACGCGATTTCCGAGCGAATTCGCCTTCGCGAAATCGTTCTGATAAAGTCAGTCGAGCGCGGCACGGTTTCCCACGACCGATGTTGACGTTTCGTTCGCGTCTCGGAATTTCGCAGCGAGTCTCGCGACGAGAAATTCGTCGCGTTCGCCAGGACGAGACATTTATATTTGCGATTCGTGGTTTGTCAATTGTACAGTGCAATTTTTACACGCGACGACGCGAGTCAATGTAAATCGATTGATTCGTGGTGATTCGCGCCCTTTGATCTCGTTACAAAACCGCTGCGCCATCGCAAATCGGCACAAGTGATAAACAACAAATGCGAACTCGACGAATCTCTGCCTGATGTTCGCGCTGTTCGCGAATTTCATGTGATTAGCGAATCGCGAATCGCGAATTATGCAGTCTGGCGTTGGCTTGGGAGAAACCGGAGAAACTCGGCGCGACATGCACGCACGTGCCATCCGCGCGTATCACGAAATCCGAATTCCACGACGTCGTGGTGATCGCGCGAATCGGCATTTCTTAAAATGGTGATGTTTGAAGTCACGACGGTCGGAATTCCGCCGCGGGATTCCTCTCGGCGCGTTCCCTTCGTCCGGGGACCGATTGATTTTTCGATTTATGGATTTTCGTGAACGGACGTACAAGAACGGATACCCTTACGCGATGATTCGTGTAGAATTTACCGCATTTCGCGACACCTTTCTGTGTATCTTTCTACGATTTTATTATCTTTTCCTGTTTACTGAAATTGCGGCTTTCGCAAGTGCAAAATTTAGAAATTTAGAAAGTGCACAGCAGACGCGGAAGAATTTATGAGAGATTGAATCTACGAAAGCAATGTATTGTACTTTGTTCTCTTTCAAATGAAGGTAGACGTTTCCTGGTTACCTTCCTGCCGGCTATTTTGACAAAAATCTTGAAATCATGAAGTCAAATCAAATATTTAAGTATTCTCTCGTCTTCACTTTTAATAACATCTGGAATAAGATAACTTCGATTTTGCTAGTTTCTCTTTTTTAAGATTGTGACATTCGCAAAATCTGGAAATTTAAAAAATGCATCAGATATGATGACATTTATGAGAGATAAATCTATGGAAGCACCGCGGACTTTGTTCCATTCTAAATAAAGTTAGATATTCTCGATTATCTTCTCCTGCGGATAAAATGATCTGCTCTGACTTCATGACAAGTTTTAGCATAGAGAAAACTTGTCACGAAGTCAAATCAAATATTTAAGTTTTATATTTATAATTTAAATATTCTTCTTGTCTTTACTTTCAATAATTTTTAAAATAAGATATACATTCGATTTTGCCTCTACTCTTTCTTGAAACTGTGATGTTCGTAATTTCAAAATTTGAAAATTTAGATAGTGCACGAGGCATTAAGAGATTAAGATCTACAGCAGCTTCGGACTTTGTTCTCTTCTAAATAAATGTGGGTATTTCTTGGCTACCTTCCTGCCGGATGTTTTAGCAAGCAAAAAAAACTTACTATGAAGTGAGATCAGACATTTAATTTTCTTTTTATCTTTTAATTTGAAATAATTAATTCTTTTACTTTTTTTAATAATTTTGGAATAGAGTAAATTTTTATTTTTTTTTACATGTAATATTTGTAACTTCTTGTCCTCAAAAATATGTTTGTCGTATATTTTTTATCACGTTCCTACATTTCGGTAGAAATGCAACGTATTACGGCAAATAGAAGAGAAACGATTAACTCGCTTGACGTTTCGTTCGTCGGCGCGTAAAAATTCCGTGGAACGCGCTCGCGTTTGGAATTCCATCGGGTGCGTCGAACTTTTCCCCAAGTATGATCACGCTGATCTTTGTTTAGGGAAAAGTCGTTGCAATGCAAGTGGAATGTTTGCAACAATTAAACGGATTTCTTCAGAAAGGAAAGAATGCGCTTCAAGCGAGGTGTCCTTCACGCTTACGAAAATTTCTTTGTTAACGCGCCTTCCGCACGTTCCGTTCGTTCCATTTCTGAAATTTTATCGCGCCTTTTCGTCACTCCCGACGCAACGGAATTCTTGCGATTCTTTTACGATTCATGCTCCCGCATACCGCGACGTTGTTTTTTTTTCTTGGACGACAGTCGATTTGTTAACTTTGAGGACGCGTAAAGCAGAAATCTACGCGATACATCGCATCGCTCTGTCATCGGACGTTTTCTCGGGAAGTCGACCGTAAAAACATCGCGTGCTCATTATTCGATCCCTTTCTACTTTTTTTTTCGCAGTAATTCCGATAAAACGCATCTGTATACAAATTGTACGAAAATCGATTTCACATTTTATTACATTGCCGTTGTTTTTACCATGACGAGGACACGTGCGGGTGAAATCAGAGAGAGAGAGAGAGAGAGAGAGAGAGAGAGAGAGAGAGAGAGGCAGTTGAAAGACGGGGATTTAAATGTACAGACTTTATATAATTCCCCATTTGAATTGAAGTTTTTTTCTTTCACGAGTTCGTCAACGACGAAGAAATCTCGATCGGCGGTTTCGAGCTCTCGCGTTCTCGAACACCGCGGTCGCGTGTATAATCGCCCGCATACCACGTGCTATTCAGTGCGTATATATATGTATATATGTACGTGTATATACGGGGTGTACGAATTATTCGACGGAATCGCTCTTTCTTTTGGTTGAAAACTTTCCCAGGAGTATCCCTAGATGAAAACTTGGGTTTTATCAGGATAATTTATAATTTCTAATGTTCTGACGAATAAATTTCTATTAATATTGCGTCAAATACTTGTTTAAAGACAAGTTTCTGTTATCTGTTTACAATCTTTATTTTAAATGTCTCTAAAAAGGCTCTAAAAAGGCTCTCGTAACGGTTAATATATTAACGCTGGTCAAACCACTTCTCGACATTCAACTACAAATATCTTCGTGGATAATCCGCATAAGAATCACATTAATTTGAAGCACATAATTTAAAAATTATTAATACATTGATATTAATAGCGTTGACTTCAATCTTTCAGCTTGATTTCTGAAATTTTGTGCTTTTTTTTATTAAGATAATAATTTCGGAACACCCTGTATATCCAATCGAATCTTTGGTCAAGATAACACGTGGGAATCTGATGTCGATCGAGTGGTTAGAGCGGCGTGCGTGACGTTAGTCGAAGGTGTGAAGATTCACCGTTCTTCCTGCAGATCACACACCGTTAATTTAACGTTCTCGGTAATCGATTTGAACACATACGTTCTGCTTGCAATAACTTCGCGAAAAATAAAAAATGAATTTAAATTGAAAAAATCAAATGCCTAATGAGCATTCAATCAGTTCCAATTTGTTTGATTCTATCGAGATTTATTGTCTCTTTAAATTTCATAAACTTTTACGTCTTTTTAAATTTCATAAACTCTTAAATGTTTTTGATTGATACATGATTTGTTTAGTTTATAATTTTTGTAAATTACAGGATGTAATAAGTACTTAATAAGAAAAACGAAAGGTAATTTAAATATAAAGATGAATTCTCGCGGTTCTCTTTCATACGGCAAAACGAGAATACAATTGAAAAAAATCGAATAAATTAGATACATTTAGAATTAATTGAAGTTTATAACAGAAGCTTATTTGTCGGTTTGGAATTGGTAGAAATTCAATCTGTAAAAAGATCAGGTTCGCTCTCTCGAATGGAATTGTGCCGATCGAGGGAGGGAGTGAAGTAAAAATATTTGTGAGTGAATTACAGCTGAATTTCACGTATATACAACCGTGTATTGAAAGGGTTACGCCTCCGAATTCCGACGCTCTCACGTCGATCCGTATTTACAAACGCACATCATTTATCGCACAATAATGTTGCATTATGCGGAACGACTCTCGCGTTCGCGCGATACACTTTATTCGGGCCGTCCTTTCGTTTAAATACTCGTAGCATACCGGCTGACGACACCCGTGATTCATAAAACGTTTACACTGCGCACCACTCGCGCAAAATTGAGAGGAAGGGGCACGGCCCGAGGAACGGCGCGCCTTTGTAAACCAGATTCATCCTTTCAACCTTATCTCGTTGCTTTATCACGCGAGAAACTCGACAAATATAACGACACGCGGAATCGGGCGGTGCCTTCTTGGTCGAAGGGTTTTCTTCAAGAAAATAAACAATTAGCTTCGAGAATTTCGAAACTAATAATTTAAATAAAAAACAACTTAAATTTATAGAAATTGATTTATATAGTTATTATATATAAATAACTATAAATTGATATATTTAATCTAAATGGCAGTTGCAGCTATTAAGAAAAATGTAATAACAACCCTTAATCGAAGTTGTAGTGTCTAATCTTGTAATTTGGCAATTGGTATCCCAAATCGAGTTTCAGAGTTTTTAAATTGTCAATTAATTTCAGTCCAGATAAAATTGAGCATCTTAATTTTTAAAGAAGGATTAAAAAAAACAGTTGAGCGAATTAAAAGGAGGAATCAGATAAGGTCGTTTTAATTTCCATCTGTTCGCACAAAATTCGCAGTTCTCTAAAGAGAACGAAGAAAAAGCCAAAGCACCGGAAAGAACAGAGCGCGCAAAGGGGTAGGGAGGTGAATAAATGGTTGTTTATATTGTTATGATGAAATCGTGATGTCGACCGTACGGTAGTGTTGCTAGAAGCGGGAAAAGCACGCGAGGAGGATGAGAAGGAATGAGAGAGGTCGCGATTCACAGATAGCAATGGCTTTGAACAGCCACTGTCAAGCCACGAGCCTTCCCTTTTATTTTCAAATTTGAAAAATAATAATATCCCTTTCACTTTTTGTACAATATTAGGGCGATCATATTTTTTCTTTTTTTCTCTTTTAAGAAAAGTGTTCAACATTAGAAAACTTATGCAAGACAGAAATTGATTATTAAAGATATCAAATTGAATTAAATCATACCTACATCGATGAAAGAGGTTCAATCACAGCTAAATAAATTGTCACATAGTTTGTTTATTACGTTCTACTCATATATCGTATAGTAGAATGTCAATATGTGAAATGGTAGATATGATATAGTGTTATCTTTGGACGCTAAGTACACATTAATATTGTTGATTATTAATCAATACATTGCATACCTGAAAGTTTGTTTCATCGTTCTGGAATTTTTTTGGACATTGATGTACAACTTTCATTTTCTGTAACTTGAGAAGAACGTAATGATCATATAACTTTCAATTTTTGTAACTCGGAAAAAATATAAGCACTTTTGAGCACTATCAGAAGAAACGGATGCTTAAAAAGTAATTAAATAATATTTCTTCTTATAGCAATTTTCTATGTTGACAAGTTTTTTTTAACTGTTATTAGATTAACGATCGATATAACAAATAAGGGAAAAACTATCATTTTGTAACTATTTTTTAGCAGTTAAACTCGAAATGCGTATCACAAAGTGATTTTATGATTGTTAGAGTTTAATGTCAGTCTTAACTAAGATTGCTTTAAGTAATTATGCATTTAACCTTTAAACCACTATATTGACCGCTCACAGACCACTATTGAAACGTTACTTATCAACCATTTTCTTATTTGTCACCATTTAAATATATTTTATTTTTATTGTATACGAGATTTTCTTGTTAATCCTCACATTAAAACATAGTTTTCTTTTTCCCCATCACAAATATTCAGAAAACATACATTTTTATTATAGATAACTTATAAGATAAGCGAGAGCATAATAGCGGTCTGTCAGACCGACACTGTGGTTAGTGTGATTTTTTTGGGCGTGGTGATTTAAAGGTTAACATAAATATCGATACAAATTTAATATGAAAAAAAGCTATTTTATCAGCTTATCATTGGAAAGTGATTAACGCCAAAAATATTTTGGTTAAGGAAGAATCGATTTGAAATTCCTTCGGTGATATGAAAATTACAGCGATAACGTCGATTACTATCAGTTAAAGCCGATTATCAATTGGCGTTAACGTGCTATACGAACGCGAACGTGTCGATCCCATTGCTAGATACGTGGCGCGAGAGGAGTGCCGCGGGGGTGGGGGTCCTCCCGCGTGAGGGGGGGAGAGGCGTCGACGGGTGAGGGGTCCGCATTCCACAGACAATGTCACGTTTTTTAATCCCCGTTTTACTTTATTTGCGCCGCCTTCAGCTGCGAGGAAGGCCCAAACAGTTAAAGTTCGACTTTTGTCCCTATTATACAGAGCGCCTGATTTTGTGACGTGGAGAAGCGCAGACGGACCAAGGACGACGTATCCTTGCTACAAGAAACGACGACGGCGACGAGGGAGGGAGCACCGTGAAAAGAAGTTGGAGGATCCACGGGGCAGTTTTGAGGGTGCGCGCGAGTTTCGCGCGAGGGTGGCACGCGAGGAGAGGAGAATAGAGGAAAAAGGGGAGGAAGTTCGAAACGGGCTGAACGAACGAAAGAAGGAAGATATGTCCGCCGTCGAGAGTGCCTTGGACGTCCTTTCCAGAGCAGCGACAATGATGCAAGGTCAGTTCATACTCCTTTTGAAATTTTATTTTGCAATTTATTTTCGCGGACTCTAACTCCCTGCGTGGAATGATAATATACAACGTTCCAAGACAGCACGGTACAAGATAATTACACGTTAAAAGACAACCTTGTCCTCTTTTTAAACTTTGCAGAACCTAATTTTTGTCTTGTCATTATATAAGTACAAAAAAATGTAGTTTCTTCCCGTCTCTCTTCATCAAGTTTTGCCGGGTATCGTGGAATTGTTGGTGGTTTCGTTAGCAATAATAAATATAATAATATACGTTACGTCATCCTTCCTCGTCATTCTTAAGAAGGAACTCGGAGATTTTATTATCTCCGTGATGACTGCCTTAAAAAACGAAATGTACGATCGTAAGAAAAAAATGTGCCAAGTATTTCGAACTCGTAGTAGGCAGTAGTAGAAACAAAGGCGCCTTCAGAACGAACTTATATAGTCGGACATTCTATTGTCATTCACGGAAATTCTTTCGTGCCTTTCTCGTGCCCCATTTATATCTTTTTAATTTTTCTTCGAGTCACTTTCTCTCGAGGAAGTACTGCATTTCACCCGCCATACCGTCTATTTCTCATTCAGAAAATATCAATGCCTGATCAACGGGAATGCGAAATATAAAGACACAACTATATAGACAATGGAACGTAATGCGATCAAATTCGCGCGGAATGCACGGACTTCAGAAACGACGACAAAACTACTCGACATGCCGCCGGCATTCCACGCATAATTTGTTCAATAGTCATTCTATATTTCACGCGCGTGCACGACGACATTAACGAAGGCTCGTTCGTATGCAAGCTGGGGCAGCGAATCGCTGTGGGTATTATTATCGCGGGCGCCTGTTATAATGCAACATGCTATTACCTGACATAAATTCGCGATCGTAACATACTGTCACAATCCGTGCAATCGTTTTTACATGGAATCGATCGCGCGCGATTGCGGGTGAGCAATCGCATTCTTCGCTTTGTATTCAGCTATATCCGTCTTACGAAATCCTCTTTATAGAACGATTTAAATTAACGTGAACGCTAACATTAGAAGAGCAAAATTAGGAGGGTGAATGTATTTTAGTTATAATAAAACATTTATAATAAGAAATATAAAATATTTCGATTGGTATATATATAATTTTTTTCTGCTTATTTATTTCAATTTGTAAGAATCGATTGTCTTTGATTAAAAGAATATTAATCCGATTGGACTAATGGATTTAAAATACTCGTAAGACGATCTTTATTCGTCATAAGGTTACTGAAACCTAGTCTACTTAAGTGAACATCACTTCGGAGTGTCACAACGTGTTCCGCATAGTCGCCGTTTATAGTTCCGATTCCACGTACCGCGGATTAAGTACACGTGTTCAGCGTCGACGCGAGTCGCGCGCGAATGCATTTGCTGATCTCGAATTTTTATTCTTCGACGAAGCAAACGCGTCTTCCGCTTACACCGATACATTTTGTCAGGAAGTTTAGACAGAAATGTGCCATGACATGCTTAACCCTCGATCTGCATACGTTTTACTGCTCGCGTATTCTGTTTCTCGAATAATGAATGCGAAACAATGCAAATTAGATAACTCTAATAAATCATGCGCATGAACGAACGAACGAATTAATTTAATTAGCATTACATTGCAAATTATATCTATTGTTAGTATAAAACGCAAGATTTAATACAAATTTAAAAATATAAATCAGTATATAATTTAATTTTAGCATTACATCGCAAATTATATTTAGTATAAAATCCAAGATTTAATACAAATGCAAAAATATAAATCAGTATATAAATGATAACACCGCAAGATAAATATAAATAAGATTTAGAGACATTATTAACGGCTTTTATTAAATTTTATTGTTCCTTATTTTTACTTGTCAATTTTGAAAATCTTATGTATTCCGCCAGAATTTTATTCGATGAATTTCTGCGCAATAAAATAATCGAAATTGCAGGGGAAATTTATATACAAGAATAGCGCTTCTTCCTTTCATCTCTCTTCCTCTTTTTTTTTGCGTTCGAGTCAATGGAACGATATAACATATATGGTAGGTACATGGATATATCGAAAGGGTTAAAATAAACGCATGCTATCAACCGCTCGACGTATTCGCGCGTGCATCGCATCGATGCGCCGGTTGTGCATATATACTGGGTCGTGCAGAATTATCGCATGTCCTTCGAGTCAAGTTAATTTAGCTCTAAATCTAATCTATAATCCATGTAATCGCCTAATCTAAAAATTAGCAGAAGAAGAGCTTGAATGAATTGGGTCAATTATTGGCTGTTAGTTTTCTTTTGACACGGAGCTGTTCTATTTTAATGTATATATATAGAGCCGTGTAAAATTATCGTACGTATTTTCATTCGAATTAATTTAATTTTAAATCCAGTCAATGTATCTTACCTTCTAAGATCCTTAACCTTAATCTCTATAAAAATGAGAAGAAAGGCATTCAAGAGAGAATTCTCGATTATTGGTCCTTATACTTTTCCTTTCCGCCGTATTTTCATCGCTCAACAATCGCGTCTGCAACGTGCGAATTTCTCAGGGTGTTTTTCTTCATTAGAGTACTTGAGACAAGTCGTACATCGTATATGTATATGCGACTTCTATAAAAACGAGGGAATAATTACGAGTTTTTTAATTCGACTTGGGGGCTCAATGTGTTCAGCTAAAGATCGTAAAAAAAAAAAAATTATATCGAGCATTCATTTATTTTATGGGGTCCTAAGTGATCAAAGGACATGTATATGCGAATTTTTAGTCTCTGCACACCCAGTATACCGTGTCTACCTGGTAAAAAGGGAAAGAGAGAAAGAGACGGAGAGAGAAGAGAGAGAGAGAGAGAAGGAGAGAGAGAGGCCGAGAGAAAGAGAAAGCGAGAAAAGAGACGAGTTGGCTTCCAGCCGAGCGCGCGCGCTTATAGTACCTTATAAATACACGCTTAATTCGCGTCGTATCCGTGCAGGCTACCCTCCGGTGTATACGACGCTGGTACGGGTGCCAGCATGCGCGCGTATGCGTGTATACGTATAAAAGGCAACCTCCTTCGATCCCACGTGTTGCACGGGGAGAAGGGTGGTGGCGGCGGACGGCGAGCCGAGGCGGCGGATGAATGAATGAATCTTAAGACAGTCGTGAGTGGCGCATTCACGAAACCGCGAGCGCGCCTTTGAGGGACGCGCTTTTTTTTTTGAGGGAACCTCGCGCGGCTTCTCCTCGCGTCGTCGCCATTTTCGTCCTCCGTCGCCGTCGTTCCTCCGCATTGTGCACACCTCGCGATTGCGTTAAATGACCGTTTCTTTATCGGCAGCTGAACGCCGAACGACGAGTGTGTGTGCGTGTTTGCGTGCCTCGCTCTCCGCCGCTTCGTTTTCCGCATTTCGCGGTTTTTGAATTTTCTCTTGTTCCCACTGCATTCGCCGTTTCCTTCTCATTTGCCGCGTCTCTCTTTCTTTTTTTCTTTGAATTCTGAGTTGTTTCGACGCTCTGTGGCGATTCCGCGATCTTCGCTTCGATGTCTCGATTGTCTTATGCCGCCAATCGCCAACGTGATCGGCCGTCTATCCGCGAGCAAGTAATTGTATTAATTATCAAAAGTTGTGATTGTGTGAAAAATAAAAAAATGTTTGGAGAAAAGAAAGGAGATTAGTGCACTTTTCCAGGAACGAATCTTCACGAAAATAAGATTTTTAATGGGAGTATCACATAGAATTTTATTTCTAGAATGAAAGTGCATCGAAAGTTATTCAGGTATAGTTTTCGTTAACTGGTGATTATTTATTCATTATAGTGCTAATCTAAATGATCAGTGCATATACTGTTTGGGAAACTTCAATTAAAATTTGCATAAGAGTAATTGGAGTAATCGGAGTTTACATAAGAGTGGAATCGATGCACCGCTGATTTGTAATTTGTTCGTGAGAAATTTCGCAGAACACAAACGCTTTACGACTCTTGATTGCTTTTAGCAGATAATCGTGCGTCGGGAAAAAGTCGTATTATTGATGAAGATAACTTGTTTTAAATTTTCACTTAAATTTGTTTTTAATTTTTATTTACACACTCCCCAGATTATCATTTGTTTCAATTGTGCGCGTAACAATTGTAAGGTGGATATAAATTCTGATCGAAATAAAACTATACGTGCCGTTGTAAAAATTAGTCTAAACTGTGCTATAATATCACTGAAGCTGAAGAACGTGGCGATAGATTGAATATTCGCAGAAAAAAATGCAAGGCGTCTTTTGTTAGAACGAAATGAATTTTCGTCTTGCTTTCGTCAAGCGTTCGTTCGATATCTAAGAGAGGACGATCCCGCAGTTTCGCTTCGACATTAATGCTCCCAAGACCAATAAAATGGAGCTCCCGTGCAAGAGGAGGCATCTCTGGCAGCCGTGGCTTAATGTCGATAGCCTCCGACTGCCTCGCAAAACGGAAGGTACGTCATTTTGTAAAGTGCGATGAAATCTTAATGGGAGCCAAATAGATTAAAAATGAATAAATAAAAACTTTATTACAAAAAAAGTTTCATGTCTAAAATTGAATTCTTAGTAAACAAATTGGAGACATTTTTTTGCGTAATCAGCTAATCGCATATAATTTGACAGAAATCGTAAAATATGTTTTATTAGTGAAGTAGTATTACTCAAAGCGTTCATGCACATTTTACAATCGATTTTTGTTAACGCAAGACGTAAATTAACTTGAGTAGCTTAATAATCGTAAGTACTGCAAGGAATGCTATTCATTCCAGAATGCCAGACACTTTAGGCAAGTGCTGAGATTCTAAATATATAGATAATAAGATATATTAAATTTCATAAATACAAATAAAATAATTATTGAATTTAAAATAGTTTTACTAACAAAAGAAATTTTTATTGGAATTTATTTATCAAAACGTGACCAATCTTTTTAAATACGACTTCATATTTAAAATAATTTTTATTATATGGATTTATTAAACTTATTCCCTTTCTTCATCCTAAATTGTTCAATTTGAAACTAAATTAATAAGACTTAAAGCATTAAAATTAAAAAAAATACAACCTCTGTGAATATTTTTTGTATATAAAGATTTCCGGCGAATTAATTTCAAATATTTCAAGATAAAAATTTTGAGAATAATTGTCGCGTTCACGTCGTATATCGCATCTTCTGAAATTTTAATATTCGCAATAATTTTATGGCACGATCTCGCTTGGCGTTCAATTCTTCGGTTTTCCATTTTAATGTTCGATTTTACGATTTTGAGATAGTTGAAAATAATAAAGCATTATTAACAAAATATATACTGTGTTATGTATTATGCAATTAAAGATACATGGACGTCGAACGCTGAGCGATGTTGTAAGAGTGCTTTGCCTCTCTCATCAAATTTCGTTTTACGGACTAAAGGGGACCTTCGGCTCTCCCGATTTATCCGCTGGATAGCTCCAGCAGCGGAAACGACGAGTCGCCCTATGATTTGGAGTCATAAAGGGACGAGACTCATGTGCGCGTTCGTTAATTATCAGCGGTACATATCGAGGAGTTAACTGACTCTCGTGGCTGGCCTCCCGCCCCGTTCTTCCGTTCATCTCCATGGTCCATTCATCTTTTCCCTGCAGTATACGCGCCTCTAAACCAGTTTCGCCATCTTCTGAACGATCCTCTCACGGCTATTAGGCACTTCCTGCCCATCCTGAGAAACCGAACTCGTTTTTACTACCCTCTTCCCTCGTCCTTCGTGTGCCGTCCTCCTTCTCTCCTCCTCATCTTCCCGCTCTTTCCTCAACCGATCGTGAAGGGTTGTCTCGTTTGATTAGCTTTCCAATTTTAGATATTCCGCCGCTCGGAAATAGACGACCCTCGCGATTTCCGATCGATAGCGCGGCTCATCGCGAAGTGCGGTTAATAAAGACGTAAGAGAGGAATTCTAGATATGCTATCGAAAGTTGCGAAACGTAAACGGGACTCGGTAGCGCGGTCGATGTAGCCAATCAAACTACTTCATCCTTTTCACGCACACGCGCGCTTTTGTGCTTACACTTACACTCTCTCTTGTCTAAATGGACAGTACCTACGAAAATATTTACAGCCAACCTAATTCGTTCTCGTACGTCCACCACTCTTCTCTCTCGTCCCCACTTTGTGACCGTTGTCGATTCGAAATAATGTTGGCGTTCCTTACATACCGTTTTACAGTCCGACAAAGACAAGGGAAAACGCGCCTCTTCTTCGGAGGTTTAATGTGCATATTTCGCTTTTCAATCTCTCGGAAGCGTAGCCAATCTCATTGACTACATGTTGTCTCGTATTGCTTAAAATTAAATTAAAACAAGGTAGGGGAAGTGCGGAGCGATCCGATTCAAAACAAAATGCGTAGTTTGTAGAGTATAGAGATATTGTCGCTACAGCAGACCGAGCACAATCAGTATGAAATAGTCGGGATAACGTATAGAATTCTTTACGAATTCTGTTCTCTTCTTTTAGACTTAGAGTATTTATCTGGATCGATAGACTGTTGTTATTCCTTGTCTGAAATTTCCATCTCGAGGAACAACACTGTCATTCATAGTGGTATTTTCGGTGTCCTCGTATATTGCAGAGGAGAGATCGAAGGTGACGAATCTGCATCGAAAGCCAAGCAGCGCGTGGCGTAAAGACCGTAGAAGAGATCCAATTCAGAGCGAAGCGTTGGACATGTCGGCAGGAAGAACGAATCATCATCACAACAGACCGAGTGTGATCGTTCCTACCACGCAAGTTGGTAAGCAATAATTAATAATGACAGGAAAATCTCTGAAAAGAAAAAGGATATGTAATTACTATCTCTATCAGTTACAATTAAAGTGCAAGACGAATTTTGACTTAAGATTCTGACGCGTGATATCGTTTCGTTTTACATGACTGACGATGAAAAGTTTCGATCTTGAGAATTTTAATATCGAAAAAAGATGCGAGAATCTTACGTCAGGTTACATAGTTCTATGAACAACGAAAAGAATTCAATTTCAATTCGTGCAAGGAAATGTTAGTATAAATTTCAACATTGAAGATTAATTAATAGATTTATGTTTAAATTGAATTTATATTTCCTTTAGCACTGTCATTAATTTTTATAGGAAGAATGAAATAAAATGATTTATTTTGACGTCGAAATAAAGATTATTAGTAAATAATTACCAAACGAAACTTGAATACTAAATATTTTGAAACCCGTATTAATCTTCGTAGCAGCAAACGAATAGTGACATATTCGTCCGCTCGATTTCTAATATAACTTAAGACAATCAGATTTTAATTGAATTTTACCATTATTATATATAATTATATTATATATAATAGGAAACATTTTACATAGACAATAAATGTGCGTTTAACTGATCTCGTCTCAAAATTTTAAGCCATCTTCAAAATATTCTTACCGAATTGTTCCGACTAACAAAACGAAAGATCTGACGGTACCAGTCGTCGTTAGGCATCTCCTAGTAGTCTCTATTGTTGCCAAGGGTGTCTGGAAGTGATGGAGGGTGTTTTTATGACAATGCATCGTCCGCTGCATCGGGATGTTGTGCAGATGCGACATATATCTCAACGGAAATACAGTTAATTCCTCGGCATACCTTCGTGTTAACGTTTATTTTTCTAAAACATTCATCTTCATATTAGTTATAGACGGAATTAATGCGGATATCCATTTATTATAATGATATAGTAGATAGATTTATCATTTCTAGAAGTTAATTTTTTTGCTAAAACTAATAGTGGCTTTATATCTGATAAATTATTATGAAATATTATTTAAGTAATTAGCTAAAATATGTAAATAATATACTATTATGATATTTTCAATTAGATTTCTTTAGTCTAATCGGAGAATCTATTTCGAACAGAACATTGTCATGTTCTAGCTTCTTGTTAAAAATTATTTAACTTACTTAAATGACTGTTATATTCTTCATTTTAGATTTTTTCTTAAAATTATATCTGCTTTTGTAATTTATTAATTTTTATTTTAATATTACGTGTAAAACGGTGAAAGTAATTTTACGTACGATACGTATTTACATATATGTACAATAACATTACGTATGTGCAAACTGAAAATAATATTATTTAAATATATAAATATTTAACTAGGATTGACGTAGTTGAACATACGATGAAAACATTTCTCCATGTTTCTTTTCTCCAGGTATCACAATCGAGGATACGGCTATGACGTCGACAACGACGTCTACCACGGCCTCGGGTGGACAGAGGACCGTTATCAGGATGGCGGGTGGCGTCAGCGATCCCGCGATTGACGAGCACTTCAAACGGTCTCTGGGTCCGAAGAAGTACGCGGCCGTCTTCAACGCTAATACTACGGACAAGGAAACTGGCTTGAGTGGTAAGTACAGACAGATATTAAACATATGTATGCCCCGTGAGGGATAAAGTAGACACGACAGTCCGGATGGACCGGCCCTGGGTGACGATAACTTCCATGGTCCAGGCTGGCCCAATCTGGATCCAGTCTTGTCTTAGCCTCGCCTTTGCCTGGACCAGAACCCTTAAGCGTTCTTTGCGCAGTTGACGATCATTTCGCGAAAGCGCTCGGCGAAACTTGGACGAGGCTTCAGGCAATCAATCGAAATAAGGAGTCCACCTAACTACCGGACAGTCTCGCCGGAAATCTTGTCGTCCTACTCGTCGTCGTCCTCGCCGTCGCTTAACGACCGTGGTAACCCACTCGGGGTAAAATCGTTCCAGTCTCGCTAAATATATATTAATGATAAGTCATAACCTGATAAGAATTAGCCGAATTCGCGACTGTATTCGAGGAACTCCTACGTTCAAGTAAAACTATAATTAGGGACGAAAAGATTTAATAAAGGATAAATAAAGAGAAATAAACGCACATGTTAGGATATGATTTTATAAAAATGCAGGATATTTTCAACTGGATTTTTATATTGATTTCGATAATTGGGAAATATCGAGAAAAAGAATATAAGTAGAAAGTTAAAAAATAATGGACTAATGACGGTATTCATAGTTGATAATTATATGATGAATAATCATAGATTTATAAATCTCTGATTATTCATAAAAATTATTGAAAATTATTTACGACTACGAACATCGTCCTACAAAAAAGTGGAATTACTATTTATTCAGAATATTAAATTCATTGATTCGCTCCTCTTGTAAATTACATCTTTTACAAGTGAAATTTGAATCTGACCTCTAATTAAATAAATATAATAAATTTATATAATATTTAAACAATTAATATAAATTTATTTATAATATAAATTTAAATCCTTTTATTTTTTCTTATATATTTGATTTATATATATTTTCTTTTTTAAGTGTCTTATGGAATTCATAATTATTCGCTTATATACTTTTTCTCTATCCAGACTCTTTCGTAGACATTTTATTTTAATTGGTACGTACCGCGTTGTGTAAGGAGGGTATCAAGTGTCCTTGATCTTCTCGCTTTTCAACTGGGTGCTCGTTGTCGTCGCTTTTTCGCTAGATACGCGTATAAGAAGACATCAGGAGGGTTGGCCTGTTGCACGCTGTATTTTGTACGGGCGAATTTAATATTATTGTATATAGGCACACATATTCCTTTATTATCGCCATCGCCACAG
Organism: Wasmannia auropunctata; assembly: GCF_000956235.1. Taxonomy (NCBI): domain Eukaryota; kingdom Metazoa; phylum Arthropoda; class Insecta; order Hymenoptera; family Formicidae; genus Wasmannia; species Wasmannia auropunctata. The sequence continues at coordinate 403,371 of NW_012026853.1, forward strand.
TCATTACCGTATAGTTCCGAGTTGTGTATGAATATAAAGTTATTTATTATAATATTTCATACTTCCTCGCAAAATAGTATGTTTATACAGGTATACATATTTATGTAAATATCATTCCGTCGGCAATCCTGGTCTTTTAATATATAGCCGATTTTTTTATTGCAATTTTAAGAGAATAAATAGATGGTGAAGTTCTCGGTATTCCGCCCTAAAAAATTTTCTGTTATGGTAAAAACTTGTTAAAAATTTTTCACAAGTATACATGAATTATCTTAAATTTTTACATATAGTGCGGAACAATAAAAATATTTGATGTAGACTTTAAGGACTCATTTCCTAAAATCTAAGGGAATCTAAGTTGGAAATTTCACATTGCCGACGGAGGGATATATATTCATAGATATGTATATACATACGTGTATGTAATATTTACTTATGTTAGTAAGCGTACGATATTATACTCGTGGAAAACAATGGTACGGCCCCTCCTAGTACAAGTAATTTCAATAAAGTGCCAGCTATTTTGTAATTCAATCGTGCACAGTTCGCCGACCGAATGCCCGATTGCATATAATGACATTTTCTCTTTTAATTAAATTGAGCGGAGTTACTGACGAACACTGAATGAATTTGACAATTAGAAATACTAAATATTCACGATGTTTGTTGCGTAATTAATTTCACTCGCAAAGTACAGGCATGTGTCGCGTGTGGACAATTGTCCAAAATAATTCGGACAACTGCGACTGCGCTTAATTCGTCCCAACTAGGGGGGGTCAGATCATTGTTCACGGGTGCATATTATAATAACGACCGTAATGCCGGAGAGAGCTCCATGAGAGGGAAGCGAATAGAAAGAACTATAATTTAACAAAGCAGGGCACCACATTAGTTATAAATATTATATAAGTGTCATGTCTTTGAGCCACAGGACTGCGCTCGAAGCTGCAAAGATAAAAAAGAAAAGCAATCGAACAGGATGTGTACAGGTAAATGATGATGACAATGATGTATGAGAAAGATTAAAGGGAAAAGATGTTTAATTATTTTCACAGCGTGCGTTGATTTCCGTCCTATCTTCTCCCGATCCCCCCGGGTTACGCGCGATTACACGCACGGGGAACGATCCTGCCTCGCTTTGGACCCTAATTGTCGAATGCTAAGAAGAGTAGTACTGATTTCTAATGGTGCTAGGAAGTTCAGCGCATACCCCAGCACGCACAGAAGTCAGTACCTCTACTTTCTTATATGCAAAATTTCTATCGCTCTCTATCGTCGTAACGTAAAGCGCGCTGCGCAAACGCGATTTTCAAGCGGGATTACCTCGAAGCTTTAACGAGATGATGTTCGTCGGAAGAAAGTCAAGTATCTGCGAAAAACTTTTTTTTACGATATCACAAACAATTCTTGAGGCCAATTTTTATGGTCTTTGAATGCGGAGAATTCAATTTTGTAGAATAAAATATTTAACACAATTAAATTCGAGAGCGGTTTTTACGGCCAAGGCTAGATCTTGACGCTTAATAATATGTCTATGTAACTTCTAAATCCATTTTTCAGCTATTTAAAGTGCGCGTCGAATTATTATTAAATTGTTGTTGGAATTAGAATTCACATAGACATATATTATTAGACACCAAGATCCAGTTTCGTTCAATTTATTATACTTTGGAACATTTTGCACCACGAGTGTGAATAGTGACTTCCGACGTATTTTTTACCTGCTGAATCCGTTGGCAAAAGTTGACTATCATGTCACGACGAGTTCGTTTTCGGCCTTTTTGACGCATTTTTCTCAAAATTGTGACGTGATAGCCAACTTTTGCCAACGGACTTCTGTTCAGCAAGCAAAAATACATTGGAAATGACTATTCACACTCGTGATGCAAAAGAAGATCAAATTTTGTTTCACAGTTATAGTGTTATTATTAAATTATTTAATTTCATTTTCTTTGACGGAATTATTCCTCGTGGTGCTATATATAATACGTACCTCTTTTCGTTGCGTCGCTTGTCCCACATTTCGGTGATTTCGATTGGCTATCCTTTAAGATGAACGAACGGGGATGCGTTTCAAGTGCGAGAAAGCGCGAATCGTGGGTGGGCCCAGGTGGGGCTGTCTTGCAGAACGATCACGCTCTCCTCCTTTCCAATTATCGGGACGAGCTCCCTTCGCGATTGAAGATACGAAAGGAGCAACGCTCGTCGATCTACCGCGGGACTTTCCCCGGAACGGACGAATATTGTTAATCGTAGGTGGGCCCAGACGAACGGGACAGACTGTCCCAGGAGCGCTCGGATGGCTTCCTATATGCAGGCGGCCTGTTCACTTGCCGTAAAGCGAAGTGGTAACTTAATATTACAGCTGAATATAAGTACGGTAATCCCACACCCGAGTCCAAAGTAAGTCTACACCTTGTATCCTCCCCTCCCCCTCTCTCACGCCCTCAGATATCGCATTAAAATACAATAAAATATATAGTTTCCCGAAATAGATTAATTATTCTTACCTTAATTCTTTATTAACTTCTCCAATCAACCTCTTAGAAAACCGAAGTTTATTAGAACGAGGATCGAAATCGGATCTGATAACCGTCAAATCGACCACTCTCACACGAAATCACGCATCAAAATTTTATTTTAATAACAATAATATACTTATTTTCTTAGCGATAATTAATAATATAGAAAATTGTAAATAAATTTCGGACTTCTTTTCAGTATATTTTAAGCTTTTACTTTAACTCGAATATCTATATGCTTGCACAGAAAGAAATTTTTTTAAAATGTGGTAACTGTTCATTACACGATCACATTCGTATAACGAATTGCGATAATATCGTGATAAATCCTTGCCTTTTGTTACAGACAAAGCGAGTTGTTACGTTTATCCTTTTGTAGTCTTCGAGTGATTTTTAACGAAATGCGAGACAGGTGTTTTCAAAGTACGGCCTTGGCGTTAAGGTCAGCTACGTTATCATCTATGCATTTCTTTGTTATATGTTGTTTGTAACATTTTAAAACGCAGATTTCTTTTAGACTTTTAAACGCGTTATGTATATTTCATATGCTGATTAAAGTCCCTTCTCATTTATTTCAATATCTATTGATATTACATTGATAAATTATTACCGAATTATTTATTGTATTTAGAAAGTTATCAGACGATATTAACTAATTATAAGATTTGTTAATATTTTTTTTATCCATAAAACGATATAGCAATTAAAGTATCCGAAGTAGTGTTGCTCCTCAAAATTTTCAACTTTTTCCCGAATGACTTCGAAAATTATCTAAGGAGAGAATGAGCGCTACTATTACGTATTTTCTATTCACAGTTTTTTAACTCGTTGCTGACGACGGGTGTAAATAAAAAGGACTCCGAGAAAATACAACACATCCCGCATAATTCATAATTATAATCGAGGCAAGCGCCTCACTTCCGGGGGACACGCAGCACAGCTGGAAATGGGCCAGTGGATCGCATTGGGGCAGATGCTCGCGTAAAACGCACATTTTCCAACAACGCGCAGGTGTTGCCTGGCATATTGAAAAGGCATATTGACCCTTAAGGCTGTGAAGCGAATCCGAGTGATGTTCGTACGTGTTTGAACGTCACTGTTATTCTCTCTCTGCCGTATAAAATGTTAAAATATTAAAACGGAAGAGAACACAGGAATTCGAGGTAACAGGAAGGGTGTGATTTGAAATTTTTGCGGGAAGATATATATCCTATGAGAAATAAAAATTTTTTAAATCATTCACATATCTCACTCAATATATCACCGTAAAATCGATCTTGTGTTATAACAAAAAAAAACTCAAGATTTATGTATATGAAATAAATTAAAAAATATGTATTATATCAGTTTTTATATAAAGATCTAAACCTCGCGGTTGAGATACGGCTCTGAAATTCTGTCGTTCTCAATTTCGGTTGTAATTTGTAATAACTTGAAAAATTGTTTACAAATTATTTCCAAACTGTATTTCTCTTATAAATAAAAATGTCGAGCTCTGGTAATATCTTGTATTCAGTAAGCGATTTCTCAATCTTAATTTATATGAAAAGCATATCGGAAGGCTCAAAAAAAAGGACGACAAGCGGAAATATGTTACCTATCTTGAAACTGTTTTTCAAAATTGTCTAGTATAGTATACAAAATTAGTTATCGAGTACTTACGAGTTGATTGCGTTGGTGATCGATAAGCAGGTATCGAGCGCTGATCACGTACTAGTCTATCGTCCACGGAGACGCGACACGTTACCGTTTGTTTACGTCAAGTCTCTCAGGCGTATCTCGTTTCTGAACCAGATCCGGCCGACCGCAGGCCCCGGCGTCGTTTTTCCGTTTTCTTCTCTTACGTTACACGCGCGTACCGTGTCAACGCCGACGCGGAATAAGCGAAAAACAAAGGCAGAAGCGGAAAGAAGAAATCGGGAGCGCGATATAATGCCGAAGAACGGAGGAATGTCGAGGAAAGAAACGGAATGGAGTTACGCTTTGTCTGAAGGTTTCCTCGAGATATTTATGCAAAATCGAAAAATGTAATATGTAATTTAATCCCGCTGACGGTTTTTAATCTCGCGGACGTATCGGAAGGCAGCGCGAGAAAAATAAAGAACAACACGTAACGTAAACAAGGACGTGATAAAAAATCTAAGGTGTCGCGAGTTGAATAAATCGGGACTGAATAAAGCGAGCGATGATGTAGTGCGATCTAATCTAACGATGGAACGTGCGAATATTGATTTTAAGATATCCGTGAGTCAATAAGATTGCACAGTTGACCTAAAGAAGATACAGTACAGACGCACACATGTAGGTTAGAATTAATATAGAAATAACACGGAATTGTAGCGTATTGTTGTTACGAGTCTACTGTAAAAATATCGTAGAAATATTATATAAAATAAAAATTACGATTGCATAGGGAGGAAAAGGGAACCAACGCGGCATGGGACACCGACATCGTGCGTTGCGTTTGATTCGCGACGCCGCGCGCCTTGCATCGAAATCCCCGGAGCCGCCCCCTGTACGAACATCGGATCGCCCCCGTTCGGCAGTGCCGAGTCATTCTGTTCGGAACACTCCTATGGCGTGAATTACTATTCCACGATCTCCCAACAAATGGGCTATAATCCTTGATCCTTCGAACTACACATTCACACATGTACACACACATATACACACAGACGTACACACGATGTGGATCGATAATATGCTCCGACTTCCCAGTTTCGTTTTAACTATCCTCGTTAACTATCATGTTATCATCATATCATGTTATGGATATGTATTTGCCCAAATCGGAAATAGAAAACAAGGTTATCTCCTTCTGTCACTTTTTGACGTTTAAATAAATACATATCTCTAAACTGATTCTCTCGAAGAAAAAAATCTATCAGAGTTTAGTTGGGAAGGTATCTATTTTTTTTTCTTTGTTTACAGAAAGATTTTGTCGAGAAGAGATCGGCTGCGGACACGGACGAAAGTATTTGTGTGTTGAAAGAAAGTATGGTAGAGACGCACTTTCGCGAGCGTCTAGGATGCGTCACGCAGATTCCGCGCGTTGCATACGCATTTTTCTCTCATGCACGCAACTGTCACCGCGCTGTCTGAGTCATACTGATCCTGTGCCGAGCGGAAAAGTTCGTCGCTGTTTGCACGTAATCGATCTGCACGCGTCCCTTACGTAATCCTATTATAACGCCTATAACTCAACGCCGTAGGGTTCAAGAGAGCACGATTGCGCAAATTCTCGAAATCGATCGTCCTTCCGCAATCGAAGGGTTATCCCATAAACGGCAACGCATACAAATTCTTGCATCCGATCGCTGTAGATTCTTATAACGGGATGCGAACCATAATTTTTAAATTGTTGCGCTATGAACATTTTAAATATTTAATTTTGAAATTATTGAGTCTTAATATTATTTTGTAAATACTACCGATATTTATATCAGCTATTTATTTTGATTTTTTTTCTAATTATAAAGTATCGTCGAAACGAACAAAAGAAGCGATCAACCTTGATTTAAAAAATTCACCGATTTAAATATTTTTATACGAAAGCTCCCTTTAGTTCCTCTATGTTTAATGCCTCAGCCATTGAATTTTTCACAATAGGGATAACAACGATCATTTTTGTTTCAATTAAAAAAAAAGGAAGCAGATCGAGACGTCTCAGCGCGAAAGCATGCAAAAACCAGCGTTGATCGTCCTCATTGAAAGTGACGCGCATTTCGCAACGCGAACGACATACGCGGGCTGATTCACCCTGCCGCTCCATTCATTCTTACACCCTTACTACACCTCGTGGCGGGAAAGCGCGCAGCCGCGTTGGCGGCGGATACTTTGTTCTCCAAATTGTTTCGTCGCACTTCCGACGAGCCTTCGTTCCAAGTTCACTCTAATCACGAAGACCTGACTGGACAGAAACGCATTAAGGTAGCTGCACGTCAGACGTCGAAAGCTCAGTTTTGCATGAGAGAAGCGCTCCCAAAATATATTATCTAACAATTATATATAGTATCTAGCGTGAAATAATTAGAAATAAATGAGAAAGATAATTTTTTTGATTATTTCAAGATTACATGTAAAATGGACAAATTTTAATAATTTTAATAATGATCTATATTGTTTCGCACAGATCAAAGCGGTGATCGTCAACGTTAATTGACGATTAATATGAATTGAACTAACTTGAATAAATAATAAAACAAAATAAAGAGCAATTTGCATTTTGCTTCGACATTTAATTCGAGATTTCTCGATCGTCAAATAACAATTAATGTCAAAAACTAAAAATTACGTGCGAGAATCAATAAAACTATAAAAAGAATGATGCAGAGGCATTTAATAAAAAAGGCGTCCTTAATTTTTCAAGCGCTTTCTGGACTCTTGTCAGATTTTTCACACACTTTTCGATTACATCGTCGATTACATCGACACACGTCCGATTAAAGAATCACGCGTGATAAAATTTCTACTCCATCTGAGAAGCACACGCTAGAATTCTTGGAAAAGCGAAGAATAATTGAATATGAAATATCGAATTCGGTGACGCATCCGTCGAGGATGATCCCGGGAACGCGACGAGTTTTGCTGCGTAGAAGCGCACGTTTTCCCGTGTCTCGCGCGCGTGACGGCGGATTCGTCGCGGAATTACACAACGGTTTCCACTGCCTGGGAGGGGGTGAAAACTCGGTTAACCGGAAGTGGCGCATCGCCGCCGGGCGAGGAAGAGACACGCGGCGACGCGACGTGACGCGACGCGACGCGACGCGACACAATGCTAACGTGACAACGCGCGTACCTCGGACACGACTGATCGAGTGACCGAGGGGGTAGCATCGCGAGGGGTATACCCCTCCCCGTCACGCGCGGGAACACGCGCGCTGACGCTTATGTATAGAATTACGCGTGTGTCCGGACACGGTGTGCGTATACTACTGTCGTACACCCGGAGGCTCGTCCCCCCATTTCGTTTCGTGAACACGAGGCGGTTCGAGGGAAGAGACGAGTGCGCTGGCGACGGAGAGCGTGGACTCTCCGTTCCCCCCTCTTCACCCCCTCCCCCATCATTCTCTCCCTCCGTCGCACGACTTTCTTTCGGCCCCTCTCTCGCCCTCTCTCTCTCTCTCCATCCTTCTGCTCCCCTAGCAAGAGCGTCCCGCTCGTCCCCCTCCAACCCTCTTCGGCACGCTCTCGCGTGCGTGAATCATGCATATCGATTTTCTTTCGTTGGAGTAAGCGAGGGCCGTTCGGTAGTCGCTCACGTATGCTCGTATCCCGCTACCCTTTCCCGTCTCTCTCTCTCTCTCCCTCTCTCTCTTTTTGCCCCTTTCCTCTCTTCCCACCCCCTTTTCTTTCTGACGGAGAGCCCGGGGGCCGTGTCGCGCCACGGGTGAACCCCCCTTCTGAAAACGCATACGCGCGCAGTACCTGATTCTTTTCGCACAATGGCCCGTATTCTCGCTTTTCTTTTGCCCCCTTGCTCCCTCACTCTCTCTCTCTTTCTTTCTTCTCTTTTGCTACCCTCGTCCTTTTCTCCGCGTACCCCTCCTCGTTACGTCGCATGAAGCCCTCGACGCTTATTTCCCCCCCCCCCCCTCTTGTACCTCCGACGCTTCATCACTTCTTCAACCCCCCTGCGACGCTATTTTACGCTCCAGTAAAATGTCCCCGAGACAGAGCGCGCACAGAAATTTGGAAATGCAAATCTTTGGGATTAATTTTAATCTGCGTAGTTTTACATCGATATACTTAATTTGTTTTATTGCTCTGATAAAAATAAAAGAATAATTTTCCTTTCGCAAGGAAAAATTAATTGAATAAGTGATTTTTTCCCCTCTCATAGTTGGGAAAATCATTTTCCCAGAGTTACAGTTTTATCATTACGATATTTTTCATGGCAAATTTATTAATGGGAAATACTCTTCGCGAGACGATTTCCATTTCCGCGTGTTGAAAATACATGCTGGCTCATCAAGTTCTTGTTAAGAGAGAAGCGGTACAGGCGGGGGTTGCCCATGGCGGAACCACTGATCCCCCTCTCCCCCTCTCCAGTCTTTCTTTTCCGAGCATCCCTTTCTGCCTTCCTCGTCTTCGTGGCGGCAGTCCCCTCCGCCCCTCTGCGCGTTCTACAAGCCGAGCACGGTAATAAACTTCTTTTGTTTTCGAACACCCTCGTCCCATTCTTTGCTTTTGCTTCTTAGTCGACGACAAAGCGAGGGCCCGCGCGTGCCCGACGAGCGAACAATCGCACGCTCGTTTGAATCGGCGGGCAGCTCTGCGCTCAACCAAGCTCGAAACCAGAAACATTCGCTTTAGCTCCGACTTACCCTAGCACAGATGGACTAAAAGCTAATGATTGCTCCAATTTGAGCCAAAGAAATTTAGGAATTCGGTGCAACAGTTGTATTATATGTGTATATTTTCTTAAAAACTCGAGAAGATTAATTAAATTTTAATTTTCGCATCTCTTTGCAGGAATAACTTTTAATACCAGTATTTATACATTAATTTCATCGCTGACTTTTTTAAAACAAACTTTCCTAATTTTTCTGTAAAACGCAATTTTGTTGTATAATACATACACGTAATCAATATAAAAATACAATAGTCTTTGATAAAGAAATTATGTTAAAATCAATTATCATCGGCAGTTTTACGCATACCCAATTATCGAGGGTGTATTTATCTACAAAAATAGACGTCGCATACTTCTGGCGTACGGGGATGCGTTCAGGAGAAACCAGGAACTACCCATGTTATAAATAGTTCCTTTAATAAGTAAACGTGATAAGTGTATGGCGTTTTAACATGAAATAGAAATAACTTTTTATACAGACGTACGATAGAGTAATGTACAACAATTTTATACAATTGCGTTTCGCATTTTTAACGAAGGGCGTAGAGTCCTCATAAATTCCATAGAAGTATCCGAAGGGCGCCATCGAGACTACCGTTAGTAATTTTTCTTTTCTTGCTAATAAATAAATAGGTACTGTTCAATCGGATGGCACAAAATAAACTTCAGTATATAGTCCCCAACATAAATATATAATTAAGTATAACGTCGGCGGTAAATTATACGTCTAAACTGATCTCCTTCGCGTCACTTCGCGCATCGTCCTAGAACTTAAGTAAATTATCATGTGTGTATACGGTGCCCCTTTTACGTCTACGTAGCACGTTGCAGTTTCGGAGGATAGTTGTAAAAAGGATAATTAACTAACTAGCCGGTGTAGCACTTAAAATGCAAGTGGAATGTTACCATGGACCTTATTGCATTCTCCTACGAGGTAATCACAAGAAATTCGTGAGTTTCTTTTTTATGTTACCCTACATTAATTACGACGAGAGTAGCAGCCCGAGCTGTAGACTCGGTTACGCAATTGAAATCGCATATATGTATATGTATATATATATATATATATATACATATCGTACTTTTTGGCCACTAGATCACTTAGAATAGTTGCACACGTCTGGAAAAGTTCGGCACTGCCCTGCCTCCCTAACCGCGCGCAGTCAGTTATTCGTTGAGTGTAATTTATTTTTCGAGGAAATAGAAAAATCTTATTGCATTCAACAGGAATATAATAGAGAAAAGTCTTATCATTATTGTACACATTATGTAAGAAACGACCTACCTACAAGTGACCTAACGAGATAATAGAAAGAAGCTAAGTTGTAAATAAGCAAGCTCAAGCTTGCTTTGAATATCTTACTTTTTTAGTATTCCAATGTATAATTTCTATATATATGTATAATTTATATTTTTCTAAAATCTAGAGAGTACCTTATCTTTTATTCACAAGACAATTTTTACTTATTTCTTACGTTGCAAATCTCCTTTCAAAAAGCTTCAATATTTTTGAGATATTTTTGTCCATTGGGAATACTCCAAAAAGTTTTCGGCGTCGATTAACTAATGAAGAAAACAGGAACTTTTCCGACGTGCGCATCGTTGAACGTATATAAATCGTCAAAATATGAAAGCGTATGACTTTCGTTTTGTTCCCTGTCGAAAGCTATAGGCGCGACGGGTGTCCAATGCAATGGCATATATATGCATACTGCAGCTCAGAGAACTGTTTGAAGAGGCTAAAACATCCAATATCTTAATAAGCGTAATGATTGTGACGATTCCTTAGCCTATTGAGCTCCGCATTCAGCACTTTGTGTTTTATCTCAGAAAAATAGTGAAATGATGAAGAGTCTGAACACTGTCATAATCTACTAAACTCACACACTTATTAAGTACACCTTATAATTAATATACATTAATTGCTACCATTTTTAAAACAAAAGAGTAAAAATGAAGTCTTCCTACAAAAATAATCAAGATTTCGAATTACAAGCAGATATTTTATCAAATTTTCAAATACATTTCTCTGTAGAGAAAATACAAGAGTGAAGTAGAATAAGAGTTCAATGGGTTAAGAGCACAGATATCCTAAATATGTTTCTTTTCCGTTGGACACTTTGCACGAGTATTTTTTTTTTAATATCGTGAATCTCTAAGCTACTCAAAGAGAAGAGAGATGCACTTTATTGAAAATTGCTAATGAAGTCGAAATTTCTAATCCCGTGGATCTCTTTCGACCGCACGAGTCGCTCTCACACCATTGCATTCGGACATCAGTCCGCCCTATTCTTCCATCAGGACTTCGCTTTACTCTTACTCCTCACCCGCGGCGAGACCGAATAGAGTTTCCTGAAAACTGTCACTAGATTGTTCTGCGGGAATAAAGTCTCGACGATACCTTCCAGCAGCACGTACAACAGCCTTCTGTTTAGTACGGGCCGCTGAAACAGCTCGAACACTCTTAGCAAACCGCGCCTCGTCGTCTCGCTGCCTATGATATGTTTCAATTCATCCGAGAGACACGAAAGCAAAGCTATCTTAGCTGCCACTCGCGTTCTGTTCTTCATCTCCGTGTCTCGCGGCGGTTTACTCTCGGCCTTCACGCCGTTCGGCCAGAAGCTATTCCTGTAAAATTGTTATTAATTCACGTTAATAATGTCCCCACTTAATAATTTCCCTCTATATATTCCCAGATTTACTTTTAAATGTTGAGTGAAAATTAAATAATTATAATCACCGTAAAGAACAATTAAAATGATAAAATATACATAGAGATCATTTTATATGGAAATATCAATGTTCTTTGATGTTCTTGATAAATTGATGTTCTTTGATGAATTGGCAGTTTTATATGGAAATTATATTAATGAGATACATCAACTATCCCACTTACTTGAATAAGCGCAAATATCCCGCGACTTTTGACGGGCTGGTCATGAACGACACGTACTCCACTATCCTTCTATTCACTATGTCCCCGAACATCGTGCGAATGATTTGGCGCAGTAGCGTTATGATCCGCCGTCTCAGCCACTGATTTCGCACTTTTAAATCGAAGATCTCGTCCATTAACAGGAGCATAATTCGCAACGGGATATTGTCATCGGTCTGTGGAAAATACGAATCGAACGAGTCGATCAGTTGTATCGATATCCTAGAGATGTAATGCGAATGTGTAAAATAGAGAAATACCTCTGTATCGAGACCGGCGCTAACTTTGGTATTCTCATAAAATATACTGGTCTTTTTAGGATTGCCGAAAAATTTGCTCAGATTGTCCATTACGCCGTCCACCGTACTCAGCATGTTGTCCGGCATTGTTTTAACCGCCTGCGTGACGCTTTTCATAGACGTCTTCAAGGGATTCATTAAGGTATCTATCTGTATAAAGCAAATTTATTTACAATTAGTTTTTTTCTAATTATGTATTCGAAATCGTTATAAGGATTAGTATATATAATTTCCCATCTCCTAATTTCAGAATTAATTTTTCGCTTTTAAACAAAAATTAAGCAGACTAAATAAATAGACTATTCATATTTACCGTTCTCGAGATTTGCCCGCCAGTGACACCTTTATCGTAATCCCCTTGCTCCAAGAAGGCCAACAAGAGATTCTGCAATCCCATGTGCCCATCCATGATCGCGGGTTTCGTCAGTTGGCACAACCATGCGTTCAACATCAACATTCGTCTCTCCAACACCGTGCGCTCCATATTGTGGAAGGCCTTCTTCGCGGGGAAAGGTATTTTCGCCAGATCGTAATACTTTTCCTTGATCTTCTGATGCAAATCGTAGAAGTCGGAGTACCGTCTGTAGATATGCCACTTCTCCTTGTAGCCCGAATCGTAATTCTTCGTGATCGCCACCGCGTATATGCCGTACGTTTTTCCGCGATCGCTGACGATACCGGTCTCTATGATCGTGGCGGTGATCTCGAATCGGCCCTGCTGCAGCTTCTTGATCGCATTCTGATCGTAGTTGTTCTCATCCAGCTTGACGAATTGCTCCGCGTTGGTCTCCACGTAAAACGAAACGTCCTTCTTCTCACCGATTTGGTCGATCTCCGCGGTAAAACCCGTACGCGTGTTTCTCACGCCTCTAAGACTGCCCGTGTCCGCATCAACTTCATCGGATGCCCTACCTTCGTTCGCCTCTCCTATGCTCGTCAAGCTCGTCGAAGAATTCGATTTTTTAGTGCCCTCCTTTGCGGCTGCGAGCTTCGCGTCGTCGGCTTTGTACGTCTCGGACAATTCCTCCAAAGTGTCCAATTCGAGATTCGTGCTGGACAAGCTTATGCTGTCCAAGGATTTTGCGTCGTCCTCGGACACCGGATCCTTCAGAAGATCCAGCTCCGCGAGCAGTTTCACGTAAGCCAACGATCTCTTGAAACCCGGCAGAAATCTGTCTTCATTCTGCAGTTTCTCGTAGCAACAATTTCGCAGCTCGTCGAACCACGTTTCCTTGACCAACTCCGTCTTCATTCTCGTGAGCAAGCCCTTCACCAAAGTATCATCCAATTGCAGCTTGGGCGACGCCTTGTCGCTGAGGTACTGCTGATAGATCTTTGTGGCTGCCTCCTTCAGATTATCCAGATCCGCGTTCTTACGTTTAGCGCCGATCGCACCTGCGTTAGATTGGGCATGGATCTTCTGTAACTCGATGTCCGATATCTGTTGCTCGGCCGAGACCCTCCATCCATAGATATTCAGGTAAAAGAACAGGTACGCTTCTGCATTTATGGAGGTCATGTAATCGATGAAGTAACTGAGAGCGATATTGTTCTTCAGCAACTCATCTAATGGTAAATTAACTAGCTTTTGGCCCGGTATGAGCAATCTGTTCCACTCCGGTTGAGCGCCGATACCGTCCGTTTCCGTTTCCAAGCCCTCCTGCATACCGATGATCCTCGTCTCCAGGATTTTCTTCACGTAAACCAGACTGTTCAGCTGCTGCTTCACCGACAGATCGTCATCTCCGCCCGAATCCTTTGAGCGCAGGTGCGCTATTTCTTTACAGACTATACTTTTCGTCGCCATTAATTCGTCTAAATTGTCCGTTATTCTAATTACTGTTAAAAAGATATCACTTGGTAAACCACCATCCTTAGTACACTAAAATAAAAAAGTCGGAATATTATAATTCGGATAGAAGTATTAGTGCTATGTACAATACGTGATAAAATGTCGAAATGAATAAGAACATGAATAGATTTTTTAAAATAAATTTGAAAATGAGTTTGTAAGTAAATCAGCTTTCATTTAACTTATTAAGGAACAAAGTTCTCAAATTTATATTTACAAAGTTTATCATTAAAATCGTCATTGTACTAACCAGCCATATACACGCCTGATTAATGTAATCAGGATCGGAGAATAGATCCAATAATGGCCTGATTATAACATTCACTAACAATTCCCTTAAGACAAATCTCACAGTTAAACAATCGAAGTCCGCCTTGGGTAGCACCAGGTACAACAGAATTTCGGATATTTCGCCCAGGAATTCCAATTCCTGGGTGTCGTTCGTGCATACCAAATCTCTGCATATCAGATTATTTTCCATCTGCACCTCGAGATCGAAAAATATCTTTTCCAGCGATTCGTCCTCCTTCTCATCGCCAGACGATTCGATTGGCTCGGTAAGCGATGATAGGTTGGGTGTATAAAATTTCGACTGCGAGTACCAAGACACGTCGGTCTCACTCTTATTTCGCCGATGAGTGGGAGTCTTCTTCGGAGTCCCGCCCGACGTGCTTGAGCTGGCACTGCCTTTCTGGATCCTGTTCGATCGTAATTGCTTCATCCTCGCGCTTGCTTGTCGATACAACCTGACGTGCGAGGCCGCATCATCGACGAGTCGTGTAGTCAAGTAGGGTATCCAATCGACACTCTTGACCCTGTTTTGTACAACGATATTAGACAATAGAATTTTAATCAATAGAAAGATAGGTAATCCCTTTTTAAGTTTTTAATAAATATTATTTAAGAATTTAGAATTTTAACAAAATGTACTGAGATATTTTATATAATTATTATTGTTGAAGAGCTAAAGAAAGTTAGCATATAAAATATTCGAATTCCAATTAAGTAAATATTAATGGAACAGTTTTTACATACCGATTTGCTAAATTGATGGCGATTTTTTGGGCAGTATCTCGAACGGAATAGATAAATTCCTCATCGTCCGTAACAATGCTGTACCAGGGTTCCACGTAATCTCTGATCAAGAAATCCAAAATTTCCTAAAAGTACATTACAACAAATACATTAAGCTCAATAATCGACAGACAATTCGATATTTTTCTATAAATGTTGTATAATATAAAAATTTCTATAAATATGTACTTGCAGGGATTCGTCAATGATACGGCTACCAGTTATTCTTCTATCTAACGTAAATGTCATCCTCTCCCTAGACACATCTAGTATATACTGCAAACATAACACGTGGAATATAAAGTGACAAGTCGCGAATTAACGGCGGATAATTTCGAAATTTTCCGGAAACTTACCTGCCGGAACTTTTCAGTCTTCTTAGATAAATCTTCCCTTTCAGACTTAATCACATTGTCGAGATTCGGTGAGTACGTTTTATATATACAAATCAATGTTCTGCAACAGAATATTTACTTTAATTATTTTTTAATGTATATATTTATTAAAATGATTCTTCACAATTTAATATTTGTTAGTATCTTGATGTTGTACATTTTATATATATTTTGCTTTTAATTGAACGTTCGTATCTTACCCTAAAATTAACGCAAGCAAGCAGATTAAAAGTTTTACAATTGTTCCTATGCCGAGGACGTAAGCAAGCAGGGTAGCGGCAGCTCCGAGAACGCCGTACAACGGGACGTTCATCTGCAAAAATAACGATCTATCATCAGAGACATTGAATTGATAATATATTCCAAAACTTGTACCGCGTTACTTATTTATGCTAAGTATGAACCATAATTATTTCTAGAGATAGGAGTTATCTCTAGAGATAATTGCGGTGTATACTTACCATAAGTCATGTGTAGATAATGCAAAACAAACACACTGTTAAAATTTTTCTGGCAGCAACGTATCAACTGTCTCCTCGCTCGTATGTTTATTAAAAATAGTAGAGTTTATCACTCGTATCGGGGGAATAGACAGAGAAATACAAAGGAAAAGACACGTATAGCTTAATGATAAGCCAGTAAAAACAGATTATCTCGAAATGAAATTCCGTTCTCAAGACTTTAATATTTTGTGTTTCGGAACAAAAGAACTGAAGCTCGGCTGATTAAAGAGAAATTAATAATGCAATACATTCGTCAATAAAAAGTTGCGAAATATATAATATAATATACAGGATGTCTCAGCCAGCCATTTAAAAACGAGGGAAATGATTTTTATCAAAAATCCCCAAAAATTTTGATAAGTAAATTAGATACGCTCTATCGAATGATGATATTTTTAACTTTCATTTTCGAACAGAAATAGACTACATATTTAGGGCAGAAGTCGATTTTTTTAAATAGAACATAGTATTTTTTTTGCAGATTTGGATTCGGAAATAGTCCCTTTTTGTTTGATAAAAACCACTTTCCTCATTTTTATATAATACTATATTAAATAGGTGGAGTAGTCTGGTAGTTAGTCCAAGACACCCTGTATACAAAAATATATTAAAATTAATTATACACAAAACAAAAAATTTTAACAATTAGTATTTTCTATGAAAAATTAGAAATTTCATGATACAAATATATTTAATTAATATACACAAAAATGACAGTGTAAATCACAACTTTATTATAACAAAAGCTACTTGCATCAACAATGACAATTGCAACATCTTAATTTAATTAACTGTCAGTTTGCTTAAGAAATAAGTTGTATTCACTGTTATAAATTTTTATTAGTAAATTATTTAACAAGATGTTATTTCCCTTTTTAAAGGAGAAATATTTTAATTAATTTAATCTTTTTAATCTATGCTTTTCTACTTGAACAAACATTACTCATACTTTGACTAATGACAATTAACAATTTGTGATGAGTAATGTTTGCTGCATCTCACAAAGACAATGCTTACAAAGAAAAAGATAAAAAAAAAGTAAATCAATTGATATTTTCTAGTGAAGAGTTTTTACAAAATAAATAAATAAATCCCAAATGTTCTTAATACACTTATAATATTAGTAATATTTGTAAAAATTACTAAAGCATCAGTTTTGTGAAGCACAGTAAAAATAAGGAATAAAATTTGATTCTCTCACAAACAAATAAATCTGCAGATATCGCGAGGAAGCTTATCATGATAAGAAGTTGATTGAAATATAATGGTTAAATGATACATTACAAGTGTGCTCGAGATATAACACTCGAGATACAAGAATTAAAAAGGAATTAAAAAAATATCGCTCTCAAGATAATATAAATCCTCAATCTCTCTCTCTCTCTCTCTTTCTCTCTCTTCGAGATACAACTGTTGCAGTCAGTAAAAATCAGTGCCAGTAAACATACACATAACAGAAGTATAAAACGGATGTTTTGTGTTAAGAACGAAGTGTTACGCAACATAGAATACACTTTTTTGCTGTTATGTTCTCTCATTTGAAAAATGAATCACCTTCACATCTGCCATTCGTTTCACCTCTACTCCTGCAAGTCTCTATTTTCTGTAAAGGCAAAGACGAATCTATTCGCTCTGGGGATGCTCTAAATTTCACCGATACTGACAATCGTTTCGTTCTGAGAACCGAAACGACTGACATTATCTCGCACACCCTCGCCCCCCGGCCGCTGTCCCGCATACAAAACAACACAAAACAACTGTTACACTACTGATATATATGTATCTCATGCACAGTAGGCGCGTGAATGCGAGCCGCGCGTCATGCATGCGTGCTCCTTGATGACGGGCGAAGCGCGGCCCGGACCGACGGTGTCTCGTGATCGTCGGGCAGACGACGGAGAGAAAAAGAGAGAGAGAGAGAGAGCGAGAAAAAGAGAGAACAGGCGGTGACGAGACACGCAGGTGTCCAGGGCGACGTGCGTCGTCGCGAGATCGGGATGGACCGGAGCCCTCCTTCTACGCACCTTTGGTGATTGCTCGACGGGCCGGCTGTCGTCGTCGCGCATTCGGCTACGCGCATAATTGCGTGTCTCGCGGCGACGTGCTGCTCTCACACACTCGGCGGGCTGGTCAGCTAAGCGGCGCTTTATTTACATTCTCGCGGACGATGCGGCTCGATGCGCTGAGCGACACGTCGGACGACACCATGATCTTCCGATCCCGCACGATTCTGCGTGGTCGGCGGCCGCGGCGACGTCCGACGGCGGTAGAGAGAAGTCTGAGAGCGGACACGCCCGCTTTTCAGGTGGTCGCGGCCACTCAGCGCCTCTATGTACAAATCGAACGTGCACGTTGAACTAAGTCCGGTTATTTCCAGTGGGTAACCACGGCGTATATTATTTGTTTCCATCGTTATCACAGAATATAATTGCGTTAATGATACATTATAAATGTCCACAAGTCTGCGAGATATCTGCAGGGAAATCCAGTGAATTTTTATTTTCTCCTCAAATCGTTGCTTTATTTATTTCTAAAACAGATAAGAGTCTACGGTCGAATTAATTTTTTTTTGCGACGATTTATGAAATTTACATACGAGATCATCAGCACTTTTAATTATTTTATCGATAAAGTAGCAATTTAATCGGAGAAATTGAAAGTGATCCTCGTAATTATTAGTGACCGCCGCTAGATGGACGCACCAGTTGTCCCGGTGCTGTTGCAGCTTAGGAAATTTATGTTTTAGCGCATTTTTTAAAATATTATATATTGATTATTGAATAAAGAGAAAAGAGACTCGAAGAAAGAGGAGGAAGGAAGAATGCAAGACAATAGACGTTAGGCACGTGATTTATTATATTAAATATATATATATATACTTATTAATATTTAATAAAACGTATCAATCTCAATTTCATTTTCATCCGTTATTTTATCCGACTACTCACATAATGATAACTAATTTAACTCCGTTACTCTAATTATAGCATTTAATTACTGCAGGTAATCAATTTCGCTTAATTAACGGGAGAAGCCGGATGTTGCGTGAAGCTTTAACGATTTCGATTATATATCTGCTCTTCCGGATTATATAGATATATATGCGTGGATCCAAAAACTCACCCCCATCGACAGCATGTTGATGCAGCATTACGAAGTCAGATCGATTCGAAACTTAACTTGCGACCTGTCGCAGTTTATCACACGCGAGAAGTTCGTATTCCCCGCGATTTAAACCGCGTATGCGTACATACGTACGCGGCTTCGGTGCGGTTCCGCGCGCGATTGCAAATTATCTTTCGGAATAGACTTCATCTGACTTTCAGATCGAATCGCGGTATTAAAAAATTCCGCGCGTGATGGGATACGCGATGGGATACGATAATGGTCGCCGTCTACGTCGATATTACACGAAAAATCCTTCTCTATCGCTCCTTTCCTCGAATTCAGAATGAAATTCGCCCCGAAAGATAGCTCGCGCGCCGCCTGATATAAGAGGTCAAATGGTCACCGCGATTTGATTAGCATTTCGCGAACACTTCGGCAAATAGACTCCGAATAAAATCATATAATCCGAAATTTGAATGTAAAATGAGAAACGCGAGAATTCGATTTAATAAATCCATAATCTTCGTATCAAGATATCAATAACGATTAACGAAGGTCCGTTATCGTTTATATAGCGAAGGTCGAACGCGCGTCAAAACACTCGCGTCGTCGATCGTATCGCGCGCGCGGCATCGGCGTGAAGTTGCCGCGCGTCACATTCGGCGATCGCTTCACAAGTCAGTTATTCACGGCATGGCCACGGGACGGATCGGCAGCGGCGACGAGCGAACGCGGAGTTGTGACGGTGAGTATATATGATCGCAGCAGCGTCGCGTTTTTGGCGCCTGCCGCAGTCGCGTGCCGTTTGAATTCGTTTGTGTATCAGCAGTCCATTAGTAAAATTCACGAGATTCGAGATACCTATGTCGCGCGAGCGTCGCGGTAAAACGCGACTGTCGCGCCGTTCCGTGACATCTGCGTCCCGCGTCCCGCGGACGTGCATTTTCCATTCCGACTCGCGCGCGTCGCCCACGCTCCTTTCGCGTGTCGTAAAGCGGGATATAGGATATCTGAATAATACCGAACGCAATCCGAGTACAACCCCCTAGTTTTTCAAATCCCTCGGAAGTACAAGTTGGAGCAACAGGTGTAATCGTCGCCGCGACGAGCGAAGTTGCTCGCGCGATATTCGATTCTCTCATTTCTCTGATCGTCGCTCGCGAAGACTCTTGACTGTGCTGCGAGAAGTCGCGGACGCGAAAAGTTTCGCAGAGTGTACATTTCTCGCGTCGAATCCACTGTTTTCGGTGTAATTAAACGTGCGTCGCGTATCGGACGTGTCGTATGTACAAAGGACCGCGCGTAATAAGTATACTATGTTTTTTTCCCTGCAGTGTCGCGTGAATGCCACGAAACAGCAATCAACAGCAGCCAGGGAAAGGAACGTGAGGAGGTGGAGTCCATGAAGATATCGAGCAACGGTAGAGCGATCATGGACTGAATAATGTATTATTTATTTCCTATTTCTTATCTACGGATCGTTTTTAACCCGCAACAGTCGTATGATGCATTCCGTTTTACAATGTACAGTCGTGGACAGATTGATTGCAACACTTTTTTTTTTATAGATTTCAAAACGCACTAATATTTTGCAAATGTGAATCACGATTAGTGTTATATTGTCTCTAGATTAAAGATAGTACATCATGGTTCGCATTTGCAAAATATTAATTACTTATAAAATATATATTACGTACATTAAATATATATTAGAAACCTATATAAAAAAAAGTGTTGCAATCGATCTGTCCACGTATGACTGTACATACTATGTAATCCGTATACAAAACATTTGAGATTATTTTGGGACTCAAGATATTTAACAAGATATTTAGAATTTAGAAATATATAAATAATATCTAATGTTTATGTAAGATGTATATAAAATATTTTACAACATTTAAAAATTATATTTATTTAGATTTGTGTGTGTGTGTGTGTGTGTGTGTGTGAGAGAGAAAGAGAATTAAAAGTTTTTATTTGTATAAAATTTTATACAAACAAATTTTAGTATTTTACAAAAAAATCTTTTATACATTTTAGTATTTTTAAAAAATCTTGTTTCGGGAATTGTGTAAGTTGATTAAATCTTTAAAAAAACCAATAAAAAAGAATGCACATAATAATTATTTTTTGAAGTATTAATTATCCGGGCACTGGTTTAATATCTGGATACATTTATATTTTACAGATCAACGTTACATACTACGGTGTACTACTACTCTGCCACTGCACATTGTACTGGTGAGCATTTAATTATCTTTATCATTTTTTTTTGTTAACCGAGAGAATTTTGTGAATCTCTGAAATAGTATTATTCGCGTACATATTAATTATTTGTACGTGCGCGATCGTTATCGTTCTTTTCTTATTTTTGCCTGCAACAACAAAACCTATTAAAATAATACCGCAATAATTACCGTTCTAAGTTCTTTTTTCATATTATTTTATTATCCGTATTATTTTTTATTTGTTTTAACAATTTATGGTCGACGTAAATATTAACATAACATTTATTTTATTAACTTTATTTTTTTTTTAATTCAGTTCACAAAACGCAAAAAGACGTTTAAAAAATCAGGTCTTTTATATTTAATATATATTATTATTAATATAAATAATTTGTCTACGTTACACGTAACTCTTTTTTAATCATACGGCCGCTGCATTGCATCGAAATGATCTCTTTTTCGTTTTCCATTTATTTTAACTGTGCGGATGTCATGAATCGATAGTATCAATTTAACTAAGGGATATGATATTGTCACATTATATGTGCGATCGCGTAAGTAATAGAGACTTGAAATATGATACATTGATGAGAAGATGATCTAAACCATATAAAGGTCTTACGTAGACCTTATTACAAAGGATAATTTCTGAGGTATCTACAATAACGTGATAAAAGTTTGTAATTCTATCTGTTTTAAGCGATCAATAATTTTTTTGTTACTGCAATTAATTGTTCGAAAAAGAGACGAAAAAATTCTATGTATAATCTTTCCTTCGACAATCAGACTTTTATTTCGAGAAACGTTATAGCACATCTTGTTTGACTTGTCTTATCATTAACTTCGCCGGATTATTTGTTCATTTTTTCTTGCAGTCCTTATTGCAGCTCGAGTGTAAAAATTGATCGATTTAACCGTACGATTTAAAAGTAAAAAAAAAAAGAGATTTTATTATTTAAATACTAGAGAAATAACCCGCTAGGCGGGACAAGAGTGTCTCAATTTACAACGAATATCGAGTTGCAAGCGCAGCTGCCGCGTTTTATACTTTTTTTCTCGCCGCGATACTTACGCGGTAACCACATGTAACAAGCGGACTCGACGACCAAGCGAGTCGGTATGCTCTGGCGGCCGAGCTCTGGAATTTAAAGGTAGTCCCTCGTTTGAGCGAGGATAATTAAATGTCTATCGGAAATTCGTCGGTACGGCCAACGGTCTGACCGTCGAGAGGTGATTGAACTACTCGGTTTGTTCCTTCTCTCTCTCTCTCTCTCTCTCTCTTACTCTCTTCCTCTCTTTTTTCTCTCTTTCTCCCTTCCTTTCTCTCTCTCTCTCTCTCTCTCTCTCTTGTACGCCATCCAGAGTCACAGGTGTCTGGAAACGGCAGCTCCATTCTATCATCGCATGGCCAAAGTGCTTCTCCGAGTGTTCCGAGGCTCATCGTCGTGTACTTAATTAATCACGCGGCGTCACTGATACCCGCCGCTAAGTCCCGCCCGTGGCCTCGCCCGTGCTTTTTCTAAACGCGCGAAATGCAAATCTGTTCCTGACTTGCATTTGTCATCAGGCGTCGCGCACTCGGCCGCACCTTTTGATCGACTTCTGAACTTCTTCGGCCAGGGATGATGGTTTTTATAATTGAACTCCGCGGTATATTTATAATTTAACATCCATTCGTATCTTCGGCACAAGTATAAATTAAGATAATTGTATATTAAATGAGTATATAAATAGCTGATAGTCAACCGATATGCAATGGCACATTTTTATTAATTGTAAGTATACAAATTTTTAAAATTAATTTTCAAAAATTTGTACAACGTTAATTTGTCTTCAAAAATTCAATAAGAAGTGTTTATTCTCGAATTTCTTGACAACGACGCGAAAAATAACACGTTTCTTTTATTGTTAATTTAATTATTATTAATATTAATATTGGGTCATCAAAACTAGAAATTGTTTCGTGATTTTAAATTCTAATGAAACAAACGTATTAGATTTTCCTTGACAATTCTACAATAGAGTTAACTCCGAGATGGTAATTTCACCAGGAACATTGAAATCGCAAAGCGCACTTCATCCCCGCAGGATTGAATTATTTATTGTTGTATAATAGCATTAATTTGTTCGCCGGCAGATCATTTATTCCTAGACATTTAAGTAGTCAGAATTTCTCCATGTCGATAAGGTGGCGAATTGTGGCGAATAGTCGACAGGGAAAAATCGTGACAGCCCGGGATGGTAAGTTCCTTCCGATCCCCCTCAAGGGATCTAAAACCAGCGGCCTCAAAGAAAGAAAGATTTGCGAAAAGTTCTATATATTGCCTCTAGTACTAGTAAGCGACGTACCGTAAGTAGGGGTTGACACAGTCGGGGTGCGCATTCTTGTTCAGATTTTTCTTATTCGTATACAGAATATGCTGACTGACGCGGATTTTCCCTTCTAGATACAAATTCTCTGAATTTTAGACGTTAACAATTCTGACTTTTGATACAATTCCGTTTTTTTTTGTTTTAAGAAAAACACTCTGCAAATATGACAAATAAAACTAAAGTCCAGTAGAGATTAAATTTTAATTAATGGCATTTAGTTAAGCGCGTGTGACATAATTATTAGCGAGAGATCACTACGTTTCTTAACAATTGCTTACTATATTGCAATTGCCAGATTAGACAATAATATAGTCTTGGATTTGATTCTGCACTGAATATTTATTATTGCTAAAAAATAGCATTACAAATACCTATACATTTACAATTCTATTTCATTCATTGCGTTGTTTACTGCAATTTAAAATAGACGTAATCGTTATGACTTCGCACGATTAATTAAGGATTACATGAATAATAATTATATTTATAAAATTATAATTGCAATTAAATAAAAAACTAAAAAATGCAAACACTTATGACATATATCATAAGAATTCGATTGCGAGAGAAAGCTTTTCTTGTCTAGAAAGATTATTTAATCAAGTCATTTATTTTATAATTGAATCGAAAAGAAAATATCGTGTGGAGTTTCATTCGTAACATAATTATTACAATTATTCATTTAGACTGACATATCGATTATGGAATTTTCATTGAATTTTGCCTACTTTTCCAATATCACCGCAATGGATGGAAGGTTCACTTTGGAGCTTTTCCAATTTCTTCGAAAAACAATTTCCAAAGTTACTATCTTGAAATGCTTGATGGATGTATGGGATGTCCTAGACACTATCACTATCAGCGCAGTATAGATGTTAGAAATTAAATTAAGAAAAATAATATTTCTCTCAATATTTGATCAGTAATTATAGAATTCTAAGCAATCGAGATTTGTAAAAGTTTTACTAAATAATACTTTTAAAAAACAAATACGTAAAATAACTTAATTTTAATGAATTTTAACAGATTCTTTATTTAAATATTACATGTAATTGTAATTTACTGATAAAAATTATTACTAATTATTGCTAAGATTAATTAAAAATTTATATACTGTAATAGTAAAGAAATATTTCGCTTAATCTAGTTTTCACACATATTTTGAATCTATAAATATAAAATAAAATGGAAATTAAAAGTAAATATTTTTCTAATATTTGAATTTTATTTGTTTGATTCTTTTATGTTTACGATTTTTGTAGAAAACATCGCTATTTGTTACTATTCAAAGTTTATATAGAGAGAATACATTAAATGAATGGAATAAAATCAATGTTTCCATAGCATTCATTAGAAAAAATTGGAAGAAAACTAAATTTCTCAGGGAATTAGCGAGTGAAGGGGATTCTATATGTAAAAGATGAAATTATCATGAATAAACATGAGATAAATGAGCGGGATGACGGATAGTGATAGTTATAGAGAAATTATGTGAACGTAATGTTATTTTTTATTATATTAAATAAAATTGGTATAACATATTAGGGAAAGTATAACATAAGAGGGAGATAGTTTATTAATTAACAATAATTATCAAGAGAATTTTCTGTACTTGAATTTAAAATGAATATATTACTTTTAATTTTTACGTCTTTGTTTTTCTAAAGAATTTAAAATAAGGAAATCGATTGCATGCTAGTAATATATAATGCAAAGTGACAAGAATGAATTGTAATACAATTGTTGAAAAGACAGTTTGTATTGTACCAAGAAATAAGAGACGACAACACAAACGTCGTATTGGCATAAATCTAAAAAAGCAGAAGAATCTCGAGCTACAAATGATTGATTATAAATTCCTCCATTCCATTTTTCCTCTCATGTTATATATTTAGTCTCTAATTATGAAAGTTCTTTGTTTCTTACAAATTATAAGCAAATGATCGTTATACGTCTCACTTTATTGTTCGTATGAGACAACAAAAGGAACTGTAAAGGTTTCGTTTACACAATATCCTCGTCCGCGCCGGACGGGCGTAGAATTAAATGTCGTGCCTTTATTTATCGGGATACCTAGATTGGATGAATTTCGCCACTGTGCGAATAGTGGTTGCGCCCAGGTTTCGCCGTGGCGTTTAGCAGCGCGGATGCGATCATTCGGGCTGGCACGGCTGGCGTCGTCGCAGCTCGGTCCGGCGGCGCGCACCGAAAGCGAGAGAGAAACGGCGGGCCCGACGGTACGCTCGCGCCACTGCGCCCGCGTCCGCCCGTACGCGCGCCAGTATCCCTGTCGGTCCCGTGTCACGCCAAGCTCACTTCACCCTCACATCGTTCCTCGTGGTGGTAATCGTATCGTGCGTGCCGACCGAGGATCTACGTGTGACAGCCGATCAACAAGGCAGATAGAATTTTCACGGCGGTGACGAGTGTTATCGCAGCGAAAAACCGACAGACGGGGACCTGGTGATTCTCCCCTCCTCCCCGGATGAACGGTGCGATCGCGCGATCGAAGCGGATAACGACGAGTCCTCGAATGTGATCGAATCTTGGTGTCGCGAAAATATACGTTCGGCGGACTTTGTCTAGAAAATTGGCAGGGATCGAAGGATCGAAGGGATTTGCCGGAATTTGAGAAATATATGTACGCTCGAAAAGACGCGTGAATGGAAAACGTAAAGAAGAAGAAGGGCATTCCTTGTGCTCCGTTTCGAAACCGATTACTTAAAATCTTGGAATAGAGGAAAGTGTTACGGCGAAGTATTTTATCCTTCGATTAATGAGCTACCGAGCATGCGAATTTGTCTTGTCACAAGATCGTGATTACCGCGTCACTTATGTGTGCTCCGACGCGCGTGTAAATATTCACGTTCATTAGGTAGTGAAGACCCGGCTGCTTTGAAGCTTTCGACTCGCATGCAGTGTTCCGTTTACGAATAACGAATTTTCGGTGAACGCCAGTTGAGCTTTCCCCTCGCTTTGAGAGAAAGCGCTGATTATACGGAGAGAGGCGCACGGAGGGCAAAGTCGGTGATTTATGGCGGAAAAGAAGGTCTGCGACGGGCTTCTCGAAGATGCGAGAAAAACGAGGGCTTAGACGTGCGCCCGTGTATAGTCATGTAGTAACTATATACGTCGAACCTGAGGCACGTTAATCGAATTGAACTTTGTTGACGAGTATCAATTTAGTTTTCTCGTCACCGGCGCGGTGTAACGAGGTATGGAGTTTTATTCACTTCTAATGGTCATTTTCTACAAGAAGCAAAGAACTTTCATGATACGAGGTTAAATTACACCGGCAGTTTTATCTAACTTCGGATCGGTGATTCTTGCCGTTTCCTTCCGCATTGTATTTCTACTCGTGATACAAACGGGAGAAAAAGAAGGATTTCGATCAGAGTTATCACGCTATGCACAGTGCAATTGAGAACGACCAGAAGTTCGCATTCTCGAGAAATTGAATCGAGACCGAGACATATGTTACCGATGAACGATTTTGAAAAATCTGCAGCATCGCGACATACACTTGGCGCCGGAACAGTTGGACGTCGGATCGATCGCACGTTGGATCACGCAGTCGATGGTACTCGCGGCCGACGAGCGGGGGTGAACAACCGTTCGGCGGATCGTCCGTACGCATCACGTTTGGCCACCATGCCGAACGGTGCATTCGTGCAACGAGCGTTACTCGCGATTGCGAGCTGCCGCGAATCGGGTTGCCGAGGATTCCCGCCACGCGAAACAACTCGCGTTAACGCGCCAGACGCGTCCGCTTCTTTGACTCTCCTCCTTTTATTCGACACGCGCTGTTCGCTGTATCCCAGGTAGACGATATATTGAGCGCGCATTTTTGTTCGATCCTGTTACGCGATCGGATGCGCCCGGGGCGCGTTACCGTATCCGGCGAAAACAAACGGTGAGACGAAGGCGACGATGGATGGCGAGTTGCGCGGAGAAACGCGAGAGGAGTGACGGGATGAAAGGGTAAGGGAGACGACGCGTTTTTCGCGACGGTGAAATACTGAACGCAAATTGAAGAGGGTAATACAGTGAGATAAGGGTACTCTGATCTCGGTGAGTGCGCCGCCGTGTTGCTCGTGCTCGGTAATTTTCACGGCGAATCCCGGCTCGTCCTGGCAAAGAACTGTTGAAGAGGGGCATGAGGAAGAAGCGTAGCACGGATAGCACGTAGCGACTGGCCCCTTCTCGTTTCGGAGATGCGGCGCTATCCATTGCATATCAACGTCGCCCTCACCGTCGTGCTATTGGCGAGTTGTGCAACCGTTGTGCAGGCCGGCAAACGAGGTAATGATTACATCGAATATGCTCCTGTCGTAAGGCCTATCGTGGTCTTTGCGATTGCAACGATAATAACGTGAAAGCGTGTAGGAGCTAAAGAGCACGTAGTGCACATAATGGTGCGAATTCGGAAATGAGAGACGCACGCTAAAGGAGGAGAGAAACCAAAGTATATTACGTGACTCTTTCTTTCTATAAAAAACACAATTGCTTTTCGTTCATTTATTCTTTTGAAAAAATGTAATTTAGCAATTATAAAAAAAAAAACAATTTTCTTTAGATACTAAATAATTATTATGTAATTTAAAATTTTTATAAGATTTATGTTTTATATATTTAGCATTTTTATTTTAATTTTCCGATACATTTTGAGGGAACAGCAAACATGTACTTTGCATAATTTTATGATTATTCACATGTTATTAAAAATAATAATTAAATTCTTTTATAAAAATATTATAAAATAAATGTTATATTGAATCAAAACACATACTTCTAGACACGATAGAACGATTGTACAGTCGATCAAAGAGATTTTCGTACCGTAATGTAAAGTAAGGTTTTAAATAAATCTTCGAATGTGAATTGTGATCCGTTCGGATGTGACACACCTCGTGAATTTCATTATTATTATTCCAAAGGAGTAGCTTTGTATTGAATATCGATCAGGAAAACAATTTCGCCAGTGGATGGTATCTTATAGCCAGAAAACGGCTTTTCACGGTCTGCAGGTGAATATAGCTCCGCGATTCTTGGCAGACACAATGGACGTGCGTATTGTATCGTCGATTCGTTATCCTTACATTTCCGATTGAGATGATTTTCGGTATGCTTGCTAGAGCAGAATTTTTCCCCTGCCACGGCACCGCCTCTGTAACGACTCAGTTTCTGCGTGAAGCAGAGGATAGCTAAACTGTCACAAATATCGTATTTTGTGAGCTTTGCTATTCCTGAAATTTGATCGAGAGATTTTTAACTTTGCAAAGCGCTAAATAATTCTCAAATAGAAACAGATATAGATAATCACAGAATTCTTTTTATGTATAAATATACATATATTATTAGTAGCTGATCAATAAAACATTACATTTCCACATGCATTTACACACACACATACAGTATAATATTAGTACCGAAGGGTAAACTACTACTAAAAACTGTACAGTGATTGCTAATTATGGCAATACATCACACTTTATTGCTAGCATTGCTATTGTATTGTGCTTTCGTATTGTCAGTAACATTACCATCTATTATCTCATGTATTGCCATCTATCGCACATAATATTGCCAAGTATTGTTAACGTATTGCTTTGTATTGATAGTATATTGCTAGCATATTGTATTACCGCAATACTAGCAATTGTATTTCTGAAGAAATGTACACTGCCATAGTGGTTGACCCTTCGAGTAGTACACACAGTACACAGTTACAGTAAGTAGTTAATCAACCATTGTTACTCTTAGACCAATATAATAATAAATTCCTTTCTAAGGGAATGTAATTCGCAAAAACGATAATATATTGACGATATATTAAATTGTTAATTACAAGAGTTCTAATAAAGTTTTTGTGGTATAATTAAAAATATTATACAATTAGATACATTCTGATATTAATACGAAACCAAATAGTAAATGGCATAAAAAATCAAAACAATATTAATACTGTTGAATTGCTGTTATTTTAGATTATCTCTCTTTGCATAATTAGCATAATAACGTGTCATCTATTTGCATCAATCTATAATAATTAGCCTTTTAAATTACTGCATAATTAGAAAAGAAATAGTTATTTATAACAAATTATATAAACAACTTAATATATATTTTATTATATATTTTATTCAAAAATATTTACATTATTAATGTCAATAGAATAATGAATACATTTGTTGGTGTGATTAAAATCAAAAACTTAAAATATATATTTCAATTTTAATCAATTATGAGTAATGACCTTCTCGGATATAATAATAATTGAAAACATATATTTAATAAAAGCATAATTAATGGATTTATATACTTTGCAAGAAATAACTTGTGCATTATGCGTATTGTGTATCAATTAATTTAAATTACGATATAACCATTCAAGCGATATTCAGATTTATATACGGATAAAATGTTGTTTTCTATGCTACTAATATATAATTTAAGAAGTAGCTTGTAAGAATATACTCTATTTTCAATATCAAGTGCCACTTTGCTCGCTTGCAGTGATAACGTCCCACTGGGCTTGTAGAACTCGCTGTCAATTAATTGTTCTAACTGCAGGTTTAATGAACGTCACTTCGTCATCCCCATATCCTAGGCCGTGTTCAGACGATCTAGTTTAGCGTATAATTTATGCATTCTGTACTACATAATGCGCGTTTGCAACTTGATCAAGCTTACGTGCTGCTGCCGTTTAATAGTACGTCTAAAGTATGCGTAACGTGTTGCTCAATACGGCTTTAGTCGAACAATTTATGTTTCCCCGTTGCGTTAATCATTTTGTTCATAAAATATAAAATATCGACAGTGCGCGAAAGTTCAATGAGTAGCTCGACATCCACTTCGCAACGCGGATATGTTTTTAACAATCTGATATAATTTTTATTATGACAAGCGCTATATTGGAATTGTTATGGGAAAATGTAAAAAGTTTGTCGGATTAGGATTAGGATTAGGCGAAAAGTTTGCTTGTTTGTTGCAACAGAATTGTTCGTGAAGCTTAAAGTGAAACACGAGGCTTACTAATAGCCAAAACGTTAAAAATTTTTTGGACGTTTATTCCACACATATGTATATAGGGAATTCTTATACACAAGAAGATGTTTAGACTTGGTAAATATTCTTAAGTCCAGCAGCTTGTGCGACGCGGTATATAAGTTTGATATCTAATAACAGTTTTCTTCGGGAGCTCCCGAGTTCTTGGTGGAGCCAAAAGTTTTCACGTATCGGGGATACTTAATAAGTTGGACGATAATGCCCACGTAACCTGATTTGCAATTTAATACGCGGCCAAAATACGAAAAACTGCAATATACCGATAAATCGGAAATTTATTGTTTAAAATATCAAACGACAAACTTTGAAATAATTATTTTTACGATAATCGTTGGAATTTTAATTAATGGTTTTTTAAATAAATCGGCAGTTTATTGAATAAACTTAACTAAAATATTGGCTAGTGATTTTAATCAAATGTATTGTACATGCAATAAAATTATAAAATAAGCTATATAAGACAGATTAAAAGGAGATTATTTGTTTTCAATGTTGAAAACAAATTGAATAATTTTTAATTTACAAATTGATGACGTAAGATTTTTTTGTATTTAATTGTTTAACTTTTTTAAGATAATATGAGATATTTTTTATTAGTATTTTATGAGTTTTTATATTATTATATTATATATAATACAAAATCACCAAATACACAATTTTAATATTACATAGTAAAAATTATATTTTATATTATTTTATTATGTATTACATGTATTATCTCTCTCTTTCTGCCTATCTCTCTTTCTCTGCAGAAATCTCCAGAATGCGTTTGTCTCGTACGTATTTATAGTTGATAGAATGTCTATTCAGTCGAATGTCTATCAAGTTGCTTATTTATTCCACAGCAATGGCAGGTATAGATAGTCATAGTTCTAGTTGACGACATATGAGATTAGAACCAGTTTATTGTAGAAGCGTATATTCGACTCAATAATGAACGATTTAGATTAACGCCACACTAACGCGCGAACAATAATATTGTCTGAACCGAGTATATTGTGTGGGCTTCTATTTCTCCATTCAAAGCCGCAGTGAATAAAAGCAAACATTTCTACTTAGACTGACAAGTGCTACGGCAAACGTTTACCACGCAATAGTTAACTGCGAAAGAAACAGTATGACACATTCTATGTAACTGTAAATAACAATATTTGATTGAGCTCTAAAAATCGTAACAAATAAAAAAATGACATTTTTATTGACTTGAATTCAGAGGCAAAGCTTTTTATAATAAATATACATATAAAGATTTTGATTAATGTTTATAATAAGAAACTTTAAAAATACATTACAATTTATTATTATAAAATTTTTCTATTTAAATATGATGTATAATATATTACTTTTTATTTTGTATTTTTTACGCAACATTTTATATTCTGCTGTAAAGTTACAAAACTGAAGATAAGATATTTTTTTTTTTATAAGAGTTAGAAGTGTCAAATTTATATTTATATTCTCTATTAATTTTATTATGATCGAATTTTATGTAAATAATTAAAATGTGCCATCAAATAAAACAAACGTTAACGAAACGAATAATAACGTTTCTGTATAACGGTGATAACATTTGTCTTTAAATTATCACAATTATCGCTATATTTTTTCGCACTAAAACGGATTTCTTATCATACGCGTCTCACATATATCGTCAGGTGTGCTCCGCGTTAGTTTATCATTAAATAAAATATAATTAAGTTTTTAGAAATAACGCAGAATTTCATGCGATATATATTCAGGCGACTCTTTATCTCTCATACCGAGCACACACACACGCGTGTGTCACATAGTGAGTTAATTTGGTTACTTTTTATTACGAGTGACACATACAAGAGTGCTTGTTAAATAATGCTCTTTATTAAAACGACGCTATATGAACGTGTTGCGTTCCCAAGATTTCAAGAGGCGTATTACGCTAACGTTTGCGTCGTCGTGGATGTTTTAAGTATTTATATATTATATTGTATAAATATTACGGATTCTGTAAATATCAGTTAGCTTTTCTGAAACAATCATATATATAATCAATTCATAATATTACGAGTTTTGATGTTTGAAGTGATTTGTGTATTTTTGCATGTTAATATTCAAGCGTATTGAACTTTGAATTAACAACAAATTAAATTTAGTACTTATTTTTTAGTATTTATTTTACTTATTTTTTTTTTATTTAATTTGTTCCATTTATTTTTTTATTTATATTTGTATATATTTTGAATAAATTCATGATTGAAATGTTTTGTCATCAATAGCAATTTTTTTTATCAGTCGATGATATCTATACTGAAAGAACAATCAATGAATTTCAGGTACTTTAAAAAAACGGAGTGTATAATTATATAATAGACATTAACATCAACAGACATTTACCCGAAATAAAAATATAAGCATTAATACCAGCACTATCTTCTTATTAAATTAGAGCATCTCGCTTTTTTTCGCGAATGATCCGATTATATACTACGTTAACTGCAGCTCATAAGTCTTCATTATACATAATGTGCTCTTTCTTCCATTAATATCGCTAAAGTCCTTTACGGTGCTTTCGACCGTTTGATCTAGCCGGTATGCGCATTGTCGAGAGATTGTACTCGCAATCTTACGCCGCGGATCTACAGCTGCATAACGATAACGCTCTATAATCGGAGCGAATCGCAGCAGTTGGTGAACACAATTGCGCGCGGTGCTCTAAAATGTTAAAACGTTGCGCGACGTCGATTGCAGGGCGCGCATACGATTTGTGCGTTAGTTGCACGTGCACGTTGCGCGAATACGCTAAGTTGCGGGAGTTTCCTTAGCCATCCGCGGTTGATTATTATGCGAGCGTGCGAGAGTATAGCCGATTCTCGCATGATTTCGTGGCTTTACAGTACGGGTTTTGTTCGCATCGACAATGTCAATTTCAATTCGTGAGCGTTTCGCCCACCTTTCAAGTTACTATTACCTTTCAAATTTAGATGCGAATGCTCTAAATACTTGCACTATTAAATACATATTTATATCAAGAACTTTCAAGCGAAATTTATTTTCTGAACTAAAATTTCGAGACTCTATTATATTGTCGTCGAGTGAATTGCATTAAAATTCCGTTAGAATGAACTTAATTCGCGATTAAGTGGAATATGAGGTTTTAACTATCCGCGGTCCCGAAAATATAATTCGCCAAAATTGCTTAATCTTTGACGTAATATATATATAGCAGTAACATGGACGCCAGCGAAATTTTCCCAAAGGGAATGTCCATTTATAGTATAGGGGTTTTAATTGAAACAAAATGGATTGAAAATTAAAATTAATGACATTAATTTATGCGCGTAAGATATACTCTTTTTTTTTTTTTAAAGAAGAGGAAAAGGGCTGGAAAATTTCAACGCGTGTACTGAATTCCGTTATTTTAGACATGCTGAGATTCTAATATACGTTTTCAGTCGTCACTTGTTGAACACACTCTTATCTTTATGCCTCTTTCCAATCTCTCGTGTTAGCAGAAATCTTGTTTTTCGCAATTTTCCGCTCTTCTTCCTCGCGCGTTTGAGACGTACGTAACTGTTATTCGGAGCAAAAAGATCGTTACCGGTAATAGGGCAGGGCCTCAGCAGGGTCGCTTTATCCGGTTGCTTCCTGCTGGTGGAAGTCTCCGTCTCTCTCCGAGTATCCGAGTACAGTTGCGAGGATTCAAGCAACTGCGTACAACCGCTCGGGATAATTACACGGGGATGTCAGTCGTTCGCGTAATCGTGCATCACGTGTGGCTTCGCTGCTGATGCTGACGTCCGTATTACCGGCGGAAATGTCCAGGGGGAATCACTGATGAATTGACTTAACTATTAAACGCATCATGCACCCGTCGTGTAATTGACATACTGTCGCGCAACGGCTCCCGACGTTTTGCAAAATTGTTACGTGACACTTTTGTTCGAACGGACAGTAAAATTAATTTTATATCGATCAATTTCTTTGTTTGGAAGTCCGGTTATTTCGCCGTCGGCGATGGCGCGAGATCCGATATCGTTTTCCATTTACACGAAGTTATGCCACGTACCGTCTGTACTGGCACTAACAAGCTTAACGTTACATCTATGCGGTTAGTTCACTTAATTGGTACGTATCAGAATCGGCGGGCGCCGCTTCGAGTAAGTTGCATACAAACTGGTCTTGAGTTACGTAACGGCCCGAAGAGTTTGACCGTTTGTGCTTATATTAGTTCACGTTGTACGCCAGACGTTCGCGCGCTGGTGATATACGGCGCAAGTGGAAAGCGCTTCGCCATTGGTTTCCGTTAAACGCGATCAGCCGTATTACGCGCGCGTAATATACTGACGCTCAAATCTAATATATCCTTTGCGCCTGTAGTGCTTGATATCCAAATCATAATTCTCACGATCTCGTGCGAAATTTGTTGATAAGATACGTGAAACGTCTTAGAACTCGATGTCGCAGAATTTGAACTTTGATTTCTAATTTTTATATAATTGCACAAAAAATGAATAGATAAATCAAAGATGTTAATTTCTTTGTAATGATTTTCTATGCTCACTGATATCTCAAGATAAGCACCGGGAAGTAATATTATATTTTCATGAAATTACTCGAAAATAATTTTAAAATGGGATGAAACTACTAAAAAAGAGAGAGAGAGGTTTCTCGTGACTCACTGATTGTGACGTTCTCTTCCGCTTCTCTTTTTTTTCGAAACTTTTATGACAAATCGAATTGGATTAAGATTAATACAACTATGTATGTTACATAAGCCAAATATAATAGAAATTTATCGCTATGTGGAAATATAAAAATCAAATTGATATTTTAGAAAAAAATATTAATACTTTATTCAACATTTCAAAGGAGAAATGTTGATTCGATAAACTTTCAGGAGTTCACTGGAGTACTTTCACTGGAAATATAATATCAAGAAATATGAATTGCCGTGAATATTGCTTACAATATGCACGTAACAAGCCAGGGTTTAATTACTTCATTCTTTGATATGGATACTCAACAATGCTTAGTTATTACTAATTACAGTGGCATCTAACGTATAATTTTCACATTGCATCATGTATACGCAAGAGAGTGGTTGTAAAGATACTTGCCAGGCGCAATGGTCATTAATTAGTCCATATATTGTACAAACGCGATACTTGAATAATTACGACTGATTCGCAACGCATCGAGGTAACTGGATTAAAACCGTATAGACTGGGACACTCGAATATTAAAGACTTCATAGGTGCAAATGCATGATTGATGAAACAATCTCGTTTCTTTGTCTACCGATTTTTCTCTCTCTCTCTCTCTCTCTCTCTCTCTCTCTCGAATATTTTGAAAAAAAGCTCTGCAATTCTGCATGCCTTTTTTGCGGACGTTAAGCACGCGTTCATTAGATACTTTTTTTCACATTTTTGCCTTTATTTTCCTTTCCTTTTATTTTTGATGAGACATACATGTATCCTCGTATCTTTGAAATAAAAGAAATAATACAAATGCGCGGAAGGTGTCACTAAAATGAAAGAACTATTGTCACGTGTGCAATTTATGAGCTAGTGTCCCCGATACATTATCCATCATGTCCGCGGCTTAGCAATAGCCTGGCACTATCCGCGCTTTTATGCATCCGACAAATGGAGTATAACCATACGGTCGGTAAATCAAAGGGAAATTACAATTGGAATTTTATATCGCACGCACGAGTAACGAATATGAATTATTTCTTTGCTACGTGATTTTGAGAATGGCGCGCATCGCCATGAAAATCACAAACGGCCGGGCTCGGGCGCTTTAAATATTGAAACAATAATTTACAGTGGCGCGCGAGCGAGTGAAATTTTGTAACACCATCCGGAAAATAACGTACGAGTTTTCCGCCTGTTCGCGATGCAGCGTGCTATCTCGTATCGCGATAATAATTGGATCGAACTCGAGAGGATGGTTTATTGCGTAATGGACTGTCTTTCGATGGCGTTGTACAATCGAGTCTTTTTGCATCTCATCTGACGCTTTCCCTAAGATACTCGTTTTCAATTTTTTGTAGGATATTCTGGATAGATGTATTTTGAAAAATATATTTTACGTCGAAATTATACGTGTTGGATTATATTATACATTTTCCATATATTTTTTAGCTGAAAAAAAACACAGAAATGTTCTTCCGTTTGATGGTAAAAAATTTGCGATACAAAACTTTGTAAAAATGACTCATCTGAATAGTGAGTTTTAATTTAGTGTCAAAACTATCGTTAACAAGACATAATTTAAAAATTTAAAAATTATAACAAGCTAGATTTGTATATTTCAGGGTTATAATCAAATATGCGCATCTCAAATGTAAAGCTTGTTTGTAAAAAGTAATAATTTTTTTTTCAGAAAAACAGTTGCAGGCATGATCAAAGCTTATAACACGGTGTATATATTCAAAATTTTTATAATTTGTATAAACATTTTTTATATGCACATAACTCCTTTCCACATATGTATATGGAGAATCGCTATATTTACGCCGTATTCATGCCAAACTTCGATTTAACATACTATACGGGCTAAATCATGAAAAGAGTTATATAAATCCACACGGACAACTCTCCAACACGCAGCAATCTCGTGCAATATATTCGGTCACGTTTGGAGTTTAGCGGACCTTTTCCGCCACTGTACCCGCTTATCAGACTTCGCGGTTTATGCGCTCCTATTGGAGCCACCGCCGGGATGAAAAGAGGTGCCACGGCGAGAGACGGAAGTAACGTTACGTAAATCGCCCAGTTGGGGGTAACTTAAGTCCCACTTATCTCGCGCCGCTTAAAGTTTTCTTCGGAGCGCCTTCGTGCTCCGCGCATTAAAATTCGAACTCCGCGACTGCAATACAGAATTCTTCGACCGTATCTCTTTCTCATCGTGGAACATGTGAACTTATAATGTTTCCCCGCAATGTGTGTGTGATCTCTCAAATAAAAAAGAAACTTTGACGCGAAAACCATGCAGCGCTTCGATCGATAGTGAATAAATAGGTGAAAGCTATTTCTTTTACATGTTTATTTTTAAGAATGCAATAATGTTAAGGTTGCAGGGTAATCGATTCAATTATTTATATATGGCAATATATATAACGATAGAAAAAAACGAAATGGCTCTAGCAAAAAATACATACATTTATAAAACACATATAAAAAAGGGTAATGCTTGTAAAAGAATTGAGAATAAATCTTAGTAGCAATATGTTATGATTTAGTACAAGCTTGAAAATCCGCGAAAATAGTGAAAATAACAGAGAAATCTTTTACATTAATACGACAAGAAGTGCAACATATGTATTTTTCCTAAATACATTTTTCATACTGCAGCGAAATTAAAACGGATAAAAGTTTTAGTTTTAAGTCCTCATTTCCTTTTATAATTCGTTTTTACATTCTGTTTCTAACGTAATGAATGCATCCATGTATAATTAAATCGGTTATCACAAACCATATCTTATGGTTTCTTTGCTGCACTAGCCCTTCTTTATTTGGCCGCAGGGAAGAGCAGCAAATGCGAGATTATTCTCATGACACCGACTGTAGGGCCACGTTTCTGCTTTACTGGGCTGATTGTACGCGGTATTTTCCGGGACAGCTTATCGGACGCCGCAAAGTGTTGCTAAAAAAAGAACTAAACAAAGAATAACAAAGACGCTAATGGCCGTGTTTATGAGGGGAAATGCATTATACACAAGTTGCCATGCGTTGACTAGTTTGCTTTGCAAATACTGCGCCGTAACATTGCGTTGCCAGTAAAGTTGGCAGCATTTCACGCACTTATTTGAGAATACATCTAGAGTTGATAAAAAGAGTTATCCAATTTTCCTCCCTCCCTCCATATAGTTTATATTTTAAGCGAAACTATTTTAAACTATGTCATTCCCTCATTTTAAAATATGATGGAAATTCCATCTTTTTACACACGCGCGAGCAATAACAAGCAAAATAGCACGAATAGAATGAGCGAACAGAAATTTGATCTTGTTTAAACAGATTGAATTCCCATCTATCTTTTATGTAATTTTTTGGTTTCGCTAAATTTTTCTGTGTATATAGCACGTTTCTAACGGTATCCAATAATTGCATTTCTTCGTAAACGATATCTAGATTGATTTTGAATTGAGTAAACTTGGCTAAATCGTTGATATAATTGTCAGAAAATGTTGAAAGATTCCGCCGGAGCATTTTGCTCAATCATAGTCACTGTGGGCTGTAATTTCGATCATCTCAACTTGTTAGTCAATTAAATTTGAGTGATTGTAAAATTATGGAGATTATCTAAATTTCGTTACTCGTCAATCACCGAAACCGCGGAACTCATTAGCGATTTCCGTATCTTATGTATTTGAATCGTGTTTCGAACCGCTCGTCTCTCATGTGGCTCGTTATACGGGAAATAACTCCATTTATATGCGATGTAATTCTATTGCTATCACACAACGAATTATATCACCCATTGGTATAACTTTACTAACCGCAAATATTGGATAATTTTGCTCACCTAACTTTATTTTACATTCGGAGAATGGTTTCGACGATTAGCTCTTTAATAACGCAGTCATTAGTAAACTATACTATCAGGTACTGAATGTGTAAATGTATAATTGAAACGCATAGACTAACATAAAAATATAGAAAATAAATTTAAATTACATTAAAAATAAATAGACTGACTAAGTTTTATAACATTTTGTACATTTCTTAGCGAGTCTATAGTTGATTGCTTTTTCTTTTGTGTTTCATTGCTTTCTATTGAAAATAGATATCCAATAAGTTAATACGCTTGTTCCAATAAACTTTTACTATAATAGCTCGTAAAGATGAGATATTGATTTTTATCAAATAATAAGGCAAGGGAATTGTATTGGTATATATATATATATATTTATAGGAAGATATTTCTTTCTATCAGAAATATTGTGATTTTAAAAATTAAAAAATGTTTTCTTCTTTGGACCTAATAGATTTTATACATTATATTTTTATTTCTTTAGTAAATCGGTGCTTTAACGAATTGAGTCTTTTAAATTGACATTTTAAGAAATTAAAATTAAAGATAACACATACACAGACGATTACACTTATAAAACGCGAATTTCACATATAATATTTGAAATAGAATTACTCATTCCAAATTTCTTCAATTTATTCGCTTTTATTTTGCACAGATTTCGCAGATTATGAAAAGACGTGAATTTCTCGGTTGGATTCTTGCCTTTTATTTTTGCACGATGAATCAAAGTAGCTATGATTAATTAAGTGATTTCTTCCATGAATATAGATCGCTTAATTGCTAGAGTATAATTTTAGTTCCGCCTAAGTGTCTTTACCCTGTATATACTAGCTATATTTATATCTATCCTTCTATCAATTTCCTCTTATTTTCGTCTTTACCTATTCCATCCTTTCCTTCTTTATCATTTTTTTCTTTCAATTTTACTCTCTTGCTTTCTTGCTATATCTATGCACACCTCTCCCTTTCTCTCTTTCTGTATTCTTCTTTAGCTGGTTAGACTATACTTTCCTATTTCTCGTTCTACATCTGAACAGCCGCAACGTCGTTACAACCTTCATAAAACTTTGTGGCCGTACGAAGTTTCTGCGAACTTTGAAATTTATTCGCACTGAGTTTATCGACAACGCGCGAGAGGATCGGCAATCGTAAACGTTATCGCACAGCAGCCGCCATTCGATCCTGCGACGTTACGAGGTAAAGTGAATTGTTCAAGCTGATCAGCGTCAAGCTCGGATTCGACTGATACAATTTTAATAACAATAGCGCGAGATTTAATCATCGCTAAATAGATCACGATAAGACGATAAAAACAGGATGTAGATAAATGATCTGTCACTAAAATTTAATTCTCGAGAATAGTTGCGAGGCGAGTGAGATGAAAATAGAAATAAACGTCTTTAGCTCAAGAAATAAAGTTTTCATAAGTTTTATAATATATTAATTCTCTCTAAATCGTGCTCTTTCTGTTACACATATATAGGTATATAGGTATATAGGTATATAGGTATGTACCTATATATATTAAAGAAATATGATTCTCTTATATTAATAAAGTTTAATTTGTTGCTTTTTAGTTCTCTATGAATAAATTTGCTTTGGTAATTTGCTACAGCAGGACTTTAATTTCACGTTCAACTTTCACGATATTTTTTGATGACAGTAAAGTAGAGAATTTTACTGGAAAATGTACTCAGGATTAAGGTGTAAATCTATTCATTCTGTTAATAAATAAATCGAGTTAGAACTTTACATCTTCTGAATGGGGCTCACACTCATTTTTATTCATACCGATGATTATTCGTGCGTATGAAAAATGCTCGCGTGCTCAACGACACGGCGCATAAGAAATACAATCCCCCGAGTAAACCGAAAAACTTTATCGTTGCACTTTTATTCTGTTTCACGATGGTGTCCCGCGATCATAAATATCCTTTCGTGTACGTTACGAGCGGGAAAAGGGCGCGAATATTTCACGACACAAAATGTACGGATTTAAATGGTGCTGCATCTGTTACTGAACTATGATCACTAAATCAATGGATATATTGAATATTTGCTCTTGTGTAAATTGGAAGATTTGACCGACATTTAGACTCGCTCT
This sequence comes from Wasmannia auropunctata, assembly GCF_000956235.1. NCBI lineage: Eukaryota > Metazoa > Arthropoda > Insecta > Hymenoptera > Formicidae > Wasmannia > Wasmannia auropunctata. The sequence continues at coordinate 444,710 of NW_012026853.1, forward strand.
TGGACTTTTCATAAAAGAAAATATACATGCAATTAACGTTAAAAACATAACTAATTTATTTAACATAAAGTCTATTTTTATAAATGTGCAAGAATATATATAATATATTTACAATTTATTTCAAAATCATAAATTTTATCAACATCAATTTATTCGAACAATCTGAAAGTTTTTAACATATGTACGATAGGAAATTTACTTCTTTCTTTATTACGTTATTGCATTTTCGAATATTGTGAAAAAAATTGTTATCAGGGGACATTGCGAAAAAGCTTGCATAAGCTTCACACTTGTTTACTAATCTTGCTTTGTGGATTATCATCATGGTATAAAAACATTTTTTGAAAAATAGGTGTCCTATACACAGGTGCGTGCAATGTGGATTACATGACGGTTTATCTATATATGTTTTTCGTTAAATATTTCAAAAGTACAAAAAACTTCCATTATAGAGAATATACATATATTTCTAAATTAATTATTAATTCAAAATTTTTTAATATTCAAATTTTTTCTCTTTTTTGTTTCAAGACTAAAGCTTTAAACGTTTATAATTTTTATCAGAAATTGGGATAAAATTTAAATTTTTAAATTGGGATAAAATTAAAATTAAAATTTAAATTTTTAGTAATATAAAAATAAGAATAAAAATACACACAGAATATAAAATATACATATATTAAAATTCACATATACACATTACAGTATATGGCATATAAATTAGAATGACATCTTACAATTTGATGCAAATTATAGGTCATCTAAAGTGAGCTTTAGAAGTATAACTGGATTTCTACATGCATTATTGTATAATGAAGTTCAAATCTTGATTCGATTGTTTGAGTGCTTAATTTAAGTTTTAAATAATATCTTATTCTTCATTTAACTTGAAGTGTGAACCTTACTTTACTTGAATTTCATCTAAGAATTAGTTAGAAAGATATTTAATCCTGAATATTAAAAAGTTGTGAAGAGAGATGGGATGCGATCAAACTTTTCTTAAGGAAAAGTCGACCTTAAATTGCTCAAAGAATTCGTTGATGTAAAGGAATGTGAAAAACTTGAGATATTTCACATAGAGATGACTAGTGATCCTCTCGATGTGCACTTAATAATATAGGATATCCTGCAAATGTAAATTATGAATTTCATTTATACGACGAAGGATAATTTATTCTCTGTGATATAAAATGAAGTTTTTTCCGCGAACTTTTTTTACAAAGTTTCGCACATTGTTTTTATAATCTGTCGTATAATTGTGCTCGATATATCCGGAGTGCGCAAACTTGACGAAAAATATCGCCTTTCAACCAGGACCAGAGCAATTAACCTGCCACAGGCAGCGAAGCAATCAACGTGCAAAGTAATCTCTCTCACGCAGCGCGAGATCCTTCGATATTTTTACTGCGAGCCTTTGACGTTGAGCCTTTCTCAAATTGATCGTGTCACAATGCGGGGGAAATATGCCGAGACCGAACTCTCTCGATCCGGCTCCGAATTTATATCGCAGATCGAGTTCTCTCGGGCGCGATCCGATCGCGTTACGGAGTTTATTCGGCGAATTCGACCAAGCGGGAAAAATGGTAATGGCTCGTTAAAAAGCGAGCAGCCGAATGTACATACCCGCGCGCCCTTTTGAAAAGCGGCGGCCACTCATCGAGTGCACGCTCTGCATTGTAAATGGCATCGCTGCGACGCGACGCGACGTCGCCGCGTCTAATAGGGAGCGAGACGTCAACCCCCGTTAAAAGGCGCGGCGTGTGAAAATCTGCGTGGTTACCCGCAACTTTTCTCCCTCAGAGTCGTGCCAGACATCTGCATCGCAGATGCGGCAGGTTAAAAGGCTCCCGCGGCTTTTCGCCGCCGCCACCGGAGAAGTCGATTATGAATCTGGTTGATCGTTTGTAAATATTTAATCTTTGCGCCCTGCTTTCGTTTGCACGCAGCTACTTTGGTTTTGCTACCGGGCATACGATATTCTGCAGTAAGAATATTCTGGTTTCCCACCGAGAATTTGTTTTCACTTGGAACCGGATATTTGGAAACGAACGTGGTTTATAAAATGCATTATGCCTGACGGGAGAAATTACTAAATCATGTGATAGATACTCTACGAAATAAATGAAATTTTTTTATGAGAGACACATGCATTATAAATTTTCACATCAGATTCTAGGGTTAAACTTGGAAACGGATATTTGGAAACGAACGCATGGTTTATAAAATGCATTATGTCTGACGGGAGAAATTACTAAATTATGTGATAGATACTCTACAAAATAAATGAAATTTTATATGAGGAACATATGCATTATAAATTTTCGCATCAGATTCTAGGATTAAATTTGGAAACGGATATTTGGAAACGAACGTGTGGTATATAAAATGCATTATGCCTGACAGGAGAGATTATTAAATTATGTAATAGATACTCTATAAAATAAATGAAATTTTATATGAGAGACATATGCATTATAAATTTTCGCATCAAATTCTAAAGTTAAAGAGGTATTTTCTATTTACTTTAACTCAATACACACACACACACACACACACACACACACAC